>NC_090323.1:109133349-109464830 GCF_040869045.1 Eurosta solidaginis | reverse complement strand
CAAAAAAAAAATCACAAAATTATTACTTTTCTTAAGCGGTGCGTCCGGGTTAAAAATATGATTACAATTTTTCCTTAAAGCGGTGCGTGCGTGAATAAATATGACATAATTTTTTTTTAATCCCGGTGCGTCCGAAGACAATATATTACAAATTTGAAAAGATGCTATGCGCCCGTATCTATTGCAAATTTTAACATCACTAAGCCACCGTGGTGTGATGGTTGCGTGCTACGCCTATCACACCGCATGCCCTGGGTTCGCACCCCGGGTAAAGCAACATCAAAATTTTAGAAAGGGGTCACCCTCGGCAGTGTTTGGCAAGCGCCGCGGGTGTATTTCTGCCATGAAAAGCTCTCAGTGAAAACTCATCTGCCTTGAAGATGCCGTTCGGAGTCGGCATAAAACATGTAGGCCCGTCCGGCCCATTTGTAGGGAAAATCAATAGGAGCACGACGCAAATTGGAAGAGAAGCTCGGCCTTAGATCTCCTCGGAGGTTATCGCGCCTTACATTTGTTTTTTTTTTTTTTAAGCTGCTAGTAAATAAAGACCAAGGGTGGGCATGAGCTTAGCAACTGCTAAGCGGCCATATACGTATACAACGAGCGAACGAAAAATGACTACTTCGTCAAAATCAACGACCAAACACATTTAGTTTGCTTTCGACGTCCGTACAACAAGGAGGTGTCGCACGCAATATTACCACAGCGAACGTTCGAAAAATACGTACATATGAATAAAAAATTTTCAATGTTGTCACCGAAAAAGTGTTTGTAATTTTTTTGCATTTTTCAGGAGTAAAATATGGTAGTTTTAGTATTTTTAAACTGTTTTATTTAGCTTGACTTGACAGGCCGTTGTGAACGTATTTTGTAATTAAAATTTAAGTAACTTTCCGATAAGGTACAAGCTTGAAACTTGGAACATAATATATTTCAAAAAATCGTATTTGTGGTCCGATTAGGCTCATATTTCATATCGCCGCTAGGTGGCGCAAGGATCCAAATATTATTTTATCTTCACATTAACCAGTAGGTGAATATCGATGGAATCTTACTGCTCATAACAGTTTAAGTTTGTTATTCATATGGTGATTCCACCATGTAAGTTGTTTTTGTTAAAAATAGCAAACATAGGGAGACAATGCTTTATAAAAAATAATGAATAACAAAAACATAAGAAAGTAAATTAAAGCTCAACTCCATTAAACCATAAAATAGAAAAACTACGAAAAAATATATTTAATTAAATCATCGTAATTTAAAACGAAATTTGAAACTTTAACTCTTAGCAGATCTTCCAAGTGTTCATCAGTGAGCTTGCTTCTGTACGAGTTTTTAATAAAAGCCATAGATGAAAACATTGATTCGCACATATAAGTTGTTCTAAACATCGAGCACAACTTTAAAATTTCAGCTTTCAATAAAGGGTATTTCTGCTCATCTATGACCTTCCAAAATTGAATTGCCCCTCCTAAAGGCAAGACGAAATCATTGTGAAATAATTTTATCTCTTCTTGCAGCCGCAGTTCCATATCTTCTACTGCACACAGCAGAGGGTTTTCGTATAAATGTATCAAAAGTTTAATTTTATTAAAATCATGAAATCTTTGTTGGTAACAATTTTTGAGATCTTCAAATGACGGTAAATATTGAGAGATCTTGTCTTGCATTTGAAATCGGTCACATACAACCCTAGTATCTTTAAAATTATGTAAAATGCCTTCACGAAGATGGGATACTACAATATCAAGTCGCTTTTCAAATATTTCTAGAGCTGCAATATAGTCAAAAATAAATTTGTTATTTCCTTGAGTACTTATATTTAATTGCGAAAATAAAATTGACACATCACACAAAATGGCAAGGCTTAGCAAAAAATTTGGATCTTTTAATTTGCCTATCAATTCTTGAGTTTCAGTAGACGGATCCTCAGCGAAGAAACATATAACTTCTTCCCTCAAATTTAAAAGGCGCTCTAAACATTTAGCTCGGCTTAGCCATCTTACTTCAGTGTGAAGTAAGACATCACCGCATTCTGCCTCAATTTCTTCCAGAAATGCGCGGAATTGTCGGTGCATAAGTGCATTATGTCCACCACGTATTTTTTTTATAATTTTGACGGTGAATTCTATAGCCAGTCCCACCTTGAAACTTTTAGCAATTAATTGCTGTTGATGCAAAATGCAATGAAATGTGGGCACGTTTAGGCCATTGCGAATGAACTGACCTACTAGTCCGTTTTTTGCACCAATCATTACGGGAGCACCATCAGTGCAAACTGACGATAGTTTGCTTTTATCTGCAAATCCAAACAATTCGCGTTCAATACACGCATAAATTGTGCTTCCCGTCACATTCAATTCGAGTCCTCGCAAACAAAACATATTCTCCGAAATGTTAAAGTTACCGTCAACAGTCCTCACACATACCAAAAGTTGACAGGTGTCACTAATGTCGGTACTTTCATCAAATGGAATGGAATAAGACCTGGCGGTTAATATATTTTGTTTCAATTGTAAATATAAAAATCTTGAAATATCAGTTATCCGTCACGTAATTGTACGTCGTGATAAGGGAATATCACCAACATGTTTGGCTAACTCCAGCCCTTTTTCTCCAAAGCACTCCAGGACGGCTACAGCCAAATCTTTAAAAAAAGTACCGTCTTCTAATGGCTTACCTTTTTTTGCTAAAGCAAAACTAACCACGAAAGAAGCGTTCAATTTTGCTTGAGACAAATTTTCTTCCATTTCATTTATTTTTGAACGTTCCAAAAAAGCAAGCTTACATTCGAAGAACTTTATCATTTTTTCCTCAGGGGTAAGAGTATTTACGCTCCTGTGGAGTAAAACGAAATGTCGACTTAAGCTTTGCTTGCAAATGAAGTTTATAATTTTCCCGAAAACTAAGCATTGCTTATTGGCGCTATTTAAAACAAAAAAAAAACTCTACTTCCCATTCAATCTGAAACATTTTGCATTCATAAGAACTTACAATACTTTCGTATTGTACGACCAAACACTGTACCAAGACTGCGTGTGATACGTGCTTATAGTACAAGCGCTGGAATCAAACTAAATAAATATTTGATTTTGCATCCGTGCTAGCCACGCGTTCGTGTATAATAACACATTCTCAATTTAGTAATCGCGTATATGTAGTGGTGCCCACCTATGCAGATAATGTAACTTAAGATCAAGGGTGGGCATGAGCTTAGCACCTGCTAAGCGGCCATATACGTATACAACGGGCGAACGAAAAATGGCTACTTCGTCAAAATCAACGACCAAACACATTTAGTTTGCTTTCGACGTCCGTACAATAAGGAGGTGCCGCACGCAACATTACCACAGCGAACGGTCGAAAAATACGTACATATGAATGAAAAATTTTCAATGTTGTCCCCGAAAAAGTGTTTGTAATTTTTTTGCATTTTTCAGGAGTAAAATATGGTAGTTTTAGTATTTTTAAACTGTTTTATTTAACTTGACAGGCCGTTGTGAACGAATTTTGTAATTAAAATTTAAGTAACTTTCCGATAAGGTACAAGCTTGAAACTTGGAATATAATATATTCCAAAAAATCGTATTTGTGGTCCGATTAGGCTCATATTTCATATCGCCGCTAGGTGGCGCAAGGATCGAAATATTATTTTATCTTCACATTAACCAGTAGGTGAATATTGATGGAATCTTACTGCCCATAACAGTTTAAGTTTGTTATTCATATGGTGATTCCACCATGTAAGTTGTTTTTGTTAAAAATAGCAAACATAGGGAGACAATGCTTTATAAAAAATAATGAATAACAAAAACATAAGAAAGTAAATTAAGGCTCAACTCCATTAAACCATAAAATAGAAAAACTACGAAAAAATATATTTAATTAAATCATCGTAATTTAAAACGAAATTTGAAACTTTAACTCTTAGCAGATCTTCCAAGTGTTCATCAGTGAGCTTGCTTCTGTACGAGTTTTTAATAAAAGCCATAGATGAAAACATTGATTCGCACATATAAGTTGTTCCAAACATCGAGCACAACTTAAAAATTTCAGCTTTCAATAAAGGGTATTTCTGCTCATCTATGACCTTCCAAAATTGAATTGCCGCTCCTTAAGGCAATGCGAAATCATTGTGAAATAATTTTATCTCTTCTTGCAGCCGCAGTTCCATATCTTCTACTGCACACAGCAGAGGGTTTTCGTATAAATGTATCAAAAGTTTAATTTTATTAAAATCATGAAATCTTTGTTGGTAACAATTTTTGAGATCTTCAAATGACGGTAAATATTGAGAGATCTTGTCTTGCATTTGAAATCGGTCACATACATCCCTAGTATTTTTAAAATTATGTAAAATGCCTTCACGAATCTGGGATACTAGAATATCAAATCGCTTTTCGAATATTTCTAGAGCTGCAATATAGTCAAAAATAAATTTGTTATTTCCTTGAGTACTTATATTTAATTGCGAAAATAAAATTGACACATCACACAAAATGGCAAGGCTTAGCAAAAAATTTGGATCTTTTAATTTGCCTATCAATTCTTGAGTTTCAGTAGACGGATCCTCAGCGAAGAAACATATAACTTCTTCCCTCAAATTTAAAAGGCGCTCTAAACATTTAGCTCGGCTTAGCCATCTTACTTCAGTGTGAAGTAAGACATCACCGTATTCTGCCTCAATTTCTTCCAGAAATGCGCGGAATTTTCGGTGCATAAGTGCATTATGTCCACCACGTATTTTTTTTATAATTTTGACGGTGATTTCTATAGCCAGTCCCACCTTGAAACTTTTAGCAATTAATTGCTGTTGATGCAAAATGCAATGAAATGTGGGCACGTTTAGGCCATTGCGAATGAACTGACCTACTAGTCCGTTTTTTGCACCAATCATTACGGGAGCACCATTAGTGCAAACTGACGATAGTTTGCTTTTATCTGCAAATCCAAACAATTCGCGTTCAATACACGCATAAATTGTGCTTCCCGTCACATTCAATTCGAGTCCTCGCAAACAAAACATATTCTCCGAAATGTTAAAGTTACAGTCAACAGTCCTCACACATACCAAAGGTTGACAGGTGTCACTAATGTTGGTACTTTCATCAAATGGAATGGAATAAGACCTGGCGGTTAATATATTTTGTTTCAATTGTAAATATAAAAATCTTGAAATATCAGTTATCCGTCACGTAATTGTACGTCGTGATAAGGGAATATCACCAACATGTTTGGCTAACTCTAGCCCTTTTTCTCCAAAGCACTCCATGACAGCTACAGCCAAATCTTTAAAAAAAAGTACCGTCTTCTAATGGCTTACCTTTTTTTGCTAAAGCAAAACTAACCACGAAAGAAGCGTTCAATTTTGCTTGAAACAAATTTTCTTCCATTTCATTTATTTTTGAACGTTCCAAAAAAGCAAGCTTACATTCGAAGAACTTTATCATTTTTTCCTCAGGGGTAAGAGTATTTACGCTCCTGTGGAGTAAAACGAAATGTCGACTTAAGCTTTGCTTGCAAATGAAGTTTATAATTTTCCCGCAAACTAAGCATTGCTTATTGGCGCTATTTAAAACAAAACAAAAAACTCTACTTCCCATTCAATCTGAAACATTTTGCATTCATAAGTACGCACAATACTTTCGTATTGTACGACCAAACACTGTACCAAGACTGCGTGTGATACGTGCTTATAGTACAAGCGCTGGAATCAAACTAAATAAATATTTGATTTTGCATTCGTGCTAGCCACGCGTTCGTTTGGTAATCGTGTATATGTAGTGGTGCCCACCTATGCATATAATGTAACTTAAGCCCCCATTAGTGATACTTAGCATAGACTTGACTTGACTTGGCGTAAACTTGGCAACTTAGCCACGATTATACTCCACTTGGCGCATAAAATGTGGCATCATAATCAGCGTTGAAATTTATTTTTAAATAAATGTCAATTTGTATGACAAAATGTCAAAATGAAATGGAAACAAACAAATGGCATCTCAAAATGTAAACGTCACTTAGAACTTACATAGAAAATCAAAATTCAACAGACTTCTAAGTCAAGTTAAGTTTTGAGTAATCAGTAACATGCAATGTTCATTTAACAGAACTGTAAGTGACAGTTCGCAAGCCAAGTCAAGTCTATGCTAAGTATCAGTAATGGAGCCTTTAAGATCAAGGGTGGGCATGAGCTTAGCACCTGCTAAGCGGCCATATACGTATACACCGAGCGAACGAAAAATGGCTACTTCGTCAAAATCAACGACCAAACACATTTAGTTTGCTTTCGACGTCCGTACAATAAGGAGGTGTCGCACGCAATATTACCACAGCGAACGGTCGAAAAATACGTACATATGAATGAAAAAATTTCAATGTTGTCCCCGAAAAAGTGTTTGTAATTTTTTTGCATTTTTCAGGAGTAAAATATGGTAGTTTTAGTATTTTTAAACTGTTTTATTTAGCTTGACTTGACAGGCCGTTGTGAACGAATTTTGTAATTAAAATTTAAGTAACTTTCCGATAAGGTACAAGCTTGAAACTTGGAATATAATATATTTCAAAAAATCGTATTTGTGGTCCCATTAGGCTCATATTTCATATCGCCGCTAGGTGGCGCAAGGATCCAAATATTATTTTATCTTCACATTAACCAGTAGGTGAATATCGATGGAATCTTACTGCTCATAACAGTTTAAGTTTGTTATTCATATGGTGATTCCACCATGTAAGTTGTTTTCGTTAAAAATAGCAAACATAGGGAGACAATGCTTTATAAAAAATAATGAATAACAAAAACATAAGAAAGTAAATTAAAGCTCAACTCCATTAAACCATAAAATAGAAAAACTACGAAAAAATATATTTAATTAAATCATCGTAATTTAAAACGAAATTTGAAACTTTAACTCTTAGCAGATCTTCCAAGTGTTCATCAGTGAGCTTGCTTCTGTACGAGCTTTTAATAAAAGCCATAGATGAAAACATTGATTCGCACATATAAGTTGTTCCAAACATCGAGCACAACTTAAAAATTTCAGCTTTCAATAAAGGGTATTTCTGCTCATCTATGATCTTCCAAAATTGAATTGCCCCTCCTAAAGGCAAGGCGAAATCATTGTGAAATAATTTTATCTCTTCTTGCAGCCGCAGTTCCATATCTTCTACTGCACACAGCAGAGGGTTTTCGTATAAATGTATCAAAAGTTTAATTTTATTAAAATCATGAAATCTTTATTGGTAAGAATTTTTGAGATCTTCAAATGACGGTAAATATTGAGAGATCTTGTCTTGCATTTGAAATCGGTCACATACATCCCTAGTATTTTTAAAATTATGTAAAATGCCTTCACTAAGCTGGGATACTAGAATATCAAGTCGCTTTTCGAATATTTCTAGAGCTGCAATATAGTCAAAAATAAATTTGTTATTTCCTTGAGTACTTATATTTAATTGCGAAAATAAAATTGACACATCACACAAAATGGCAAGGCTTAGCAAAATTTGGATCTTTTAATTTGCCTATCAATTCTTGAGTTTCAGTAGACGGATCCTCAGCGAAGAAACATATAACTTCTTCTTCTAACATTTAGCTCGGCTTAGCCATCTTACTTCAGTGTGAAGTAAGACATCACCGTATTCTGCCTCAATTTCTTCCAGAAATGCGCGGAATTTTCGGTGCATAAGTGCATTATGTCCACCACGTATTTTTTTTATAATTTTGACGGTGAATTCTATAGCCAGTCCCACCTTGAAACTTTTAGCAATTAATTGCTGTTGATGCAAAATGCAATGAAATGTGGGCACGTTTAGGCCATTGCGAATGAACTGACCTACTAGTCCGTTTTTTGCACCAATCATTACGGGAGCACCATCAGTGCAAACTGACGATAGTTTGCTTTTATCTGCAAATCCAAACAATTCGCGTTCAATACACGCATAAATTGTGCTTCCCGTCACATTCAATTCGAGTCCTCGCAAACAAAACATATTCTCCGAAATGTTAAAGTTACAGTCAACAGTCCTCCCACATACCAAAAGTTGACAGGTGTCACTAATGTCGGTACTTTCATCAAATGGAATGGAATAAGACCTGGCGGTTAATATATTTTGTTTCAATTGTAAATATAAAAATTTTGAAATATCAGTTATCCGTCACGTAATTGTACGTCTTGATAAGGGAATATCACCAACATGCTTGGCTAACTCCAGCCCTTTTTCTCCAAAGCACTCCAGGGCGGCTACAGCCAAATCTTTAAAAAAAAGTACCATCTTCTAATGGCTTACCTTTTTTTGCTAAAGTAAAACTAACCACGAAAGAAGCGTTCAATTTTGCTTGAGACAAATTTTCTTCCATTTCATTTATTTTTGAACGTTCCAAAAAAGCAAGCTTACATTCGAAGAACTTTATCATTTTTTCCTCAGGGGTAAGAGTATTTACGCTCCTGTGGAGTAAAACGAAATGTCGACTTAAGCTTTGCTTGAAAATGAAATTTATAATTTTCCCCCGCAAACTAAGCATTGCTTACTGCCTCTATTTAAAACAAAAAAAAAAAAACTATACTTCCCATTCAATCTGAAACATTTTGCATTCATAAGTACGTACAATACTTTCGTATTGTACGACCAAACACTGTACCAAGACTGCGTGTGATACGTGCTTATAGTACAAGCGCTGGAATCAAACTAAATAAATATTTGATTTTGCATTCGTGCTAGCCACGCGTTCGTGTATAATAACACATTCTCAATTTGGTAATCGTGTATATGTAGTGGTGCCCACCTATGATAAAGACACAACAAAACCATTAAAGCAAGCTACACTTGTGTACATGAACACATCAATCATCATTTATACGCATACATAGAAGGCGACGAAGACACACGCACATGTAGTCATCAGCCGAAGTAGTTACTCACACATAAAATATAACATAAAATATAACGGTGAGGTACTGGAAGAATATTTTAGTGAAAATGAAAATAATAGGGGGACTCATGATAGCATATAAACTTATAAGGTGTAAAATTATATCCATTTACACACGCGGTTATATGAACGCACCTAGTAATACTCTTGATAAACTTGATTGTTTTTCAGCGTTATTATTTCCAAAAAAATTTTTTTGATTGTTATACAAATTAAAAAATACGATTATTAAGTGAAAAATCAAAACTAAAACGCCTTTACTTGCTGATGTTGGATATTTTTGATGAAAATGCCGTCTGTAATGTCTGCAAGGTTGCATTCCTTTAAGTTTACCGCGTTTACACAATGAAATGTGCGCGTAAATTTATACAAATTGTGTAAATGATTTTTCATACAAAATTTGACAGCTCGTGCGTAAACTAGATAAATTTATACGTTTACACACTTTATAAGGCATTTATACGGTTACATGAGTCCCCCTAATGTCGTAATCGGCGACTTTAATATAAATGTAAATCTTCAGTCAACATACACAAACCAACTAATTAATTTCAATACAAGAGTAACTGAAACGCCGCAAATAAGAATAGACCAACTTTATAGTAATAGTGATAAAATAAAAATAAAAAAATCTGGAAAACCAAAGAATATCTGACCACGACACCATCTGCTTCAATCAGTATGTTTAAGAAAGGCATACAATGAGAATATACGAACTTCGAATGTGTTGGAATAACCATAGTACAGGTTTACAAGTATGATATGTATGAGAAGGAAACAATTCCTTTCTCTTTCTAACACACTGCCGTTTGACAAATCAAAATCAGTTTGTCCAAATTTTTGATAAATTAGTTAGATTAAATTTAAATTTGCAAGGAGGAGAAATTCGGTTGAGTACGCAGCAAGTTAGGACAAATTTAAATCGCTTCTTTGAAAATGAAGAAGAACAACTTATACGACTCAGCAATGACCGAGAGCGCCACATATTGTCTCGAGGTTCTGAACCTGTTGTCGAAAGAGAATTCCGTTTAAATGATCAACGCATCCGCTCAGCAAACTTAAGGTCACAGGAAACAAGTGACCAAAGGGCCAATAGGCAGATGGCTGATTGTGAAAGTCACGCCCTGTCTCGCGAATTACAAACCTCCCCTGGGAGAGAAATTCGTTTAAGTACGCAGCAAGTTAGGACAAATTTAAATCACTTCTTTGAAAATGAAGAAGAACAACTTATACGACTCAGCAATGACCGAGAGCGCCACATATTGCCTCGAGGTTCTGAACCTGTTGTCGAAAGGGAGTCCCGGTTAAATGAGCAGCGCATCCGCTCAGCATGTCCAAGGTTATGCCAAACAAGTAATGAATGGGTCGATATGTTGAACGCCGATTGTGAGCATAGGACATCCGAAACGTTTTCGCATCGTGAGGAACGTTTGATAAATGATCGACATCGCCATAACATTACTAGAATGCTGGAAAGTAGCAACCAACAACGTAGCAGTATAGTTATGACTGCAGAAAATTACGAACGCCTACGTGAAGATCAAGAAACATACAGGGCCAACGAGAGGGAAAGAATACGCGGAATACGGCAGTTGGAGGCAGAGGAAAATCGCCAAGTGCGCCTGCATGTTGACCGCGTGCGACATACGCTAAATAGGAAACAAAATGACTCTGAAGAGCTTCCCCCAAATATTGATGTAGGTAACGGCTTACTCTCCTGGATTACTAAGACAAAAAGTGCTTTTGCATGTAACCCTTTAGTATATTATGCTAAATACTCATTAATTGGCGAAATGAATTTGAAATGCAGATTTTGTGAAGCCCTTAAATTCCAAAAAGAAACGGTTGGAATGTGTTGTTCCAATGGAAAGGTCAGTTACAAAATTCTCCTAAATCCGCCTGAAGTTTTGAAAGCTCTGCTCAACGGTGATCACTCGCAGTCAAAGCACTTTTTAGAAAACATTCGTGCGTATAACAGTGCATTTCAAATGACATCTTTTGGAGCAAAACAAGTGACGGAAGGACCTTTTATGCCTACCTTCAGAGTCCAAGGGCAGGTTTATCACCTTATTGGTTCATTGTTAACCGAGAATGAGCCGAAGTTCCTGCAAATATATTTCGTAGCGAATTATGAAGATCAGGCGGCTATTAGAATCGAAAACTTTCCACAACTTAACCGTAGTCTGATATATATTCTGCAAAATATGCTACATGATGTAAATCCATACGTTCGCGATTTTAAAAATGTCCTTGATTTCGTTCCCGAAGAGCAAAATAATAATTATAAATTTGTAATATGTGCTGATAAAAGGCCCGCAACAGAACATCCAAGAAGGTACAATCCTCCTACTACAAATAAAGTTGCAGTTGTTTTAGTTGACCAAGAGTGTGAAAGGCGCGATATTGTTTTGCGCACTCATGACGATCGTCTTCATCGTATATACGAGACACATCGATCATACGATGCGCTTCAATACCCATTAATTTTTTGTAACGGCGAAGATGGATATAACTTTGAATTACATCAAATTAACCCTACTACTAGATTGCCAAACCCACATAAAAAGTTGTCGTCACAACAATTTTATGCATACATGCTACAGATAAGAGCAAACAGTTTTGTATACTTGCAAAGATTTCGTGGACTATTTAGTCAGTTTATCGTCTATATGTATGCTAAAATTGAAACCGAGCGGTTGGTTTACATACGGACTAATCAAAGACGTTTGCGTGCTGAGGAGTATGTGCACTTACGTGATGCTATGCAACAAGATGGAGGTACAGAAAATTTGGGCAGATTAGTAATACTTCCGTCCAGTTTTACGGGAGGTCCACGATACATGCACGAACGTACACAGGATGCTTTTGGCTACGTTAGAAAATATGGAAAGCCTGATCTCTTTATAACGATGACAACAAATCCGAAGTGGGCTGAAATTACACAGCAACTTTTGCCTGGTCAAAATGCATACGATCGGCACGACATAATAGCTAGAGTGTTCCACTTAAAACTTAAAGCTCTAATACGCCGAATTACAAAGGAGAATCTGTTTGGGTCAGCTTTGTGCTTTATGTGCAGCGTTGAATGGCAAAAACGAGGTCTACCACATGCACATGTACTTCTCTGGTTGGAAGACAGCAACACAGATGCAACACTATTTGACATAGTAAGAACACACATGGTCCATGGTCCTTGCGGGATATTAAATAGCAACTCTCCATGCATGCAGGACGGCCGATGCTCGAAAGATTATCCACGGGCACTTATAGACCACACCATAACGGGAAAGGATGGATATCCCTCTTATCGGCGACGGTCCCCAGAAAAAGGTGGATTTACTGCCACTTTTAGATTACGTGGTGAAGATATAATTTTGGACAATAGATGGGACGTACCATATTCACCTGTACTCTCCAAAACGTTTCAGGCATCAACGTGGAGGTGTGCAGTAGTGTATCATCCATTAAATATATATGCAAATATATAAATAAGGGCAGTGACCAGGCATCGTTTGCGTTAAGGAATGAGAATGACGAAATAACTAAATTTCAATCAGGGCGTTATATAAGCTCTTCAGAAGCCGTTTGGAGAATATTAAGCTTTCCCATTCATGAGCGATATCCCCCTGTAGTGCATTTGGAGGTTCATCTAGAAGGAGGGCAAAGGATATTCTTCAATTGCGAAAACGTGACAGATCGAGTAGAAAACCCGAGGCAAACCAATTTACTGGCATACTTTCGGCTTTGCGAAAGAGACAGGTTTGCGAGGACATTAATGTATGGAGAGGTTCCCTCTTATTACACGTATGATAAGCAAAGGGGTGTTTTTAACCGCAGGAAACGGGGCAGATCTGTAGATGGGGATCCCGGCATTTTCAAGGAACATGTCATTGGACGTGTATATATGGTTCATCCGAACAATGCCGAGTGTTTTTACTTGCGGTTGTTGTTGCATACAGTACGAGGACCTACTTCCTTTTCGGACCTTCGCACTTTTTTGGGAGTTGAATATCCCACTTTCCGCGATGCTTGCCGAGAACGCCACTTGCTTGACGATGACAAGCATTGGGATGATGCTATATCCGAAGCAAGCATTAGTAACAGTCCAAGCCGGTTGCGACATTTGTTTTGCGTTTTAGTGGTATTTTGTTCTCTATCGAATCCTATGGATCTATGGGTAAAACACAAGGATAAGCTGTCAGAAGACTATCTCAGAAGCATGCGACGCCATATTGAAGGGGAAATTAACAACGTAATGCGGGACAGAGCTGTTAATCAATGCTTAATCGAACTTCAGAATACAGTTTTGTCAATGGGGAGGAACTTACTATCCCAATACGGCTTACCCGAACCATCTATAGACGCTGAACGCGTGAACAGGGAATACGCAAGCGAAATTTCGTACAATCCTACAGAACTTGCGGAAACTCTACGTAATGGCATTCAACGTTTAACGGATGAGCAAAGAGGAGTATTCGAACGCGTTTGTTATAGTGTCGATAATGAGGAAGGTGAGATTTTGTTTTTAGATTCCCCTGGTGGGACAGGAAAAACTTTCCTAACTAAAATTGTTTTGGCAAAGGTGCGAGCTCAAGGCAAAATAGCTCTGCCACTGGTATAGCTGCAACTTTATTCCCCGGTGGTAAAACTGCCCATTCCATGTTCAAAATCCCCATACACTTAGATATCAATGAATATCCAATGTGCAACATAGCAAGAAATTGCGAAAAAGCCAGCGTTATTCATCACTGTGTGTTAGTAATATGGGATGAATGCACCATGGCGAACCGGACAGCCGTAGAAGCTGTGGACAGAACGCTGAGGGAGATATTACCGGTCATACCACGCAATACAAGAGCAGATGAAATACGAGCGTGTTTGAAGAGCTCATATTTATGGTGTAACATTAAAAGAATGCATTTAACAGAAAATATGCGCGCTCGAATCGGAGGCAACATAAATGCGCAGAACTTCTCCGAAACTTCGCTAAAGATTGGAAATGGTACATACCCCGAAGAAGAGGGCAAAATTACACTGCCCGATAATTTGTGCCGTACCGTACATTCTTTGAAAGAACTAATTTCTACTGTTTATAATGATCTAGGAGTCTGTCATGATAACTTTTGGCTTTGCGAGAGGGCTATCTTGACGCCACGAAATGACCAGGTTTTGAAAATCAATTCGGTTATGCTCAACGATATTCAGGGAGAGGGGGTCGAATACTTTTCAATCAACAGAGTTTTGGAGCAAGATGACTCAACAAATTTCCCTGTGGAGTTTTTAAATAGCCTTAGTGCACCTGGACTTCCATCCCATAAAATTATTTTGAAAATCGGCGCACCAATTGTTCTGTTGCTTAACCTAAGCCCACCAAAATTGTGCAATGGAACGAGGCTCAAAGTTGTTTCTCTAAAACAAAATATAATTGAAGCAGAAATTTTGACAGGCAGTGGCAGAGGAGAGAGAGTCTTTATACCACGTATCCCCCTTATACCAAACAACTTTCCCTTTAGATTTAAACGTATTCAATTCCCGGTGAGCCTTTGCTATGCTATGACAATCAACAAAGCACAAGGCCAGACGATGAGTGTTGTGGGCGTTGATCTGACTGTGAGTTTCTTTTCTCATGGCCAGCTTTACGTGGCGCTCTCACGTGTTAGTGAAGCAGACAAATTAATCGTCTATGTTCCTAACACTTCCACATCAAACGTTGTTTATAAGGAACCATTATAAAACAATTCTTTTTTTTAAATAAGCATTCAAAATGTTAAATTTTGTATTACAAGTAACTCTCCACACATACACATACATTCACACTGAAGAGCTCGGAATAATTTTGTTTTATGTGTGCTAAGTATGTAAGCATTCACTTTTATAACAATCATAATGCTATATATAGCTATGTATGCGCATAAGTTATTCTATAACAGTTTTATATAATTCGCCTTAATGTGTGCAACAATTAAAAATTAGAAAGTCGTAAAAAGCTACCAAAATGAATTCTTTTAAAATTATTCACTCAACAAAAAAGTATTATTTTTTCCAACCTAATTTGTAAAAACTAACAATTTTAAAAATGTGTACGTAGTTTTTTTTGTCAAACTCAACGATTTTGCAAGCGAAATAAACATGTATGTACCCATATATAAAAAAAACTTTCTTTTATTCTCTGGTATATCAACAGGATCTGTAAGTATTTTCTGTTTTATATTTTGAATGTGTATGTATATCCATATATGTATGTAAGTTACGGCTTATAACTTTTAACCGATTGAAGCAATATTTACTGATTTTATTGCATGCTTTAGCGGTAAGCTTAGACAAAAGAACTGAAAATAAGATATGGTAATAGAAATGTGGGGGAAGAGTGAAGAAAATACCGAAAAGAGGTTGAGCGCGAGATAAGAAGAACGGGATCGCCAGAAACAGGCACAGAGTAAAGTAAGTGGGATGGACCAAGCAATAAAAGGGGAGGAGGGATAATGTGGGAAAATAAATATTGTTTTATATAAACGGAGCCTGCACATGGTTTCGTGATTTAGGTTAGCAGAAATGTTTTAAAATTTGTTAAGTTAAAGACCCAAGATATCGATATTAAAAAAAAAAAAAATAAGGACCACTTTAATATAAATACGCATCCTGAACAACGTCTGGTACCCTGCTAGTGTATTCATAAAAATACAAAAGTTAAGGCAGAAACAGTAGTAAAGCATCTTAAAATAATAGTTGAAGCATTTAACAAAATAGGAAAAATAATTCAACAGTTAAATGGTAAACTCGACGGCAATCGAAAAGACCAAGCATATTAAATATTTCCAGCATTAGAAACAAATTGGTGTTCTCACTGGCAAGGATATGCCTTTTATATGGCGATCCTGCCTATGATTCTACTGGCTGAATTTTCAGCCTAATTTCATAGCTGGCAAGGATTTTACTGGCTGGTTACAGCCTAAGCCTTGTAAAAGAAGCAAATGATGTTTAGCAATTTTTACGATAATTTACGGGCTTTATAATCGAACTGATGCAGGAGCACTAGATATGACCAATTTGGAGCACTCAAGAATGACACCATTTAGCAATTTATGGGCTTTATAATCGAACTGATGCAGGAGCAGTGACTACCACCAATTTGGAGCACCCAAAAAATGACGCCATTTAGCAATTTTTATGATAATTTACGGGCTTTATAATCGAAATGATGCAGGAGCAGTGGATATGACCAGTAAAAATATTGATATTACCTTGGAAGGAACAAAACGGTGATAAGTTGGTATAAACGGTGATAAGGTGGTATAACAACAGGACTGGCAGCATAAGTATAAGTATGCATAATAAGTATAATCAGCTTAATTTTAAAATAGCTTTAATAATTTAAAAATTATTGTTAGGCAGGAAAATATTCGGGCAACCTAACGGCTGCCTATTGACAAGCAAAATTTAAATTTCTGCTGTAAAAACTTTTTTTTACTAATTTTCGAGATATGTTCCCAGAAGAGGACATACAAAATCAAAATCAAATGTTTAGGTCGTTTTCATAAAACTCCTTAAATGTGAAAAATGTATTACCAAAATTGAAAAATTTGTTAAGCCCAAAATGGCATAGAAAACAAAATGAAACAAAAAAGGGAATAGCATAGGAATTATTTTTTAATTATTAAACAAGAAAAAATAACATGTATTTAACTATTCATCATTTGAAAAAAAAAAAATTTTTTTAGAAGATTTTGTAAGAAAAATTAGAAATGTCAAATATGTTAAATTGAACATATTTTTCCTCAAGAACAAACATTTTTTAGAAATAAACCTTTTAAATAACAACATTTATAATGCTAACTAAATAAGGAAAAAATAATAAAAGTAAAAAGGAATGCTTAATATAATAAACATAGAAAACAAAGAAATAAGCATAAATTAGTATTTTTCCACCACCCCCAAAAAACAGGAATAACTTTATAATTTCTCTTTCATTTTCTCTTTCAATCATAGCATCTCTTTAAAATGCCTTCGAGGACAAAAATTAACCCCATAGCTGGTTACGAGTTAGGAAAAAGAAACTCTGAAACATCAGAGAATAGAATATTAAAATATGAACCACCAGCTGAACTAGAGCCAAAAATTAACCAAAACATTTCAGATATTTGGCTAGCAGTTTTAACCTGCGGAATCGCGTTATTGATATAATATTCAAATTTAGCACCCTAAATCCCCTAAATTCAACACAATTTCGATAAGAACAGTAAATATTACAAATGAATCACTGCAAAATGCCTCACTCAATAGAAGAATTTATTAAGACAGCTTCATTAGCACTGTCTAAGTTCATGAATTTGCTAATTCACAGTAGTAGCTGTCAAAGTAGAAGATTTATACCACAAACCTTTCGCAACATAATGCTTGACTAAAAACCTTACGTAATTGGAAATATGCAAAATACCTAAAGTTACCACAAGATCAGAAACTTAAAACCCAGCCAGAATGAAGAAAATAAAAAATCACAAAGAGAACCTTATTATAAATAAAGCGCTTAATAAATAAATTTGCAATTAGACATGTCACGCTCGTTTTCACCCAAAAGGATAGAAAAATTGTAGCGTAATACAAGCAACCAGATTGTTGAGGAAGTTATTGACTAGATAGGGCAATATTCAACCAGGCTTAAAAATGCCGGCAATCTAGGACTTGTAAGAGAAAAAGACAGTTGTCCCTTAGGAGACCAATTGGTCAAGAATAATGAATACTCGAGTAAGCATATTTAAAAATAAAAAAATAGGTACCCAAGTTCTCAAAGATCTAATATTTGCATTAACCCCAGAAGTTATGCATGTGACAAATGTCGACAGAAATTAAAGTAATTCTTCAAAAATATCATGACGATCCCATCTGGAAAGGCAACCCAGAAAATCGCATGACACATAAGATTTAATAAAAATATTGCTGGAAAATATGAAAAGTGGTATAAGAAAAGATATGAAAAATTTTTGCATCCACTGTACCCTTTTGTTTAACCACTTGTCACTATATAATTACTTCTTGCTCTAGCAGCAACTGAATTTACCCAATCTACTATATATCATACGCTCAATGATCCCGCTTTTTAGAAAAATGTCAATTTTCAGCAAATGATGACAGTAACCATCATCTTATTCTATACGTTTTAATTTTAATAACAATGCAAAAGCTTTGTTTAATAGAAATAACTAGTCAAGGTAAGGAAAACTACATCTCCTATATTTAATCGATAGGATATATATAGGGTCCTGTGGAGTAGAAAGTAAGGAAATCTAAATCATTAATCTCCATTATTTTTATTAGAAATATAAATATAAGTTAGACCTGATTCATCTAGAATAACCTCGCCTTTTAGAAATGCCATAATTTTAGATAATAGGATCCTTTATACCTAGTTAGGCTAGATAGTAGACATAAAGAGCCCTTTGGAATAGAAGATATCAATAGGAAAAATATTTTTTTCACTTAAACCCTTTAGAGTAGTAAATATCGATGAAAATAACAATTTTACATTAATTCCCTATAAGGTAGAAGAAATCGATGAATATAATAATTTTACCCTAATACCCTATAAAGAAGAAAATACTAATAATAAAAATAATGACACTTTAATCCCATCTAGAATAGGAAATGAGGATAAGCAAAAATTTCTCAGTAACATAGAGAATAGCAATATCATAAATAATAAGAAAATAAAAATACACAAAAATAGACTTAAATTAGTAGAATAAGAAAATGTTCAACCTACAAACATAAAATACAAAAGTAGAATTAATTTATAGAAATAGAATGCTCATGCATTCTCCAACTGCATAAGCATTCTGAAAAAAAAGTGTAGTGTAAACAGCCAACAATTTAATCCCAAATATTTAAATCAGTCTAATATGCTACCCTGCTACAAAAATAGTCTAAATTTTCATCAACACATAAATATGCATTTGATAATTAATGCTGACATAGCCATTAAAACAGGTATGTACAACACACAACCAAACAAATTTCCATTCCAGAAAATTTGCAAGGTATGCATTTCCCATAGAAGTCGCAGCTCAACACAGGTAGGTACATATTTTGTGTCGAGTTGTATGTAGGTATGTAAGTATGTATGCTTAAGGTAGATATGCATGTAAGTGTGTATGCTTAAATATAAATATGTATGTAAGAATATGTTTAGAATAATTTAATATAAATAAGCTGAAATATTTGAATAAAGATTCATTCGGATTTCACTCATCAACGTCACAACTCTTTTTATTATTTTTTAACCTTTTATATAGTGTCAAACAATTGTGGAACTAAGTGGAACCTACGTGGAAAAAACGTTTGACACTGAACGAAGTGTCAAAATTACCGGGGTTGCTGTCGTGGAAAGCAACGCAGAGAAACAAAAAAAGGAGCGGAATATCAGAAATGGGTTGCTGTGATGGTAAATTTTTTTGAACGAATTTAGTATGAAAATGTAGTACAGCTATATGGGTCCTACAGAAAATTATACAAAAGTTTTGAATTGGGGTATCTGAGGAGGCGTAGTTATTCCAGTATTAAGAATACAAACACGGGTGCTAACTTTTTCTACCCGCTCAAAAGTTCTCCGCTAAAAACAGTTTGAAACCGAGGTCGACTGCAATGCACCGTCCAAAGATTTGGAAAGTCCAAATAGTCCAAAGGCGAAAAGGTATTCGAGTTATTGGAAGCGAGGCAAAAGTGCGTCTATTAATACCTCCCCCGACGGTTTTGGTCGTGTTTTAACAATCGTCCCCTGTAATAAAGTATCACAATTTGTTAATTAAAATTGTCCAAAACATATGGATTTTAAAGAGAGATGTAATTGAGTGCTCGTTTGAAAGTAAATAAGGATATTTCTTTGTAATTTTGCAATAAAAATTTTACACAGCTTTCGTTAGCAGCTACTACACATTTCTTGGACCTAAGAAGTACAAAAGTGCCAAATAGCATCCACACAAAAAACGAACAAGAACAAGCATTTTATCAGGTGAGCGTGGCTGTGTATGTGCGCGCTGCTACATATCCTACTTGTATACCTGTACTATGGGAATAACTATACAAAGGAAAATCTGATAGCCCTACTTAGAAATTACTTACAACTTCATGGAGGCTAATGAGTTGATATAGGACTTAAAGTTCAAACAATAAATTCTATCTTGTGTGATATAATGGGAATGCTTACCTACGAGAAACGAGTACAAATTAAATTAGCAAATAAGTGGTATGACTGCGAACTAACTGAACTTAGCAAATTAAAATATGAGCTTTAGAAGCTAGCGAAAAATACAAATGAATGGGATAATTATAATCGTACAAAACGGCACTATAAGAAATTAATCAAAATAAAAAAGAAACAATATGTGACCCGGTCTATGAAGAGGTGGCTTATGACTCAAAAAAGAAATTGCGAGAAACAGCTGTTAAATATAAGCAATGCATTTCTTCAGTTTCATAGTAGTTTTTCTTTTGAATTATGAACAGTCATGCCCAAAAGGCAAAGCACAAACCAGTTTCTGACCGATATTTTGGCTCCATTGCCATCGAACAAAATGCTACCAAAAAAATCTGAGGATGCTTCACCAGCTACCAAAGTGGCATCGAAGGAACCAAAGGCTTCATCGTCTTTCATTTGTGCTCTTCTGTCTCTACATTTTTGATACACTTCTAAGCAAGTTAGGAATTTCTAGTTTTCACCACGTGAAATAACGTCTCAAAAACTATCGAAACCAGAAAAAAAGTGGAAAACTTTTTTTGAGTCATAAGCCACCTTTTCATAGACCGGGTCACATATATGGAAAATAAAATAGCGGCAAATTACAATAATCAAAGACTAATGTGGAAATGTCTCAAAGATGCCATAAATTTGAACAGTGACACATCGCAAATAAAACGCATCGTTATAAATAATGTGATCATTGAACAAGACTATGAAATTGCAAGCCAACTGCACCATTACTTCGTCGAGAGCATAAGAACAATTTGCAATAATATTGAAACAACTACACCAGATGAAACCGCAGAGGATAATATTAGATGTGTATTTAAATTTAAACAAATAAACGTGGAACAGCTCATGAGAACAACTGCGATTTTAAAAAATAAGTATGGAGGAAAAAAGCTGGTATCTGAAGGTGTATTTAAAAGACGGTATGGAATACTTGGGATACGCATATACGTGCATTATCAATGAAAGTTTTAACAAAGGTGTCTTCCAGGCAAGTTGGAAAATATCAACAGTTGTACCAGTTGAAAAAGTCAAAGGGGTGGAAAAACCGGAAGAAATACGGCCCATTAATACGTTGCCTAGCGATGAAAAAATTATAGAGAAAATCGTGAAGGACCAGCTTCTAGGGTACCTGAACAAACAGAAAATTATAATAAATGAGCAATCAGTGTTCAGGTCAAAATAGGTAACAGGTAATAGTGGAATGGAAAGAAGACATAGACTGACAGGGTCATCCTACTGAGCAAGCTAAAAAGAATTGGAGTAAGAAATACGGCTCTTCATTGGTTTAAAAGCTGCCTTACTGGAAGAAAACAAAAAACAGTAATCAGAAATGCACAGTCGCCGCAAATTGTTGAAATAGGTCTACCGCAGGGATCTGTACTTGCAGCAATTTTGTTCATTATTTACATAAAAGATGTTAAAAACTGTCTTAGCCATTAGAACATACGACTTTTCGCAGATGATGCATTATTGACCATAAGCTGTCCAACGATATAGAAGCTGTGTCCAAAATGCAAGCGGATATGGATGCTATATATAAGGGGTTGTGCCAAAATAAGTTAAAACTAAATATTGAAAAAACCAAATGGATGATCATGAGGAGAAAAATAACAGAAGACAATATTACCCTAAAAATGGCAGATAGTACTAAACAAAGGGTTGATGAAATGAAATACCTAGGAGTAATAACTAATTGATGAGAAACTCAAGTTCGATGGGCATCTGAAATACATAGGCAAAAATATCAAAAAAAAATTGGATTTATGTTCCGAACGTGCAAGCACGTGAGCAAATATTACAAAATAATGGTGTATATTCTCGCACGGTGCGTGGTAGCACGGAGAATATATATATATATGTGGATATGGAAAAAGAAATAAAAGGCAAATAGTTATATTAGTAATGATGACAATAATTAATTTTATTTTGTGTTAAGTTGGTACAATATTTTACCTTTGATATATGATGTGGCGTGACAGCAGCAGCGACTTTCTTCCTCCTTGGTTGAAATAGAACAGAAAATGGAAAGTGATCTCCGTGTTGTCGAACCAGAGATCGTGCGAGGGTTTTCCAATGGATATTTGTTATCCGATGGAAAACTCATTTACCCGTGTGAACGTTGAATATATGTGATGAACATACATGAATGTGTATGCATGTGGGTGTGCAGTACATGAATGGATGTAAGAATGTATTTGCACTAAATAAGTTATGTATTAGGGTGGCCGTGTTTGTAGTATAAAGATATTTAGGTCCTGACCTAAACATGCTGACCCCCTTGCGGTAAGCAACATCTTAAAATGAAGGAAAGTCATGCTGAAGCGGCCACGCGCACGTATTACTTAAAACTAGATACAATATGTTTGTATTATTGAATGAAAATTTGTTGGCTGATCACGTCCGGACTTGTTTGCATATAGTAGCCGCTGTAGGAAAAAGAAGCAACATATTAAATCTGAAAACAAGAACGGGTTATAATTCAACGCACATTATACAGTACACATATTTGGACTGTATTTATCTCTTTTGTGTTCCGAGATTTTTCGTAGTCTGGACGTCTCCGTTCCAGATTCCGACGAATGTAAATTAATTTTCCATCTGGACAAAGAGCCCAAGTCTCTCTTCCAGATTTTAACTTTATGAGGTTAAATGTTATATCCAGACGAAGAGGACGCGTCTCCGTGCCAGATTGGATCTATTTTGTTAGATTATGTGACAATTAATTTTCCATCTGGACAAAGGGGCCAAGTCTCTGTTCCAGATTTTAACTTTATGAGGTTAAATGTTATATCCAGACGAAAAGGACGTGTCTCCGTGCCAGATTGGATGTATTTTGTTATATTATATGTGAATTTTAATTTTTGGTTTGGTGGCGAACGCTGAATGGCATACATATTGATATGAAACTCTCTATATTCGTATTGGCCCTATGACAGGCGCTTATAGCAGATTGACCATGTGCAAGGACCTGTAATTTTGTATGCGCGGATGTATATAAAAAATGCCGATTCGCCACCCACACAGATGTAATGGTTATTTTTTACAACAAAAAACCTGGACTCCGTTGTGTTAATCCAGTATATGTTAACCGCAAAAAATAAGGCAAAGTGTAAAAATAATAAGCAACAAATAAGCAGTTAAAATTATTGCAGAATTTTTTGTTGGGTATGTGAACCAAAGTGAAGTGCTGTTGTTGTTGTTGAAAATTAACAAACAACGAAACTAAAAAGAATGTATGGTTATGTGAAACCGAAAATAGTGCAGTTTAATTTAAAATTAATATTGTTTCTACTAAAAATTCTGCACTATGTTACCTTAAGCTGTGTCAGCAAAACCTTACCGCGGGTGGGGGGATAATGCTGATAGACAAAAGGCCTTTCAACACTTAATTCACTTAAAAAAAATGTTCACTTAAAAAAAATTGTGCGCTGTAAATTATAACCATGTACCCTGTTTGTTGTTGCGGCTATCTATGCTTGGTAGATGGTTTGCAAAGATGATTTTGTTTTTATTCCAAATGCTGCTCTATCTCGAAGGTCTTGTTTGTTGTGCCAAAAATTATAATAGATAATCTTGATTTGCCTTTTCTGTGATGGGAACTGTATATGTAAAGTTCTTGTCGCACGGCGCGTGGTAGCACGGAGAATATATATATATATATATGTGGATATGGAAAAAGAAATAAAAGGAAAATAGTTATATTAGTAATGATGACAATAATTAATTTTATTTTGTGTTAAGTTGGTACAATATTTTACCTTTGGTATATGATGTGGCGTGACAGCAGCAGCGACTTTCTTCCTCCTTGGTTGAAATAGAACAGAAAATGGAAAGTGATCTCCGTGTTGTCGAACCGGAGATCGTGCGAGGGTTTTCCAATGGATATTTGTTATCCGATGGAAAACTCAGTTACCCGTGTTAACGTTGAATATACGTGATGGACATACATGAATGTGTATGCATGTGGGTGTGCAGTACATGAACGGATGTAAGAATGTATTTGCACTAAATAAGTTATGTATTAGGGTGGCCGTGTTTGCAGTATAAAGATATTTAGGTCCTGACCTAAACAAATGGTCTATAGGTCTATTGTAGAACCGCACTTCATATATTGCCCTACAAATTTATTTACGTTAGCGGACTCGAGCTTTACAAAACAACAGGTGAAGCAAAATAAAGTTATGCGGTTCATCCTCAAAAAACGATATGACACTCCAATACACGAAATGCTTAATAGCACTGGTTTACAGCCAAAATGCACCAGAGACGCCATTATTAATTCTATGGTAACGTTTTTGAGATATTTACGAATAACCGTTTTTTCAAACAAAAAAAAATAAAATTGGGTCCACTTAATCATATCTATCTCAAGAACGATTTGAGCAATTCCAAAACGGGTTGAAGCTTTTCAAAGGTAATAAAATTTGCAATAATTAAAATAATAATAAATAAAATTTGCTATATATAATGTGCATACAACACTTTTTGCTAAGCCCTGCAGATTCAAAGATAACGAACAAAATATAAAAAATTTTGTACTTTGTGAGAAAGGATCTCGAAAAATTTTAATTTTTTTGCAGATTTTTTTTCTCTAAGCTCTGTTTTATTACAAAAAAAATAAGCTTTAATTCAACAAAATCGATGAACCCATACAAAAGTTATAAGCATTCAAATAAATATATCCATATAGTAAACCTACAAATAATAGCATATGTACATATGATTCTGTCTAAACTCTATGATCTTATTTTATAATTGTAAAAGTTATGTGTCTTGTTTTGACGCTTATTTAGATTAGAATCGGTTTCTCTTATGAGAAACCAACAGTAGTCACCCATCATAGCAACATCCCCGAATCCTTGATACCGACTTTCAATCATTTTCATTTGCTGGTGAAACTTTTCGCCATGCTCGTCACTTTCGTCGCCAAGATTTTGCGGTAAAAAAAATTTAAATGGGAGTGTAGAAAATGAATTTTTAAAGACATATTTACTCCTGAAAGAAAATAAAAAGTATATTAGATAAATACATAAGTGACACATTAGTATATAAATTTCTTAGGCTGGATTTATCTTTCAATTCAGAACAAAATTTTTGTTTACATTTTTCTCGTTCTTGTTTGTTCGGAACTGGACGATGAATTCAGATTTAGGGTTATATATTCTCATGTAAATTTAAAAAATTTCATACAAATTTTTTGTTTATCGGGTAGATAGGTTTTAAAGTTAACTGAGAAAACGGTCTTAAATATGTTGTTTTATTTACCCATTACCGCATAGTTTCTGATTAAGTCGTTCACTATCATCTCGTAGTTAGGACTTTTGTGTTTACCTAAAAAAGAAGTAACGGCCTTCTCAAAAGAATATCACGCTGCTGTCTCCACTGGTGACAATAGTTCTTTGAAATGGTTATTGGTCATCATTTTCCTTATTTGCGGTCCCACAAAATCCCTTCCTTTATTTTTGCTTCTGGAATCTCTGGCAAGATTGTCTTCGAATGATGAAAAGCTTCGCCTTTATCCAAAGCCTTGAGAAAGTTTCTGATAAGGCCGAGCCTGATGTGGAGCGGGGGTAGAATTATTTTTTCCTTCTTTATAAGTGGGGAGTATTTTATGTTATCCACCCCAGTTTGAAACCCGATTCGTTCTAGCCCATCCTTTATGATGTAGTGGTCTTGGCGAACTCGGCTATCCCACTTGCATAGAAAGCAACAGTATTTTGTGTTTCCACTTTGTAGACCACATAGCATTTCAACGACTTTGAGCTCAGCACATATTTTCCAATCATGTTCTTCGTATTTGATTAATTTGAACAATTTTTGCATTATCTCATACGTTTCCTTCGTATTTACTGCATGCGCGATCGGGATAGATGGCTTTTGGTTACCAATATGCAAATATGAACAATCCCCACTCTTTTGAATCATATGGTTCACCAAACTGTTTGAATAGACCAGCAATGTCTTTGCAGTAATAAACACTGTCCTTCTTCGTATAGTACTTGGAGCATTGTTCGTGACGAGTTCTATAATATGTTACCTTAACATCGGATGAAACAAATTTAAATTATTACGTACGAGAGGCGTGTAGTTCGGCCTTTTCCTTTGACAATTCCAAATCCCTTATCCAATCATTGAGTTGTGCTTGTGACAAAGAGTTTCTTTCGTTTTCCGTTTGAAATCCAGTACAACAGGATGCCGCGTAATCAGATACTGCTGTTGACAATGAAACTGGAGCCGGAACAAAAGTTAAATTTGATTCTGGCAATGTAGCTTCCGTTGAATTTAGTTCTGGTAATGACACTGTAGATATGCTCGCACAGGTTACTTTTCTTGACTTTCCAACCCCAAGTACTTTTGTAGTACAAATATAGCAGTCCGTTGAATGGCAAGTTGGTTCCCTTCACATCATTGGTGTAATAAATTTCATATGTCGCCTAAATATATAGTTTCAGAAATTAGTCAGCTATGCATTAAAAGGGAGCAAATTCCCAATTTTTACAACACACCCTTTTGTTCAGGTTTCCGAAAAAATCAATTCGACTCGACATGTGGTGCACACAGTATTCGGTGTCCATGTCTTTTCATTGTTTTTAGGCCCAATTCCGAAATACTTATAGTATGTAACTTTCAAAGGATATGAAAACACAAGTCGCATCCTTTTAACGATAAATTGACCGCAGATGAAACAGAACATATCTGAATCATGTGTACACTCAAACTCTCGCGCCCTTTTATTCATATTATGTTCTTAAGTAAATGACGGGTTATAAACTGCAATTATAAACTGAAAAGTGTCCGCCGAGCCTGCAGATATTATGAAGGAACAAGACGGATGTACTATTATTTATACTTAGATCAAGTAAAAATTTAAGCCTACCTAGACAAAAAGGTTCACTAGTTCTAGAAAGAAAACACTACCTGCCTTAAAAATATACTCTTGCTTGAAATGTACCAGGGTTTGAGAAAACGACACTAACAGTTTTTTGTATCTAATAACCCTTCGAAAATCTACCTGTTAACTAACTGATATACGAATACTAACACATATGTACCAGTAGTGTACTTAAGTATTAAATGGAATGCTTATAACTTTTGTATTAGTCCATCGATTTTTTTGAATGGAAACTTATTTTTTTTGTAATAAAACAGAGCTTAGAGAGAAAAAAAAACCTGCAAAAAAATAAAAAAATTTTCAGATCCTTGCAAAGTACAATTTTTTTTATATTTTTACAAAAAAAATTGAAAAAATCCGTAATGATTGTTCGTTATCTTTGAATCTGCAGGGCCTAGCAAAAAGTGTTGTAGTACAGTTTATAGCAAATTTTATTACCCTTTAAAAGCTTCAAATCGTTTTGCTCTATTCGTTCTTGAGATATATATGATTAAGTGGACCATTTTTTTTTTTTTTTTTGAAAAAACGGTAATTCGTAAATATCTCAAAAACGTTACATAGAATTAAAAATAGCCTTGATTTTCGGAATCAAAGGGTGATTTTACATAGGAATTTCATAATGGCGTCTCTGGTGCAGTAAAAAGTTGGAAAATCAATTAGCAATAACATAAAGAGATCTCATGGATGTAATTTAAGTTTACAAGACTGTATAAATAAATTAAGTCTACAAGCCTGTAAATAAATAAATAAACATACACACGCATATGGCTATAAACTACAAATATACACGTATATAGCTGGTAACCAAGCATGAGCTGCAACAATTGGTGAACGAGTAAACCGAGAGTACAAAAGCAGCGCAAGCTGAGTAATAACTACTCAGTTTGATTTAAACACGCTATTAGTTGCGAAGTGCAGTATAATTGTGAAGTATAATTGTACTACTCCCAAAGTAGCAATACAGAATATTGGAGTTATTTATTTGACAGTTCAGCGATTCGAACGTTACCAGAAGTTTCAGATAAGCGGAAATCTCCAGAATTCGTTACAATTGGTGTCAGAAGAGGAATTGTTGAATAAATTCCAAAGATTTTGAATACAACAAGGACATGGCGAAGTTAAGTGAATTAAAGATCCAGAAGCTCAAAAATGAGTTGGAAGCTCGTGGATTGAATACAACTGGCAACAAATCCGAGCTACAATCACGACTATGGGAAGCTATGGAATCAGAAGAAATCAATGTTGAAGAGTATGTCTTTCATCCTGATAGCGACGAGATAACAACAAAAATGGAAGAAAAAAACGAAACACCGCAAGCAGTGACGAACACAGACTTGAACATGCAATATCTGCACAAACATCGACAGTAACATCCAACCTGGAAGAGCAGAAGACACATATAGCATCCCAACTGGAATCACAAGAGGCACGTATATCCGAAATGTCGGCACAAATTTCAGCACAGGTATCATCGCAGATCTCTGCACTACTGGAAGCGCCGCTGCAATTAAACCGTCCAATCACTTCAACATCTTCTCTGAAGGTAAAATCCCCAACGTTTGATGGTTCTGTTCCTTTCCAGGTATTTAAGCTCCAATTCGAGAAGACGTCAGCAGCGAACAACTGGAATGCCGAAGACAAAGTTGCTGCATTGTTCGTAGCGTTAAAAGGACCTGCTGCTGAGATCTTACAGACCATTCCAGAGGGAGAACGAAACAACTACGAAACATTGATGGGCGCTCTAGAAAGGCGATACGGAAGCGAACACAGGAAGCAAATACACCAAATAGAATTGCAAAACCGTTACCAAAAAGCGAATGAGACTCTGCAGGAGTTTGCTTCGTATGTTGAAATGTTGGCCCATTTGGCAAATGCCGACGAACCCGTGGAATACACAGAAAGAGTAAAATTCAGAGCTTTATCAATGGAATACGGGATGCTGAAACGATGCGAAAAATTTCCGTATTCTTAATTAAGTGATAGAGTGACTATGTTTTATTCAAAAATACGTATATATAAAATAAAACCTGAGGAAGAAGAACGCAGAGATTTATAAGTAAGAAATATTGGTCAATTGAATGTCTATATATATACGGGCGATTCTCCGCCAGCTCTCAGTTTTACTAACCCAAAATTTTGGAAAAAACATATTCGATTTTCAAATATTTTCAATCATCTGTGCCCGTGTGTTAAGCGTTGTTGGCTACCTATATTTGCATTTACTTTGTGTATCGTGTTTAAACATTGCAATAAATTTATATTAAAATAAATAAATACACACAAAGAACAATTACAAAAAAGAAAAATTGCAAAATGTCTTTAAATGAGAGGAAAATGTTAAGAAGCACCAAGGTGTCCCCGCAAAGAACCAATACCCCTCTTCAAAGTAAAGGTAGAGATGCTGAGAGCGCGATAACTGCACACCTGATACAGCAGTTTGAGGCGAAAATTGAGAAGCAGAATCAGAGCATGGTTGAAAAGCTGAGTGGTGACGTAAAGAATAGTGAAGAGAGGCTGATGCAAAAAATTGAAGCGATCTTTGCTGAGCTGCTCTCTATTAAGAACAGCATAAAATACTTGGATGTTAGGTTGACAGCGGTTGAATCTGTGTGTGAGGAGAACAAAATTCTAAAAGCAGAGGTAATGTCACTAAAGAAAGAAGTTGATAGATGTGAAAATGTGGCAGTTTCCACTGATCTAATTTTAAGCGGCATACCTAATGTTGTTAATGAGAAGTGTGTGGAGATCTTCGCTAACATCTGTAAAGCTGTACACACTGAGGTGCCTGCTGTTAGAGAAGTTTTCCGAATACACGCCAACAAATCCAAACAACCGAGCAGTAACTCTGCTTCTTCTTCACCAATTATCTTCAAACTATTCTCCTCACATGCTCGAAGTCGTTTACTCAAAGCTGTCGCTAGTTATTGTAAAACCAACAAAAAAGCTCTGTTTGCCAGCGACATCTCATTCGAAGGCTCTGCTCGAATTTACATACGTGAAAGCCTTTCGAGAGCGAACCGCAAGATAATGCAATATGCAGCTCAGCTAAAGCGTCAAAAACTCTTAGCAGCAGCTTTTTCTGTGCGAGGACAGGTGATGGTTCGAAAAAGAGATGGCGAAGAAGCAATTAGGGTAAATGATAAGATAGACATTGATGAAATTGTTGGCAGAGCGTAAAACTATAAAACTTTATAATTTTTAACATAATGTTATTTATGGTTTATAATTTTAAGAGTGTAACAGAATTTATAAATGTAAGATACAATGATATTTTTTCCTTTCTCTTTCCGTGTTCTACTTATATACTCTCTATTGCGTTTTTTCCACCTTTCTCCCTTCCTTGTCAAAGATATGTGTTTTGTAATATAATGATGTCTCTATGTCAGCCCACAACATTTAATTTAACATAACTGATAACTCAACTACCGGCGCTAATGGTAATCATAAGTTGATGTTGAATATTTTGTGTAAACAATCTGTTGGTCTTAACATGGTTCACTTTAATGCACGCAGCTTAAGCTCTGATAAAATGGATTATGTTAAATACATTTTTGAGGAATCGTTGGTTGATGTTGTTTGTGTAAGTGAAACATGGTTTAGTGAAAATACCTCTGATCTGCATTCTTGTATTAGTAGCTATAACGTCATTCGGAATGACAGGAAAGGTAGGAAAGGGGGTGGTGTGGCGATCTATTGTAAGAAAAATCTTAGCATTAAGCCTCTTAGTATGTCTGTTGACTCAGATATTGAGTTTATCATTTCTGAGGTCTCTGATGGTGTAAAAAAAGCTTTAGTTTCTTGTGTTTATAACCCGCCTAAATGTTTCACGTTAGATTGTTTTTTTACTGCCCTGTCCGTGTATATAATTGATTATGAATGTTACGTCATTAGCGGTGATTTCAAAAAACTGTGTGATCAAGTTTCAACAGCTGGTTTAGTCATAGTAAATGACACAATGCCTACGAGGTTCGCTAACAACTCCAATTTCAGCTTATTAGACTATTTTATGATATCTGACTTGACATATATTCTTAAATTTGACCAGCTTTGTTTTGCTTCAGACCATGACCTAATTTTTTGTACTGTTAACGTTGGGTTTAATCGTCCTGAGCCATATGTTTATGTATATCGTGATTTCCGTTCTGTGGATACCAAAGTGTTGCTCAGCGATTGTTCCTGTATTCCTTGGTACGATTGTTGGTATTTAGATACAGTAGATAAGAAACTTGAACATCTTAACCAAAACATAAATGTCATATACTACTGTCCATGTTTTAAATAAATCTTGTCCTTGGTTTAGTAGAAGAGTTATTTGTGCAATAAAAAAGCGCAATAAGCTGCACGCCAAATGGAGAAGGTCCCGAAATGATGCTTCATGGGCTTTGTACAAAGCTGCTCGCAACGAAGCGACTGCCGTAATTAGGCAGTCCAAAAAGAATTTCTTTCATAGCAAATTGGGTCCTTCTCTGCCATCAAAAGCGCTTTGGCGTAACCTTAAAACCCTAAAGGTCCATGGGAGAAATAAGGTGGAATGCAGTATTGACCCTGACATACTAAATAATTTTTTCATCGGTTCCAGCAACAACTCCAGCTCTGTCTCTCCTGAGAGGATGCCTGAACTTGTCAATACTTTTATTAATACGTTTGAGTTTAAGTGTGTTAGTGAGTGTGACGTAAAAAGTCTATCTTGTCTATAAAATCGTGTGCCGTGGGTAATGATGGGGTTTCGTTAAAATTCGTAAAAATTGTTCTTCCTTCCTCTTGTGTGTGAATCTTTAGTGGCTGAACAAATATCTAATTTTGTTAGAGAAAACAACTTGCTCTCACCTCTACAGTCTGGCTTTAAGCCTAAACACAGTTGTGCCACTGCTATGGTAAAAATCATGGATGACATCAGAGGGCCATTTGATAATGGCGACCTAACCATTCTTTGCATGTTGGATTTCTCTAAGGCATTCGATTCGGTCAGCCACGAGCTATTGTCCTGGAAACTCCGTCACTTCTTTGCCTTTTCTGATAGTTCCATTAAAGTCATGGCTAGTTACCTCCAAGGTAGGGAACAAAAGGTCAGAGGAGAGAGAGCTTCGTCAGAATTCAAATCCATTAAAGCAGGTGTTCCTCAGGGATCAATTCTTGGTCCTCTATTATTTAGTATGTTTGTCAATGATGTGTTTTCCGTGTGTAAGTATGTTAACGTCCACGCATATGCTGATGATATTCAGTTGTACCTTTCTAATCGTGTTGGCCTCGTTGAAGACTTATGCTTCAAAGTAAACTGTGATCTGTCTGCTGTTTTCTGTTGGGCTAAAAACAATGCTTTATGTCTTAACGCTGCAAAATCGTACGTTATGCCGATATCCAAAAATGAAATCGACCCTGAAAGTATTCCATCTTTAAAGATTGGCTCGCAGGCACTTAGTACCACTGACAAAGTTAAAAATTTAGGCTTTGTATTAAATAACAAATTAACTTCTTTCGACCACGTTAATAAAGTAGTCCGCAATGTTTATGTTATACTGCGGACCTTACGCATATCGGCACCGTTCACACCACAGGAAACTCGTCGCAAGCTTGCAATGCAGCTAATTGTACCCCAATTCACATACTTTGAACTTGTGTATACTAAACTTGACGCGGAGTCCGCCAACAAGATCAATGTAACCTTCAATAATGTTACCAGGTACGTGTATGGGGTAGGTCGATATGATCACATATCACCCTGGAGGGATAAAATTCTGGGATGCAACATCCTTAATTACTTGGCTGCCAGAAACTGCATGTTCATGTTTAAACTATTAGAATGTAAGCTCCCCAAGTATCTTTATGACAAACTGCATTTTACCAGGTCTCAAAGAAACCGTAAATTGGTGGTTCCGATGTTCAAATACTTAGCGTCTAGCAGATTGTTTTTTATTAGCGCTGTTAGACTTTGGAACGCTATTCCCGAATCAATTAAAGTAGGGCTGAATAAAAGAAACTTCAAAAGCATTATATTGAAATACTTCGCAGATGTTGATATTTCTTCTATATTTTGACTAAAATACTATTTCTAAAATAATCTTTATGTCATCTAATTTCCTTGCTTCTCCTTTCATTGTTTTCTGTACCTCTGCTATTCATGTGTCTCGATTAATTTGTAATAGTTATAAGATTAATTTAAGTAAGTGCATATATTAAACGCATACTTTTATGTCAGTAGGTAAATTTTAGTTTTCTTTAAATTTTTATATTGTGAACTTCCCATTTACATAAAATGTATTAGCATAAGTTTTTAATGTCAGTTGATGTACATATAAAAGACTTAAGTTCTTAGTTGTACAAATTTGTTAAATAAATTAAATGAAATGAAATGAAAAATTTTTCTATGAGTTTTTATAACTAAAACACGTTCCCAAAGTGGACGAGCTACAGCTATTAATTTCTGTACTTGATACTCAATATATTATTTTTCGTCGCCACGGTTGTGACATTGTCGCTACTATACACGCAGCTCACTGTTTCAAAGTACTTTATTGAGGTATACCATCAAGTTTCCATTTTCAAAATAATATTTAACGATTATAGAACTGATTCATATATTTTAAACGTAAATGTATTTTGAAATTTATGACGAAAGAAATTAAATAATTTATCGAAATTAAACACTCCAAATTTTTATATGGTGATGAATTCTGTATATTCACTGCTCCTAGCCCTTGCTTATGATGTTCTTGGACTCTGAAACAAACAAACAATATTTCATACAAAATTATTGTGGATTATTTATCACTTACTATGAATGATAATTGCCGTGAGCTTTTTCTCTGTGGCATATTTTTCAAATTCAGGAAGTTTTTCCCTTTAGTTTTCAGTTCTTTTTTCGAATTTGTACCAAAAGATGGATTTCCCATGAAATAATGCTTGTACTGCGTACCAATAGCGCATTCAGACACAACTCAAAGAGTTGAAAAAATCGTAGTGGGTTGATGTCTCGACCATGTATATTGATGAACTTTCATGGTATCAACAAAAGTATGTATTTCCTAAGGAAGTTTTGTATCGACATTATCGATGTCTTCACTTGTCACAGTGTCGAGGTATACATTTTTCACACGCATTCGAAGAGTTTCAGCAAATGAATCGAAATTGGGAATGTCATGTCCATATTTGACTTGATCATCAGCTTATTTCTTCAAACTGCCACCTATCCCAACTGGTGGGCCTTTTCCATGTCCTGCTTCGGTGAAATTGTATGCAACCGATGACAATTGGGGATAACAACTTGGCAAATACTGTGTCATGAGGTGGAACATTTTGCGATTGCGGTATTGTGTCGTTGGACCATCACTGATGAAATGAGTAGTTTCGAACATGGGCAACTTTGGCAAATGGTAATCGAGATTTTTTTGATATGAGCCATAATTGCTGCTGGATCATGTCTGAGTAACTCTGACAACGTTGCAAATCCCTGAAAAAGATCTGAAGTATAAAACATCCCAGTATGAAGAGTATACTGTACCATATTTGCATCTTCTGTACCATATTTGCATGTATAATTTCAGTTTTCGGTTTTTCTCGGTGAGCTCATTGACAGTTTTTTGCAACTTCATATTGTTTTTCTTTGCTTTTTGTTGGCCTGCTGTTTTTTGTTCTGATATAGCATCCCGACGTTGTTTCTCAAAAGATTCCTCTTGGTGTTGCTGCTTTTTTTGTTGTAATCGTGATTTTCGTTTACGTTCACATTGTTTTTTCTTTCTCTGGATCCTCTTTTCTCGCGTCGTTAATTGACACACAGTTTTTATTTTCCCGGTTTCCCTTCTTCTCTTGTTTCTTTCTCTTTCCTTCTGAAGATATTCATCGTATAGTTCTTGATTTTTTTTGATTTTTCGTCTCCATTCTTGTTCTCCTACTCTTTTCTTCGCAAGACGTTCTTTTTTGTTTCTTATGGTTTTCATTTTTATTAGCATGATGAATTGACTGCTTTTGATTTTGTATATCTTTTTTACGTTTTTCGGTGACCTTGATCGATTTTTGATGAGCCAGTCGCGTTTTACAACGCGCCATTTCATATACAAGTATTAGTATTATGTATTATATAAACATTTGAAGAGTAAGGGTAAGTATAGAAAAAAATTTTGCCCGAGACTTCGTTGATACGTGAAACAACTTTAAATTACATTATCGTGATCATTTATGCACAATAACCTTACATTTTATAACTTTTTTCCTCTTGTTGAGAAACCTGCCACGGTTGTGACTTTACACGCGTGCTACGGTTGTGACATTTTGACAATAAATTGCTTATTAAACAAAGCTGAGCTGAAGGAGATGAGCAAATCTCCAAGTCCACTCAATCGTTAAACTAAAGCGAGTCAGCCGCAAGGGGCACCAGCTGGCTCCCGCAATTAAATGCCCCATATTGTCTATCTCGCAAATTGGAAGAAGGTCAATCAGTCTTACTGTCGAAGGACATGTGGATGGAAAGGGACGTTTACTGACTGTAGATACGGGCGCATCTCATTCCATCATTCGATGGGATTTAGTCTACAAGAAGATAAGACCATTGCATGGAGCAAGATTGCGTATAGCCACTGGAGAAGTAGCATGTGAAGTCGCAATTGGGAGCGTCACGGTACTACACAATTTTATAGTGGCAGAGATTGTTGACGAACTCATAATTGGAGTGGACTTCTTAATCGACCAAGGCATCAAGATTGACATGCAAAGCAAGACGATGCGATATAAGAACATGGATGTGTCACTTAATTTCGGCTACGAGGCTACAGCAGTAAACGAGTGCTGGTGGAAGAGAGTCAGCAAATACCACCAAAATCGGAAGCAATCATCTGGGCAAGGGTTGATGGAGATTGTGGGACAAACAAATTCTGGGTTGTCGAAACAGCAAACAGATAAACACTAAACGTACTTGTAGGAAAAACCCTGGCTATGACAAATGAGTTTAATTCACTAAAGGAGCTATATTGGGAAGATGCCAAGAGGCTGAAGTAGTTATTAACTCTGAACAGCTCCAGGAAAACGTTTCAACAAGCAAGATTGATCTTTCAAATAACAGCACGGCATGGACGGAGGGGCTAGAGGAAGACTATCAGAGTAAGGCAAAACAACTGCTCCTAAAATACGCAAACATATTTTATTATTATTATTATTCTTTATTCAGTCTATGATAACAAACTCTTACAGACTAGAAACATAAAGGTATGTGTGTAGGTAAAAAATTTCAATCTTAGAAACTAGATATGTGTTATGTTAATAAAGAAATTAATTAATGATTAAATGTACGAGATTTTCTATAAATAAAAGGAAGTAATCCTAGAGGCGAACACAGTTCTTGACATTGCAAAGTCAAAGTCTAGCTTCATGTAGATATTATTAAACTCATTAACAACTCTAGTAATGGGGGCAAAAGTATGGTAATTACACCTGACTGGCATGGCGTGACATGGGTAATAAAAACGAAGTATTCTATTAGGGACGTTGAAACGTATCTGCTCAAGCAAAACTGTACAGTCAATAAGTCCATCAGAGATAAACATTAAGGACTGTATAGTTCGCCTACTAGCAAGAGATTTCAAGTTTATAAGAAAACATCGGGTATTATAAGATGGAAAAGGATCAGCGAAGTGAAGCGGTTGGAGAGCAAAACGAATAAAACTCCGTTGCACACGCTCAATCCTGTCAGAATGAGAAGCATAAAATGGGTTCCAAATATAGGAGACGTGTTCTAATTTCGATCTAACAAGGCAATTATAAAGGGATTTCCTTGTATAGCGATCTTTAAAATCTTTCGCATATCGCTTTAGAAATGCTAAATTGGAGTAATCTTTGGGAATTACTAAGTTCACGTGATTAACAAAGGTGAATCCAGAGTCAAAGAGAACCCCAAGGTCAAAGAATACTTCGACTGTGGGCAACTGATTATTTAGAATCGAGTAACTTGTATTGATTCTATTTTGAATTTTCGACAGGGTCATATGAAAACATGTATTGATATTGAGAGCCAGATTATTTCTAACACTCCACTCAGTAAGATTGTTGAGGTCAATTTGTAGCCGACAAACGTCGGACAAGTAAGTAACTCTGCTAAAGAGCTTCAAGTCATCAGCATAGAGTAATAATTGTGCATGATTGAAAAATTTGACGAAGATGGCTCCAAACCAGGCCGCACCAACGTTGTGAAACATCAAATTGACACTGGAGATGGGAGGACGATCCGTCAAGCTCCTCGTAGTGTTCCAATGGCGAAGCGGGAAGTTGTGAGTCAAATTATACTAGAAATGAGCGACAGCGGCGTCATCGAACCATCAGCTAGTCCATGGAGCTCACCGGTGTACTTGTAAAGGAGAAGGTTGGAAAATTTGGTTTTCCGTGGACTACCGGAAGTTGAACGACGTCACGGAAAAGGATAGCTACCCATTGCCAAGAATTGACGACACTCTGGCCTCGCTATCTGGTAAAAAATGGTCTCCCACCCTGGACTTAAAAAGTGGCTACTGCCAAGTGGAGGTAAAGGAGGAAGACAAGGAAAAAACAGCCTTCAGTGTCGGAGATGGTCTTTGGCAGTTTAGAGTAATGCCCTTTGGACTATGTAATGCACCAGCTACTTTTGAGAGACTTATGGGCAGGTATTGCAAGGACTACATTCGAAAACATGCTTAGTGTACCTATACGACATCATCATATTGGGAAAGAACTTTGAAGAACATCTGAGGATCTTGAAAGAGGTTTTCCAAGGAATAGCTGGTGCTAGTCTAAAACTTAGTCCCAAAAAGTGTTCTCTGTTCAAGTAGCAAGTTAGTTACTCTGCACCGCAAATGAAAAGATAGAAGCAGTAAAGGATTGGTCAAGAGCAGAGAATCTGCATGAGTTAAGAAGATTCCTTGGGCTGTGCACATATTACCGCCGATATGTACCAAATTTTGCCAGCGTAGCCCATAGCCTCCATGAGCTTACAAGAAAAAATAAAGCTTTTGAATGGAAGGAGCAAGAAGTGGCTTTCCAAACATTGAAAGAGCGTTTGTGCACTGCCATAATGTTGGCATATCCGATTCCAGGAGCAACATTTATTCTAGATACAGATGCGAGTGGATATGCTATAGGAGGCGTTTTATCACAACTGGTCGATGGACAAGAGAAGGTTGTTGCATATTACAGCTTATCAATTGGAAAACCAGAGAGGAACTATTGCGTTACACGGAGAGAGCTGTTGGCATTGGTAGAGTGCATTAAACATTTTCACAAGTACCTCTACCGGCAGCGATTCCGCGTCAGGACAGACCACGCAGCTTTGAAATGGCTCCTGCAGTTCCGTAATCCAGAAGGTCAATTGGCAGGGTGGATCGAGCGACTCCAAAGCTATGACTTTTCCATTGAGTATCGGAAAGATAGTACCCATGAGAATGCTGATGCAATGTTACGAAGACCATGTAATTTGGAATGCAAACACTGTTCGAAAGCTGAGGCTAAGGAAAACAGCACATATGTCCGGCTTATGACTATAACGTGTTCGGATGAATGGGACATGGAAGAACTAAGGAAGTGTCAGCTAGAAGATACAGATCTGTCACATGTTATGCAAGGACTCGAGCGAAACGAAAGACCAAATAGGGAGATGTCAGCAGAGACCCATTACGAAGTCATATTGGGCGTAGTGGAAGAGTTTATAATTGATATCCGGTTTCCTGCATCGAATATGGGAGAGTGAGGATGGTCAATGCAAGAAGAAACTGATAGTTGTTCCCAGAAAAAGAATTCCTGACGTTCTCAGTGAGCTACATAGCGGTCCAAGTGAAGGTCATCTTGGAATTACGAAGACGCTCGTGAAAATTAAGCACAGATTCTATTGGGTTGGTCGACGTCAGTCGGTCACCGAGTTGATTGCCAACTGCGAGGTTTGAAGCAGAGCGAAAGGGCCAAAACTCGAAGTCATGGCCAGACGAAGCAGTATATTTCAAGTGCACCATTTCAAAGGGTCGCCATGGATGTCGCAGGTCCATTTCCTACTAGCAACTGGTGGTTATGGATTATTTCAACAAATGGCCAGAAGTATACCCAATCCCAAGTCAAGAAGCGGAAACAGTAGCAGAAGTGTTTACAAACAATTGGGTTGCAAGGTATGGTGTACCAATGGAGTTACATTCTGACCAAGGGAGAAATTTCGAATCAGCTGTGTTCCAGGAAATGTGTAAGTCATTGGGCATTCGAAAAACACGGACAACTGCATTGCATCCTCAATCCGATGGTATGGTAGAACGATTCAATAGAACATTGGAGGAGCACTTAAGGAAAGTAGTAGACAAATACCATAAAGAATGGGATACCCGCATACCATTATTCTTGATGGCTTACCGATCAGCAGTGCATGAGACAACGGGCCAAACCCCTGCAAAAGTAATTTTTGGCAATGACCTTAGACTGCCAGCTGATTTGAAGTTTGGGATAGATGCCAATGCGGAGAGAAATGTCAAGAAATCCACTAGTGATTTGGAAGAAGAGCTAAGAGAAATACATGATCTGATAAGGCAACGAACAAAGATTATGAGTGACAAGATGAAAGCCAGATACGATAAAGCAATTAATTCAGAAGGTTTTCAGGAAGGAGATTTGGTGCTGTTATACAATCCACAACGTAAAAAAGGTTTGTCCCCGAAATTGCAGTGTAATTGGGAAGGCCCATACAAAGTTGTAAAACGGATCAACGATGTAGTGTACCGCATACAAACCATCGGTAAACCACGAACCAAAATGAAAGTGGTCCATTTGGAAAGGCTGGCAACGTTTAGATCGAGAGATTTGTCTGATCGGGACGATCAGACTTAGGTGGAGGGCAGTGTCACGGATATTACTACCCCTAAGTTATCCCATCACTAAGGCGATGCTAAGGCGATGCTAAGGCCATGCCAAGCAGTATTTACGTTAATAATCAAATCAAGTATACACATATATAAGGCAGCCCAGAGAGATGTCACACACAGATGCATTTACTTATACGGCTATGTGCGCGCGAGAGACTGTAAACTACAAACATTCACATCAATAATTCAATCTTTATGTGTTTACATAAACGAATAAATAATTGCGTCTACACATATGTACGTATACGAGCAGCGGAGCGGCAGTGCACAAACACATGCATATATCTTATCTCAGTGGTCACAAGAGAGGGCAATAATTTGTGCACGTAGTTACGGCTGGCGATTTTGTAGCCGAAACAACTAGTAACTTCTGGAAATCGAAGAGCTTTGAAGTATGCAGCGTAAACTATAAAAGCGGCGCAGGCGAGTAAGAAGTAATTCAGTTTGATTTGAGTTGATCAGCAGTTACGACTAAGAAGATATCTAGCGAGCAATACCAGTATTATTTTGATTAGTGGAGTTTCATTTGAGCTATCAGTTTGGTTATTAAGCTATTCGTTGCACAGTTTGAGTGTTATTGTGAAGCATTTTAATAAAGGCCATTTTTCCATTATTCAATATTGGAGTTATTTATTCAACAGTTTAGCGATACGAACCTAGCAAAAGGGGCAAATAAGAGGATTTGCAGCAAATTCGTTACAATATGTATATATTTGTACACGCCAAACGGTGAGAGAACTACTGCTTCGCTCATTTTCTGTTGAAATAAAATATTGTTTCCCATTGTTGCCAATTACCTATATTGGTCTGTACCAAAATCCTTAAAAAATTGTTCCAAAATAATTGTTAGCGCACAAAAAAACTTTAAAGAGAAGTAATAACTTAACCGGCCTATTTTTTTGGACAAATTTTACTTACACGTAAAAGCATAGGTCTTTATTTAACAGATTCTTTGTTTTTCACGGCGGCCACCGTGGTGTGATGGTAGCGTGCTCCGCCTATCACACCGTATGCCCTGGGTTCGCACCCCGGGCAAAGCAACATCGAAATTTTAGAAATAAGGTTTTTCAATTAGAAGAAAATTTTTCTAAGCGGGGTCGCCCCTCGGCAGTGTTTGGCAAGCGCTCCGGGTGTATTTCTGCCATGAAAAGCTCTCAGTGAAAACTCATCTGCCTTGCAGATGCCGTTCGGAGTCGTCATAAAACATGTAGGTCCCGTCCGGCCAATTTTTAGGGAAAATCAAGAGGAGCACGACGCAAATTGGAAGAGAAGCCCGGCCTTAGATCTTTTCGGAGGTTATCGCGCCTTACATTTATTGTTTATTTTTATGTTTTTCATTTTAGGTGCTTTAAAAAAATGAAATCAGAAATATTGAGTCAACTTTTGTTCAAACTCACTAAATTTATTTATTTATAACAATTAATTGCAAATTTGACCCAAATGTTTTTTTCATTTCCAGATTTTATGCTCATTTTAGATGTAGCACGTCTTATAGTGAACAAAAAATAAATAAATTTGCTACAAAAAATAAATAAATTTGCTACAAAGATATTACATTAAAATTTGTATATTGTCTTTTATGCTAATTTATTTTGATATTTCTCATTTTATTTTATTATATTATCTTTTATCACGTTGTATATTAAATTTGCTACAAAGGCATTACATTAAAATTTGTATATTGTCTTTTATGCTAATGTATTTTTATATTTTTATTTTATTTTTTATGAAGGTATCCTCTATGCTATTCGAAATTTTCGTTTTCGTTTACATATTACATATGTATTTATAATTAATTTAATTATTTATAATTTAATTTAATTAATTATAAATACATATGTAATAGTAAAGCGCCAATTGCATGCCTAACCGGTGGCGTGAAATAGGTTAAATTCCTTTAGCACATTTCTTCGTTCTTAACTAAAAATTTGTGTTTTTTGAATTATGACGCTATTGAAGTAAATTGGCGATATATGTAGTTTATATTGGTGATATAGGCCTACTGGGGAACAGAGCACCCAAAACTAACTTCGATAGCGCGCCAACGGCGTATCTCCCGGGTGGTGTGGAAAAAGCAAATTTTCAATTCAATTTCAAGTAATTTCACCACAATTCTATGTAAATTTCATTTGATTTTACATATTTGTTATATTTTTTTAAGGAGCTCCATACCAAAACTTATAATTACATTTGAAAAGTTTGTAGAAAATTTAAGAAAATACAATCAATGATTATAACGTCTTAAGTCAAATTCAAAATTTTAATGAGAACTTTAAGTAAGATAGATCAGTTTGCTATATTTCCACTCACTGCTCAACTATTAACGCATTATTGCACTACCCCAACACTGGATGCATAGAGTGAGTTGAAAAAAAATACAAGTTGGTCGACTTTCGACCACGGGCGATACTAGTTATTATTATTGTTATTATTGAAAGCAAATTTTCAATTCAATTTCAAGTAATTTCACCACAATTCTATGTAAATTTCATTTGATTTTACATATTTGTTATATTTTTTTAAGGAGCTCCATACCAAAACTTATAATTACATTTGAAAAGTTTGTAGAAAATTTAAGAAAATACAATCAATGATTATAACGTCTTAGGTCAAATTCAAAATTTTAATGAGAACTTTAAGTAAGATAGATCAGTTTGCTATATTTCCACTCACTGCTCAACTATTAACACATTATTGCACTACCCCAACACTGGATGCATAGAGTGAGTTGAAAAAAATACAAGTTGGTCGACTTTCGACCACGGGCGATACTAGTTATTATTATTGTTATTATTGAAAGAACGTCTATAATTTCCTCTATAATTATTGTTTTGGTAACTCCTGCGGAAGTTACCTCGGAAATTGGAATTTTGTTGGCGAATATGTAAGATTGAATTTGTATTTCCAGTTACTTCTGTGCAACTGTTAGTAAATTTTGATATAGCTTCGTTCATTGTTGTGAACGTTCCAGCTTGCATAATTGTTTTTACTTTATCGCTGGAGCAGTTTTTACACAAAGCTTTCACAGCTGATTGTGTAGCATACTTGGTTGCTAACTCTGGTGTTAGTCCGTCAGATATGTATGGTCCTTCCAACGATTTTGTGAGCTTTTCAATTTCAGCAGTGTATTGATTTGCAGTTCTACCGCGCTGCTGGATATTCAGGTGTTTTGCTGCCAAAACTTCAACTGATTCACCCTTAATTGCTGTTTTTAATTTTTGTTTTATTGCCTCAATTGAGCTTTCAGTGCTTATTAGGTTTCTGGCTGTTCCTTTCAGCTTGGTTTTTATCATCGAAACCGCTACAGCTTCATGGGTATCCTATATTTGTTCTAAGATATCCAAAGCATCCAAAAAGCTATTCAAGTTTTCAGCTCTTCCATCGAATCCTGCAAAACTGATGAAGCAGTCTTTAAAAATTCGACTGTTGTTTGTGACATTTTGTTGCTTTCAGTTTGTGAGGTTTTATTAAAAATTTCAATTTTTGGGGTTTCCCCTAGATTTGGTTGAGCTTCAGGTAATAAGCTAGCAAAATCAATTTCTATCTCCCCTTCAAATGACGTTGGGACTAATACCTCAATGTTATATCTACCTAATGAGGATACTAATTTATCTCTAACACCGGAAAAAATTTGTTGTGCTTCTAGTTGATGGCTGGCAGTTAATTTGCTATGTACTTCTTGTATAGCTTTGCCTATATTATTCCATGACTGTAATATTGTCGTGAGGTGTTTTAAAATGGTGATTCTTTGTATACTTATATTTTTATTAATACATTTATAAGCTTTTTCTGCTAAAATTTTTTCTTCCACAAGTGTGTTGAGAATAGTTTCCCATTGTCCCATCGAGGTAAAAAATATATATATATTTTTTTTTTTTTGGGTTTAGACTTTGTCTAGACCATCTGCTCGGCTCATGCATTTTTTCTTTAAAAATTTATTATGAGTTGAGTATAATTTTAGAAATAAGTTTACGCAAGTGCAGACCGTCAAAATTATCAACAAGATTTTGATGAAGTCTAATGCCTCACTATGGTCAATTACTTGAATGGAATTAATTACGTTTGCATTGGGTTGTTCTACTTTGGATTCTTTGCCTCCCACTTTGAAATAATAATTGTTAAAAATTTTTTTTCCATTGAAAAAGTTAGGGCGAGAAAAAAAAAATTCTTAATTTTATTAGCAAAAATCTACTTTTTTCCCGTAAACTGGCAGCCGTTAGGTTGCTAATGCTTGTAAAATAAACTACCTAAATAATTACATACATAATCTGCTATCTCCGTTTGTCTTCTTGATGTGTGTCTGCAGCCTAGGTCTATTCCATGTCTTCTTGATGTGTGTCTGTAGCCCAAGGTCTATTCCACTTCTCTATGCCTTACGCTTCAATTCCACGTGTTCATAATAATCTGCTAGACACCTTTACGCAAAATCGATCAACTTTAGGCATCCATGTCAAACCCAAAGTTTTGATGGTTTGACTGTTCTCATTGTCAAAATCTACATCAACTTCCTGGTCCTCCACACCAATATTTTGCAGTAATTGTGAATCATTCGAGTACCACTTTTGGAGGTTGAGGCCATGTTTGCTTAAAATGTGTATTAATTGCTGTTGAATTTCAATTGTTGTATTTAAGCTGTCTGAGCCACCAATTCCGTCATCCACATAAAAGTTGTTCTGTAGAAACTGGACCCCCAGCGGATATTGTAACATATTTTCTATTGCAATTTTTTGTAAGCACTTCGCCGCGTCCTGCTAAAGATTTTTAGCAGACTGCATTGTAAACAGCAGTTTGCCTAAGCAGAACTGGCAGGATCGCCATGTAATGTTTGCGGATAAGAGAAAATCGAAATCTAGGTTGCAGTTAGCGGCACCAGATAGAATTTACTGCCAATTGAAACGGCAGCAGGTTGAATTCTGTTCTTTATTCAAAAGTTGTTTTTTATACAAAATTTCTATGAGCTAAAATACTTACTTACACTAATACTTACAAACTAACTATAACACACATATACATTCAATTCAGTTCCCTGGGAACTGCATTCTAAGCATAATTAAAATTGGATGTGGAATGTGCAACGCAAGCATAAATTAATCATGCTAATAATTTGTCTACAGGTAAAGGCTTGTCGCGAGCAAGCTCTAAACAGTGGCATTCCAAGGCTCAGGTCACCATATGATGCACGGTGTACAAAATATATGTTTGTACAAATGAATGAATGTGTCAATAGAATCTCATGCCGTACCAAAGCGAGCCAAAATATACGTATGTACAATTGTATGAATATGTATGTAAGAGTCAATATATTTTAAGACATTCCAAAGCGGGTTGAAATATATGTTTGTACAAATGAATGAATAGCTTAATGAGTGAATGATACAGTACCTTGGAACTTCCTCTTTTTTTCGTTATAAATATTCGTTGCCAGCTTAATATTATATTTCTATCGTGCTCTTTTTTTCAAATTTTCGCGCTATTTCATATGAGCATGTTTCATTCTTGCCAATCTTTTGTTTTTTTTTTTTTTGCTGTTTTTGCTCAAGCTCAGGAAGTTTGTGACACTGAATATCGAGTGAATAGTGACAAGTATGGAACAAAAACAAACTTGCGTGAACAATCCTTGTTGTTGCATATATGTGACTTGGAATGAAAGGAGGTTAGCAGTCGCCTGCTATGAGGACTATTTTGGTGGATCTTTTCTTCCACTCGATTCAGGTAGTAAGGTTGCCTGGTGCCTGCCGGACTGCCGGTGCGTATTATCGCTCGGTGGAACTAGAACGAATCAAATTTAATGATTGATGCTTAGAACCTGGAAAGATCAACGAAAAAAAAACAGAAGAAGACTTTGAGTCATTACTAATACATGATAAAGTCTTTTTTTGTTTTGTTTGTTTGTTTGTTTTTTTTTCGTTGATCTTTCCAAATTCCTCAGAGCGATAATACACACCGGCAGCCCAGCGGGCTCCGGGCAACCTTACTACCTGAATCGAGTAATTAAAATATAGCATAAATTAGTATAGAGTAGTATAAAGTAATATAGCATATATGTCTGCAATCAGACAGTTTGAAATATTGGAATAAAATATTCTCTGAAACGTAGATCTGATGATATATTTTTCGTTACAGATAAAATCATAAAACATGAGCTCCAACAAACGCCTTTATCTGAGTGGTGCTCAAAAAAGGAAAATGAAACTGGAGACCGAAGCAGCTGGGAAAAAATTGAAACCAATAACCTCATTTTTTTCGCCGCAACATCAAGAAAAGAAAACTCAACAATCTGATGACGGCTGTGAGGGAAGTGATTTTCCTAGTAGCGATTTGCAGCAGAAAGCAACAGAAGCAGATGTAATCGTTGCACCACCAAACACTGACCCTGACATTCTCATGAATACGGACAATTTTGAAGAGGAAGACTTGACACATACTATGCTAAACACTACTTTGGAGTAGACCAATTTGCTAGAAAATAAACATCCTACTGATAAACGACATTACAATAGCGTTTTGACTGCAGAATTGAAAAGATTTATAATCTCACATGGATTATGCCAACCGAAAGGACCTTTCCCACAAAATGAAGAAACAGGGAATCAATTTACTTCGTTTTTTTATGAATCGAAAAATAAAGCAGGATTGAAAATTCCACGAACATGGTTATTAGCGAATTACTTATTATTTCAAATAACACGATATTTAAATTTACTAATAATTTTTCTGTTTGTAGGTTATTCTATTCGGAACTTCTTGGCTGCGTATATTGTGAGGTTTGCTGGTTATTTGCTGATAGAGGCTGTCGAAGTTATAAGCCAGCTTGGGTGGATGGAATAAGGAACTGGCCTAAATTGAGTAACAAAATTCTCGATCATGAAAAATCGAAGATTCACTGCAACGCCTGTATGATATACGAATCGTGGCGATTGAATAAATCTGTGATTGATAAAAATATTGAGGATCGAACTCTCCAAGAAAAATCTTTCTGGTGCAAAGTTCTTGACCGAATCATGAATACAACTCTCACCTTTCATTTCGCGGGCATCGCGAGGTCATTGGTGATTCTGGAAATAATGGAAATTTCTTATCAATAATTGAAATGCTGGCGGTTTATGACCCTGTTTTGAAAAAACTTATCACGAAACCTGATAATTCCATTCGATACCTAAGCCATAAAATTCAGAATGAAATAATTGGACGTCTATTTAAGACTGTAGAAGATGAAATCGTCAAAAATATTCAAAAAGCGCCATTTTTTCCATTATAACGGATACAACCCAAGACATTGCCAAAATTGACCAGATGAGTCAGATTATTTATTTATTTATTTATTTAAATATAGTAATCTTTGAAATACAATGTTTCTTACAGACTACATAACGAATTAAATATATTTACAAAATAATTGTTTAAGTTAAAAATTCATTTAATTGTAATTTGAATTTAGATTTTCCAATTAAGAAATCTATATTCAAAGAATTCGAGAACAAATTAAACTCTTGTAAGGTTCTGATGAGAGGAGCATAATATGCATAGTTAGTCCTCACGCATTCAATAAAAAACAAATCATTACTTCTTAGGTTCCTCTGTGGAACCAAGAAGTTAATTCGTTGTAAAAGAGTCGGAGCGTCTACTATGCCTTGAATGATGTCAAACACAAAGCTAAGCGAAAGCAAGATTCTTCTGTTATCCAACGTCTTCAGGTTAATAAGGAGACATCTAGCATTATAAGACGGAATAGGCTCTTCAAAGTTTAATCTGCGCAGAGCAAATTTTATGAAGGTCTTTTGTACCCGTTCTAGCCTCTTTATATGGCAATCGTAAAATGGCCTCCATATAAAAATAGCGTATTCTAACGTGGAACGAACCATCGAGGTGTAAAGAAGTTTTAGAGTGTATGGATCAGTAAAATCATACTGCAGCGGCGTATAAAGGCAAGCATTGCGTATGATTTAGCAATTGCATGATTTATATGATCATGAAACATAAATTTGGAGTCAAAAATTACTCCTAAATCTCGTATTTTAGACTGCGTAGCCAGTTTTGATCCATTAATATCATATGATGTAGAAATTAATGAACGGGATTTTGAAAAAGTTATGTGAAAACATTTAGTAATATTGAGTTGCAGGTGGTTTATTCTGCACCAACTGGCTACATTGTTCAGATCATTTTGAAGACTATGGGTTTCAGAAATACAAGAAATTTTTTAAAAGATTTTCAGATAATCCGCAGATTATTAGAAATGTGAGAATTATTAAAGATGAAAACGGAAAACCAGTCGATGTTAAAATCACTGAATATTTTTTGGGATTTGAAAAAGTCGATGACCAAACAGCTTCTGGATTAGAATAAAAAATCGTTGATGGACTGGAAAAAAAAAGAAATTTGAAATTTCAAAATGTCGAGGGCAAGGGTACGATGGAGCTGCAACAATGAGTGGAAATTACAACGGTGTTCAAAGAAAAATTCTTGATAGGGAAGAAAAAGCCATTTATGTCCATTGTGCAGAACATGCTTGTTCTCAATGATGCCTCGATGGGTGCAATACCTGAAGTCCAAAAGGAAAAAATAAAAGGATTCAAAAAATTGTCCTGGTAAGGGCCCCCTAGTAAGAATCTGACTGGGGCCCCCAATTCTATAGTTACGCCACTGCTTGGAAGAAGCAGCATTTAAGTTAATATATACATATGTATAAGTAGTTTTTTGTAAATTTTTTCTACATACACAAATTTACGTATATACATACATTTTTGGGATTTTTTTTTAAGAAATGCGGTGGTTCCGTTCATAACAACGAAATATAGATTTTTTTTTATTAAAACTGTGGTACTGTAGAACAACCAAATAGATTTTTTTGATTACAACGGTGCGCCCGTTTATATATTTTTTACTAACACGCACCGTCTAACCACTAACCACTAATAATACAACAGTTTTCAACAATTTAAAAAGTTTCGAACCATTTTATAAATTTCAACATTTGCAGATCTACATTTAAATTTTTTCTCAAGTTTGAATTAATTTTACAAATTTACATTTTCTTGAAATTTTTCATATTTTCAAATTGCTAATTTAAAAACTTCTCATTCCATTTTACAAATTCTCACATTTTCAAGCTTCCATTTTTCAATTCATTTCCTTATCTTCTATTTAAAATTTCACATTTCTGAATTTTCATTTGGCAAATTTTCATTTACTCCAGGTACATTTTTTTAATACGCCAATTTTCCAACAAAATATCACCATATAAGACTGGGTGAACTAGATAAGAGGTTTTGCATGTAACCTATAAATTTGAGATTTTTTCCATTATAAGCGGTGGTTCCGTGCAAAAACCAACCGAGATTTTTTTTGATAAAACGGTGGTTAAGTGAAAAACCAATTGAGATTTTTTTGAATAAAGCGGTGCGTCCGTGACTACCACATACTTATTAACTATTGAACCAATTTTAAATTCAATTACTTCTTACATATTTTTTTCATATCAATATTTCAGTGTTACGGTCTGCTGCTACGGTCTACGGCTACGATCCACTTGGGAGCGTGTTCACGCGAACACACCTAGCGATGTGGCGAAAGTTGCGATAAAAAGATATCGAAAAACAAGAAGGAAAAAGACAGACGGGCGATCACTAGCGAAAATTGCCATGAGTTTCCGGCAAGATAAAAAAGTGGAAGGGTGGAAAAATTTGGTGATCACAAAACATCCTCGCCGGCTGTGCACATACGCAGGTAATTGTCCAGAAACGAGGAAAGAGTCGATAGCGCAAAGCACCGAAACCGTTCTTTCCGACAAATCTCGTTTCTACGCGTCTATTTTGGGTGGTAATAAACTCTGCACCGATTGTGTTGTGTGGACACAAGGTCCAGTTGAAGTAGGTCGGCGTTCGCAGTCACACTTAGTGAGATAAACCTCTTCCTCTACGTTTACGAAGAACACTACCACCTGCGAAAAAGCGTCCAACACCTCCGCCTCCAGGGCCAGCAGTACGCTGCCGCGTAATACAATCAACGTCAAAGAGCTAAGTCATCCGGCTCGTACAGGGTAGCGCGAAGCTTTATCGCCACCCGGTTCACTCGGTTACCTCGACCCAAAGCGCCCACCACCACCAACGGCGCCTACTATTATCACGGGCATCACCATCAGTAGTACCTCCCCCAACCCTTCCATTAGCGCCAACCACGAGCGCAACAACCACCAGACGTACTGGCACCACCAGCTGCAACGCACACAGCGGGGCCGCGAACATAGGCCTGCGGCCACTAATGTTAACACCTACAACAGGCGGTACCACCGACAACAATACTAGCCGCATCTTTATCAGCTACGTCCATACCGGCTATAACAATACTAGCGCAAGCCTATCCGCTACGACCATAACGGCTACAACAATACTAGCCGCATCTTTATCAGCTACGTCCATACCGGCTATAACAATACTAGCGCAACCCTATCCGCTACGACCATAACGGCTACAACAATACTAGCCGCATCTTTATCAGCTACGACCATAACGGATACAACAATACTAGCCACATCTTTATCAGCTACGACCATACGGGCTACAATATACCAGCTACAATGACAACCACAGGGCAGCGAACATAGGCCTGCGGCCAGGCCAATTGCGACAACGAATATCAGCGGTTAAAGCGGTGAGTTCGTTCCAATACTGAACTAAGTATACGTATGTGTAGCCTCAACCTTGTTCTTTAGCAAGCTGCATCCACTTGTAGTAAAGTTAACGTATTATACCATGCAAAAAAAAAGTAGACGTAACGTAAAGTGAAGTAAGGAGGTTTAATCAACTTAGAAGCAAAAAAAAAGGAAAAAAACAAAACATATCTCAATGGTCATAGGTAGGCAATTTGTACTGTTCGTGAAACAAAAAAAAAGTTTCAGGTATTAAAAGTTGCTTTGCGTTACAGTAAAATTTTACTATTACTTTTTAATTAATACAATTGTTGCGGATATGTTTTTGGAATGAGCAAAAGGTATTGATATTGTTTCTGTAAGGAATACAGTTTTATTGGTAATTCAAGTTCAATTGCATTATCAGTTAAAACGCATTAAATTTATATTAAGGGATTTTGACGAGTAATGCAAATTAACTTACATTATCAACAAAAAAAAAATATATATATATACTATTTCTATAACCTTTATCAGTAAACTGTTAAATTTAGTGATAATGTAAGTTACAGTACATGCAAATTTTTATTGCTTACTGCCATCTTACTAACTGCAGCATGCCCGTGTAAATTGTGAATAATTAATATGGCATCTACTTTATTGTTTTTATCCATTATCAACCTCAACTCAAGAAGTGGAACTTAAATTGCTTCATTCTACATGAATATATGTCAAAAATAAATTTATACATATTAAAGTAATATTATTATATACATACATGAAACCTTTCAAATCTGAAATATTTTCTTTGTTCTTTCATTTTATTATTTTAATTTTATTTTTTTGACTGAGTTGAACCAAACACAAAACAATACCAGCACTGACTGGTACATGCAAAACAGTTTACGTTTCACCTGAACAAGTAAAACGATTTCATTAATTTCACTATAAATTTAAAAGTTCACTTTTTGCCTGAACAGGTAAAACGTTTGTCGTTAGTTTTACTATAAATTAAAAGTTCACGTTTTACCTGAACATGTAAAACGATTTCGTTAATTTTACCATAAATTTAAAAGTTCACGTTCTACCTGAACAGGTAAATGATTTCGTTAATTTTTCTATGAATTTAGAAGTTCACGTTTTACTTGAACATGTAAATGATTTCGTTAATTTTTCTATGAATCTAAAAGTTCACGTTTTACTTGAACATGTAAATGATTTCGTTAATTTTTCTGTGAATTTAAAAGTTTACGTTTTACTTGAACATGTGAAACAATTTCTTCGAGGAGTATGATTTACCCCAAATTTAGTCTTAGTTGCGTTTATAACAATTTTCTTAGTACATAGTACATATTAGTGTCATTATACTATGTGTTATACCGAATTGATGTTTTGTTAAACTCAAAATAAGTCTACTACAACAACATATTAATTTTGTAAGGGCCCCCCAATTATCGGAAGTTGTATCCAAACTGTACAGCCCTAAGATAGGTTTGCGAATGAAAAGAGAAAGGGCATTTAACCAAATTTCTACTTTGTATGTAATCTATCTACTATTCATAAGCACATTTATTTACAATTTTTTTTTGCACCAAGCGCTTATAACCCTTGTCAAAAAAAAAAGGAGGTGACATAAATATTTATTTATTTATTTATTTATTTATTTATTTAAAGTCGACGCAAACACAAAGCGGTCGACTAATTATTGTAATAGACAGATATATATGTAAAATACAGAGCCATTCTTAAAATTAAAAAATTCAAAAAAGGTACATAGAAAATTTGTATGTTATAAACATTTGACATCGCATTGTATAAGAAAAAATAAAATTAAAATATCAGGCTAAACATAAGAGTATAGCAGTATGTAAAGCAGCAAACGAACATTCAAAGCCAATGCAGTTATACAAATCATTGTACCGCGAGCACCAATGGCGCAGGGGACTGTTTCTAGCAAAATTTTGCCGGCATAGAGGTAAATGAAAAGGCACAAAATGCCTGGACGCCCTAGCAGGAACCGCAAAATTTAGTTGACTGATTAGGTCAGGGGAGTCAATCACACCAATGATGAGCTTGTGAATGAACATAACGCCAAGTAATACTCTACGATTCTCTAGAGATGGCAAATTAATTAGAAGAAGTCTATTCCTGTATGGTGGAAGATGAGTACTTGATTCCCAGTTGAGACCTCGTAATGCAAAAATTAAAAAACGTCGCTGGACCGACTCAATCCGATCAACATGGATTTGATAGATCGGAGACCAGACACATGAACAGTACTCGAGAATAGGACGTACCAGCGAGGTATAAAGGATCTTTGTGAAATAAGGGTCATCAAACTCTTTAGCCCAACGTTTGCTAATACACCAGTTGCTTTGTTTATAGCGGTTGAAATATGTGTGGTAAAACTTAATTTCGGATCAAAAATAACTCCTAGATCAGTAACAATAGATATCCGCTCCAAGGGGTCGCCGTTAAGTGTATAAGATGATAGGACCGGCTTCACACGGTGAAAAGTCATTTGCTTACATTTAGAGTAATTCAAAAAAAGTAAATTTGCAGTACACCAGCTTTGAAATGAGTCCAGATCGGCCTGAAGCTGATTAAAACAGAACAAGTTCGAAGGCAGATATGTGTAACAAAGTTTTACATCATCTGCATACATAAAAACTCTAGAATGTAATATAACCTTTGGTAAGTCGTTAATGAACAGGTTAAAGAGTAATGGACCCAAATGGCTACCCTGGGGCACGCCAGAAGTTACATCAAACGACTTTGAAAGATTGTTGTTAAAGAAAACTCGCTGAGTCCTATTTTCAAGATAACTTGAAATCCAACTTAATAAAGGCGCTGGAAAACCCAGAAGATCAAGTTTGGTAACTAAGAGCTCGTGATTAACAGAGTCAAATGCTTTACTAAAGTCGGTGTAAATTACATCTGTTTGTTTGCAAACTAAAAAACCATTCATAACAAAAGACGTAAATTCAAGCAAGTTGGTAGTAGTTGATCTCCGATGAACAAAACCATGTTGACAAGGTGATATTAAAGAGCTACACAAGTATTGAAGCTGGTATGTAATTATCTGCTCAAAAGTTTTAGGGATAGCTGAGAGCTTAGCTATGCCTCTGTAGTTCTCAATATTAGGCCTACTACCTTTTTTATGCAAAGGTATAATAAACGATTGTTTCCAAATAGATGGGAATTATGCGGATTCCAGAGACAGTTTAAATAATTTAAAGATAGGCTCTGATAAGCTGACAGCACAGTACTTAAGTACACAACTAGGAACACCATCCGGACCCGGCGAAGATATCGGTTTCAATGCAAGAAGTTTATTAAGAACAGTATCTTTATCAATAAATGGGTTTAAAATATTATTAGAACTTTCCAAGCAATATGGGTAAAGATTAGACTGGACACATTGGGATGAATAGGTTGATTTAAAGAATTCAGCAAATAAATCAGCGATTTCGTGATCAGAATTTGCGTTTTTGCACCCATAAATAAAAGTAGATGGGAAACCAGAAATTTTCCTTTTGGAATTATCAAATCTGTAGAAACGTTTCGGATTATTAGTAAATTGGAATTTGCAACATGATAAGTAACCTTTATAACACTGCTGGTTAAGACGATGAAAATTGGAGCGCGCCACTAAATATTTAGATAAATATAGGTATAGCTTTAAATATTTCTTTCATAGCATACATACTTTAGTAATAATGATATCTGAATAAACTTGTAATTAGAATGGGAATGCTGGCGTCTACATTCTTTTAGAAGGCACTTAGGTAAACCAGGTAAGGGGCCACCGAAAATTTAGGTGCGTCGGTGGCCATGGATTTTGAGGGTGGGTATAAGCACCGGGCGTCGCAACAACACCCGCGGCTTTCCCAAGTTATATTCGGCCTTTTTGTTTTTCTTATTTTAAATTTTCAGCGTTAGTAACCGGCCATGTCCGGTTCGGCAATTTTTTTTTTGCGTTTAGTTTTTTTTTTGAATTTGAATTTACATTTTTGAATGTTTAACGGTCTGTCCGTGACATCCGGTTCAACCGGATGTCGTTTTAGTTTGAATTTATAAGCGTTTTGAGTCGGCCTCTTCGCTTCTGTCGTTTTTTTTTTTTTGAATTTGACAGATTTGGGTTTTGATAGGCATGATAGGAACTTTTTTCTGATTATGGCGCAGGAACAGTAAGGTTGGCAAGGACCCGCCCCAGCCGACAATGACTAGCCATTGCGCACCACCACATCATGCCGACCGCCTTCCTTACTGCTTCCATCGAAAATGCGAGTCCATAACATCAGTTCAATTTAATTTTCCAGTAAATTTCTAAATATTTCGTTAGCGAAAATTTACTGTAAATCAGTTCCCTTTTTCAAAATTTTTTTAATCAACATTTCAGCTTCAATTATAAATTCCGACATTCAAATAAGTGCTTCATTAATTTCATAGTAGTTTAAACTAAATTCTTTTGCTCTTCCTATAACTACATATGTACAACCTTAGAAATAAGTTGATAGTTTGATTGCTGATATGACACTGATTTATTAAAACAGAACAAGACATAGAAGAAAGACAACAAGCAATTAATACATATGCAGTGATGCCAATTGAAATATTACAAATGAGGGAATTAGATAACTCTGCATGACTCGTAGGATAATTTTGAAGCCGGAACATCCTCCCGCCTGTTAAGGGACACCTTAACCATCAGTAGGAAGTTTGCAGAGTTTTGTAATAGGACGCTTCATGGATCCATGACTGGTCTTAATTGTTGCCACCCGAACCAAATTGTCTTTACCAGGATGTACCTCGGTGACTCGGCCCATTTGCCAGACAGAGGGCGGAGCACGATCGTCGTAAACAAGAACGATTGCGCCAGGTTGTAAGTTTTCCCTTTCCGTATGCCATTTGGTTCGTTTTTGGAGTGTCGTTAGCTATTCATGCTGCCAGCGGCGCCAAAAGTCTTGCTGCAAGCGCGTGAGGAGTTGCCACCGAGAAAGCCGTGATATTTGAATGTGCTGGAGACTAGGTTCAGCTACTTGTACCAGAGGCTGACCAATTAAAAAATGACCAGGTGTCAAAACATTGATGTTGTCGACGTCGTCATTATAAAGAGCTGTTAGTGGTCTAGAATTGAGTTGAGCTTCTATCCCACAAAGCAAGGTCGCCATTTCTTCATATGTTAACTTGGTTTCACCTAAGACGGAATTTGGTTGCTTTAACTGCTGACTCCCAAATTCCACCGAAATGCGGAGCACCTGGTGGGATTAGGTGCCAGTTGATAAACGAATAGGCCATGTATGAACCGACATCTCGAGATTTGCCTATCTGTTTGAAACTCTTCATTAACTCGCGGTTTGCCCCAACAAAGTTGATGCCATTATCGCCGTATATGTCTGATGGCAAACCCCTTCTAGAAAAAATCTCTTTAAAGCTGCAATGAATGCATCAGAAGTCAAATCTGATACAATTTCAATATGAATAGCTCGTGTAGAAAGGCAAACAAATATGCTTATGTATCCTTTGATAAGTACTGCATTGCGACCTTTGTGTGGTTTCATCAAAAAAGGGCCCGCGTAGGCAATGCCAATGCGAAGAAACGGTCGAACTTGAATAACTCGACTAGCTGGAAGATCTGCCATTTGTTGAGAGCAGGTTATGCCACGATAGCGAGTGCAGACTACACATTTGTTTATATGTTGCTTGGCCAGGCGACGACAATTATTGATCCAAAATTGTTGACGTAAAATATTCATTAGCAGTGTTGGGCCAGCATGAAGGTTTTTAAATGCTCTGTTGCAATGATTCGACGAGCAAGAATGCTGTCCTTGGACACGATAATTGGATGTTTTGTGTCTATAGCACACTGTGCATTTTTAAGTCTACCGCCTACCCGGAGAACCAATGAAGAATCAATGAATGGTGCAAGTTTAGAAATTGTGCTTTTAGCCGAAATGGGCTTGTTTGTTGGCAATTTTTTGATCTCTTCGAAATAGTGTTGCGCTTGGGCCCAACGCACGCAGTACAAGAGAGCTTTATAAATTTCGGCACAGGTATAGCTGGTTGCCCGGTCAATGCAGATGTCCCGCCTTCTTTGGACGGCACGGTTCCACGCCGCAATAGTGGAGAGTATCTTGTGTAGGGTTGAGTAGCGATTGAAAAGACAATTGATGACGTCAAGTTGCTCAGTAGCTATTAAGGCGAGACAGGTGGTTTTTCGTTCTTCAGTGACAACTTTGAGGTTTATATCTGATGCATCGTAACTACAGCGTGGCCAGGTGTGCTGTGGTTGACCAAGCCAACTGGGCCCGTGCCACCAAAGATTGCAGCGTTTTTGGTTCTAATCCACGAGTCACGACATCTGCTGGGTTATCTGCTGATGCGACATGATGCCATGGTGAACGTGAGATTAAATCTATGATTTCTGCAACTCTGTTGGCAACAAATGTTTTTCAGCGCCGTGGGAGAGATGATAACCACCCAAGTACAACCATCGAGTCTGTCCAAGCCATACATTCAACATTATTCAGGTCCATTGCCATCGTCACCGCCTTAAAGAGTTTTGCCAGTAGTAACGAGCCTGCAAGTTCCAGTCTTGGAACCGACATCTGCTTGAGGGGAGCCACCTTGGTTTTTGCGGCGAGCAGAAATACCTTGGCGCCCGAAGTTGTAGGAATGCGGCAATAGATGGCAGCAGCATAAGCCATCTCTGAAGCATCAGAGAATCCACAAAGCTGGACCTTGTTGTTGTTGTTGTTGTAGCAATGCTCGCCCCACCTAATAGCCGCGACCGATCACAAATTGTCATCAATATCCTCTAACGGGAGTCCAAGGAAACTTGCCGTTTCAACAGGGGTGGACCATAAGGAAAGGGGTGTTAGAGGCGTTGGTTCCACATTACAATTAGAGAGATGGTTGGTGTCATGTGGGGACACATTGCAAGCGGGGCATTCATTTTGTATGTCGGGGTTGATTCTGGATAGGTAAGAGTTTAACCTGTTACAGTATCCAGAACGAAGTTGAGCAAGAGTGACACGCGTTTCCCTGGGGAGTATGCGTTCCTCTTCCGCAAGTTTTGGATAATTTTCGTTAAGTACTGGATTCACCGGGCAATTCCCGGTATAAAGGTCCGACGCCTGTTTATGGAGTTCACCAAGGACCTGCTTGTGTTTTTTCACTTCATACGGCTGGGTTCTCAGGTGCCGTATTTCTTCAAAATGCTTACGGAGATGACTCCTTAAGCCCCTAGGCGGTGCTGGTTCATCAATCAGATGTCTGTTGGGATGCCCAGGTTTCTGGGTATTCAACAGGAACTGTTTGGTCAGCATCTCATTTCTCTCCCTGATGGGGAGTATTCTCGCCTCATTATGCAGATGGTGTTCTGGGGACATAAGAAGACAGCCCGTGGCGATTCTGAGAGCAGTATTTTGGCAGGCCTGTGGTTTCTTCCAGTGGGTGACGCGGAGCACGTAATCGGCTGGCTAATTGCTTTGTATGTAGTCATGAGCGTTTCTTTATCTTTTCCCCAAGTACTGCCAGCGAAGGATTTGAGGATTTTGTTACGGCTCTGAATTCTCGAACGCTGGACCTTGTCGTTAGGGCTGGTGTGTACCCATCGTGGAATGCTGAGCGTGTTGAAGCACTCGTAGTTCTGACGAAATATAAGCCATTTCTGCGATAACTGGACAGGAATCTCCTCACCCCATTCAATATCATGTAACCACAGCTGTTGAAACATGATTTTTATCAATATTGTACAAGGTGACAGAAACCCAAGTGGATCATAAATTTTGGATGACTCTGACAGAATTGCCCGTTTGGTGCAAGCATTGATCACTGGCCTGACCGAGAAGTTGAAACAGTCCGATACTGGTTGCCAATGGAGACCCAAAATTTTTAAACTGCTTTCTGGATCAATGTCTGCCAGGTCAACATCCGAGTCTTCCACATCCAGACCTTTGATTACTCTGAGATCATTTGACACCCATTTTGCCAGCAGAAACCCTCTTCGGGTTAGTACGTTGCTAATTTGGTTCTTAACATTCACAGCTTCTTCCACACTGTTTGCACCTGCAATGAAATCATCAACATAAAAATTATTTTTAATTAGCAAACCTATTTCTGTCCAATCAGTTTCTTCGCCCGTTGCGTAGAGACTTCGTGTGCCTAGAAATGGCGCTGTAGCTGTACCGTAAGTGACCGTGCGGAGTCTATAGTGTGCAATTGGTTGCTTCGTGTCATCTCTCCACAGGATCCGTTGATAATCTCTATCGTCAGGATGAACAAGGACTTGTCTGTACATTTTGACAATGTCGCCACTGAGTCCAATACGATATTGTCTGAAGTTCAGCAACAAGGATGTTAAGTCACGTTGAATTGTGGGACCAACTGCAAGTAAATCATTGAGTGCTGCTCCAGATGTTGATTTTGCAGATCCATTAAAAACTACTCTGCATTTGGTGGATCTGCTTTCAGGCTTCAAAACTGGATGGGGTGGTAGATAAAATACGTTTTCACAGCCTTTGTTGACTTCAGGATCAGGAATTCTCTCCATATGCCCCAGGGGCAGGTATTCTTCCATAAAGGCTTTATATTGTTTTGAGATGGATTCATTACGCAAAAGGCGCCTTTCAAGGCTCTCGAATTGCCTGTAGGCCGAAGTATAAGAGTCGCCTAATTGCAGCGAGGTGTCCTTAAAAGTAGATGTACCATATGCCGACCAGTATCATCGTATTCATGCGTATTTTGGAAATGGTTTTCGCAAAACTGCTCTTCTGTTGTATAATGTTTCTTTAACACTTCAGGTTCCTGCTCTGTTTCCCAAAAGCGCCGTAGCGCTTCATCAACCTTGAAGTCGTTAGCAGTGACAGTGGTGGTGTATGCAGAGATGTTCTCCCCGCCGTTATGTATTTTTCCAGCCAATACATAACCAAATATTGTATTTTGAATAGTTGGATATCCCGATTTGGTAGTGATTTTCCTTCCGTGAGAAGGTTGAAAAAATGTTGTGATCCGACGAGTACATCTATTGATTGGGAGGTAAGCGACCCATCTTCTGCCATATCCAGATTCCTAGGGAAATCCCAATGATACCCATAGATTGAGGCTTCCCTTTCTTGTTGTGAAATTCGTTTCAAAATAAATGCTTCAATATTGACTGATGCGCTGCTGTCGAACCGCGATGTAAGCCGCAGCGAAACGATGCCCTTAGTGAATACTGATTTTGCTCCACCTATTCCTCCTACCTTTATTCGGCCATTTCGACGAGGTAGCCGCAACCTTTGAACTAGCTCTTCTGTCATAAATGTTCCCATTAAAGCTGAGTCTATGAGCACTTTTCAAAGCGTGGCCCCAGTGCCATTGATGTTTGAAGCGTTCACGACAGCTGTAGGGAGAACAACCATTTGATTCACCATGTTGCTTTGTGTTGAAAATGTTGACAAAAAGGGCTGATTTTCTGATGTTTTATTTCTATTGAAGGCGTTAACATGAAGACATGAATGATGCAGTCGTCCGCAATGACGAAATTTTTGCCTAGAGGCACAATTGCCGACCGTGTGCTCTGCACAGACAATTGTAACACAAGTTGTGGTCTTTGACAAATTCTCTTTTTTTTTGTTATTTCTAAAGCTTTGAATTGAGGACATTTGTAAACAAAATGTTCACCTTGACATATGGAGCACCTTAAAACTTGACTTGATTCTGTTGCGATAAAGCATCGAGTACGGCTGGAAGTGGAGGTTTCATTTTTATAAGATTGCATGCACTCAAGAGCTGACCATCGTTTGTTTAAAGTCTTTCAATTCTTCGATTTTGGGGTGATCCTTAGATCCTCCAACGCTCTCGGCCCACTGTCTTTTGGTGTCATCATCCAATTTGTTCAATAACATGTGTATAATCCAAGGATCTCGGCTTTCTGCGTCTGCTCCTAAAGATTTCAGCCCTCTCAAGATACAGTCTGTATTGTCTGCCAGTGTGCGGATTGCCACTGCGGATGGTTCTACTGCACATTTGAGGTCAAAAAATGATTTTATGTATGAAATAACAATTGGTTTTTGCTTGTCATATCTATCGCATACTTTGCTCCAAGCTCTGTCGTAGGCTTCATTTGAACAAACCATTCCCGAAATAACGCTTGCAGCTTCACCTTTCAGGTACATTTGCAGGTATTGAAATTTTCGTGACTTAGATATTGTTGCTGCGTTGTACACGGTGTTTAAAAATAAGTCTCTGAAGGTAGGCTACTTGCAATATTCCCCATGGAAGGCAGGAATGTCCAATTTTGGCAATCGCGTGTCGTAGGTACGAGATTGGTCGACAAAGCTGTGCTGAGTTTCCGTAAATCTGTTGAGTGTTGTATTTAGGTCTTCTACCCCAGTGCTTGAAATGAGAGCTGGTGGAGCAGAACGAGTAGCTAGCAGTACAAGAAAACGTTCCTTCAAGTCCAAATATACATCTTCTTGAGAAGAATACTCTGAGACTTGGTCAACATTTGACGCATTTTTTGTATCGACATCTACAAATTCTTGCCATAAAGTGTCAAGCCGATCACACCGTATTTTTAGAGCCTCATATGTTGTAACTTCATTGGCTGCTAAGATATAACTTTTATATTTTGTAAAGCAGCCCTTTATTTGACCCGCGTACGAATTAAATTTGCTACTTCCATGGTTTTGGGATTCTTGTTTTTTGATAACTGCACTCCGTTTTATGCTTTGTACAAACAAATATAATAACAACAGTTGGATTGTACCTTTTATTTGTTTGTATGTAAGTATGTTTTAATTTTACCGCTTATGCTGTTGAGTTACAACTTATCGTTTGCTGTAGATGGTGGATTTATTGCATTTATAGTATGTACATATGTATGTGCATAACTGAAGATTTTTCCAATATTTAGAAATAATCCGGTTCGTAAGGACCATTAAAATGTTGAGATGTTTGATGGGAATCGAGCCTACCGAAATGTAACGAGCACAAGTTGATAGTTTGATTGCTGATATGACACTGATTTATTAAAACAGAACAAGACATAGAAGAAAGACAACAAGCAATTAATACAAATACAGTGATGCCAATTGAAATATTACAAATGAGGGAATTAGATAACTTTGCATGACTCGTAGGATAATTTTGAAGCCGGAACATGAAGAGTTCGCTGATGAAAATTTAACTGATACTTTTATAGCATTTTTAAAATCAAAACTTTAGGGTAAAGCCCGTGAAGCAATACCAACGCAAGTAACATCAGTAAATGAAATTAAAGTAGCTCTACGTAGTAGGATCAAACCAGACAACTCGAAAGTTGTAGCAGGGAAAATTGCAGCGTTGCACGTTAACAATAACAATTATACAGATTTTGTCAAAAAAGTTGAAGATCTAGCTGACTCACTTGAGCGGTCTCTTATTATTGAAGGGATCACCCAAGCGAAAGCTAATGAAATGGCAGTCGAACAAACGGTTAACGTGTGTCGTTTAAACGCAAAATCAAATTTAGTCAAAACTATTTTAGTCTCAACGGCATTTACTGATCCGAAAGACGTAGTAGCGAAACTAATTGTAGAACAAAATAACGAAGTAACAGAGCGTCGGGTTTTAGCTTTTCGATCGCATGGTAACCACACATTCAGAAATTCACGTGGTAGCTCTCGTGGCTTTTAACCAAATCGCAGCTATTCTGGCTAAAGAAATAATAGTTCATTTTCATACAACAGTAACAGTAACGGTAAAAATAGTCAGCGATATTGATATGATAACAGAAATAGATACCAAAATAAAAACAATAGTAATACACGCTCTAATTCAAATAATAGTAACATAGAGGAAACAATTCAAGATCATCAAACGGTAGAGGTAGAAATGCGCTTTAAACGCGGGTGCCCCTCAGGAGCGAACACTGGGGGAGGACGAACTCAGCGAATTCCCCTCATCAATAGGCATATATTGTTTAAATTTAAATTATTCAGATTTCATAGAATTACAACTTAACGAGTCACAAAAATTTTGTTCTTTCTTAGTAGACACTCAAGCAGACATTTCTTTAGTAAAGATATCATGTATAGACAGTAATCTTTCCTTAAATATAAACGACATTATTAACATTACTGGTGTCACTTCCAATTCAGTTTCCACTTTAGGTAAAATTACCGTAAATTTAAATTTTTCAAACTTTTCTCTTAAACATACTTTACATGTAGTAAATGAAGACTTTACTACACGTAAATGAAGACTTTACACGGATGATGTAAAGTATGTGAAAAGAAACAATATTCGGACAGAAAAACTTTCAAATTACAATGTTTATACAATTAACAAGACAGAAACAGAAGACAAACGTACGAAAAAGCTGATTTCAATTTTAAAAAATCAAATACCTCAACATGCTCAAAGTAAATTAAATGACCTTTGCATAGATTATGCCGACATTTTCGCTCTTGACACGGACAAAATGACTTTAAACAACTTCTACGAGCAAAAATTAAGATTGACAGAAAACGAGCTGGTATATATATATATATATATATATATATATATATATATATATATATATATATATATAAACTATCGATTGCCATACTCTCAACGTGAAGAAATAAACGGCCAAGTAAATAAACTGTTAAACAACGATTTGATTGAACCTAGTTACTCTAATTACAATAGTCCTTTGATTGTAGTCCCAAAGAAAGATACTAATGGTCAAAAAGCTTATCGTATGTGCGTAGATTTTCGCGGAGTAAACAAGAAACTCATTGCTGATAAATTTCCACTAGCTAGAGTTGACGATATTTTAGATAACCTTGGTAGAGCAAAGTATTTTTTGACATTAGATCTTTTCTCGGGATTTCATCAAATCCTCTTGCATCCTGACTTACGTGACATTACTTCTTTCAGTACTGACCGAGGCGCATTTAGATGAAAATCTCTTTCATTCGGCTTAATTATAACACCAAATTCATTCTCACGAATGATGACAATCGCTTTTTCGGGTATAGCAACCAATGTCGCGTTTTTGTATGTCGACGATATTATCGTCATAGGTTGCAGTGAAGCACACCATATTAAAAATCTTTCAAAAGTTTTCAATACTTGTAGGTCTTTCAATCTCAAACTTAACCTAAATAAATGCAAATTTTTACGACCAGAAGTTACATTTTTAGGTCACAAATGCTCAGCCAAAGGTTTGTTACCAGACGACTCCAAAATAGACGCAATTAAAAAGTATACAAAACCGACTAATAAAGACGCGGTACGACGATTCTTCGCGTTTGCAAACTATTACAGAAGATTTATACCAAATTTTGCGTCTCTCGCAGCGCCTCTAAATCGATTAAGCAGAAAAAGAATTGAATTCGTTTGGGATGTTGAGTGCGAAAGGGCATTTTTATCTTTGAAAGCAGCATTACTTTCACCAACATTACTACCATACCCTAATTTTACTAAACAATTCATTATTACCGTTGATGCTTCCACAACTGGAAGTGGCGCCATTTTGAGTCAAGAACAGCAAGGAGTGATTTACCAATTTGTTTCGCTTCTAAAGCATTTAATAAAGCAGACCAGAAAAAAACCAATTATAGCATTGGAACTCTTAGCTATTTACTTCGCAATAAGCAATTTCGACCATACGTTTATGGCACACATTTTATTGTAAAGTAAGATCATAGGCCTCTAGTATACCTTTTCAATATGAAAGACCCCTCTTCAAAACTTTCAAGAATAAGGCTAGAACTAGCTGAATATAATTTCACTATTGCATATATTAAAAGTAAATACAACGTTGGTGCTGATGCACTATAGATGAGATTAAGGAATCGAACAAACAAATTTTAGCAGTACAGACAAGATCAATGGCAAAACGGCAAACCTTCATAGGATAACTGACAAAAACGACGAAAAACAACTTACTTTACACGTTTACGACAAATTTTCATTTAATTTTCCAAAAAAGATTCCGCGAATAAGATCTGAAATTACTTACGATAAATATATAAAAACAAATTTGAGAATTTTTGCGCATATAAAACATGAAAATTTCAAGTCGATTTAGGTTTGAGCTTGTTAACGAAATAATTACTTTAGAGAAATTACTTTCGAGGCTTGAATCAGAAGCCAGCAAACGAAAAATTAAGCAAATAGAATGGCTTAAGGATCATATTTTTTTCAACAGATCCCGTAGACACTGTAACAGACAAAAAACTTAAGTTAATGACTATTTACCACGACGACCGAATTTCAGGACTTTGTGGTATGAAAAAACTTTACGCGAAACTAAGAACAATATTTTATTGGAAAAACATGACTCGTGATATAGCAAAATAAGTTAAGAGTTGTAACAAATGTCTTTTGAACAAGGTTAAACCAAAAACTAAAGAAAACCTTGTTTTAACACCAACAACCTTTTGAAATATTAGTAATTGATACAATAGGACCTGAGAAATGGTTTTGCTGCATCTGCCGGAGAAGAATCTTTTTAGGACGGCCATACTCTGTTCAGTGTGTCTCGTGTAAGGGATGGTTGCATCGGACAGGTTGTTTTGGCGTTGATCCCAAAACCCGACGTCCACGTAACTTTTATAAATCTTTTGCGGCTCCTTGCTGTTCACGTCCAAGGGCGTCCCGTAGTCTAAGCCTTAGCGCCCCCCCCCCCCACTACCTTCCAGCAGCCCAGCTGCTCAGCAAACCCCAATCTACCGGGTACCCCAATGCTTGCCCAAGGACGCCCAGTCCCAGGGCCATAACAGCAGTTGCGTCCTGGCCTTCCTCAACCCAAGCGTAGTCACCCGTCACTTACTCCCAGAGTGGCGACGTCTCCCCCTATGCACTTCAGAATTCTGCAGTTAAACTGTAATGGATTAACTGGGAAGATCACGGAGATAGTCGATTTCATGAAGCGGCACAACATCCGCATTGCTGCGATTCAAGAGACTAAACTCACAGCAAGATCTGCACTGAAAACTTGTTCTGGGTATAGTGTCCACAGAAAAGATCGCATGACCGGAAATGGAGGCGGCCTCGCCCTCCTGACATCGACCGCAGGGACAATGTCTTAGAACGTCAAGGCCTATCTGTCCGGTCAGGCGATGCAAACCTAGAAATCATCAACATCTACATCCCTCCTGCCACCTGTTGCCCCAGTGGATACCGCCCTAATATTAGCGCCTTACTGCCTGGCAACAATCGCATTATCTTAGGCAATTTCAATGCCCATCACGATCTATGGCATTCAAACTTGCGGGCGGACAGTAGGGGTGAGATGTTGGCGGATCAAATAGAAGAAACGACGTTCTGCACAATAAACGGAGACGCCCCACACGTATGGTAGGAAGCTGTCACCGGATATCTCAATCGTGAACGCAGAACTCGTAAACTGCGTTAACTGGCAGCCGATGGTAACATTGGCATCCGACCGCCTGCCTATACTTATTTCGTTCGAGCGTACCGCCGACTTCATCGTTACAGAAAAACGCACTTTCATAAACTTTAAAAAAGGAAAGTGGGAGGAATACAAATCTTTTACAGATAACCTCTTTGCTGCCCTCCCTATCCCGACTGATGCCCACCAAGGGGAGCGTGCGTTCCGCAAGGTCATTGAATCCGCCTCGGCACGTTTCATTCCCGCCGGGAGAATTCCCGCAATTCGGCCCCACTTCCCGGCGGAGGCCGCAAATTTAGCGAGATAACGTGACCTTATAAGACAGCTCAACCCAGGCGACCCCCAAATAAGGGTCATAAACCAACGCGTCAGATTGCTTGTGGATGAACACAAGCGGGCGAAATGGGAGGAGCACCTAAGAGGTTGTAACATCTCTGCCGGTGTGGTTAAACTTTGGTCCACCGTAAAGTCCCTATCGAATCCGTCTAAGCACAATGACAAAGTTTCCATCACCTTCGGCGATAAAGTCCTATCGGATTCGAAAAAATGCGCGAGCGCTTTCTGCCGTCAATATGTAATGCATGCTACGGTGGACAAAGATAGACGGAGGCCCAAAAGACACGCACATAAACATAACTTCAGCGCGTCACGAATTACCATCACCGCCAGAGAGGTTGAAGATGCCATTGGTCACGCTAAACCATCCAAAGCAGTGAGCCCAGACGACATAGCCATGCCGATGCTTAAAAGCCTAGGGAAAGACGGTTTCAAATACTTAGCACATGTCTTCAACCTGTCTCTTTCCACCTTTGTCATACCCAAAAAATGGAAAATGGCCAAGGTGGTCCCGCTACTAAAGCCTGGGAAACCAGCTAACATAGGAGAGCCGTATCGTCCGATATCTCTCCTATCACCAGTGGCAAAGACGCTTCAAGCCATTTTGCTGCCCTACTTCCAAGCAAATTTGCAGCTACCCTCTCATCAGCATGGCTTCAGAAAACTCCATAGCACCACCACCGCGCTAAATGCCATCAGCACCCAGATAAATTGCGGTTTAAATCAAAACCCCCACCATAGAATAGTACTCGTAGCGCTAGACCTATCAAAAGCTTTTGATACGGTCAACCATGGCACGTTACTGCAAGACCTGGAAGGGTCTACCCTTCCCCCATGTCTTAAAAGGTGGACCACAAATTATCTGGGTGGTCGGAAGGCATCGGTGCAATTTAGAAACGAAACATCAAAACCAAGAAGAATTAAACAAGGGGTGCCATAGGGTGGTGTCCTATCCCCACCGATGACTGCACAATAATGGCCACAGGCCCAGGCCCACAGATCGATGAGCTCTGCAACAGAATGAACGGCTACCTCCCTGATCTCTCCAGTTTTTACGCCTCGCGAAACCTGGCATTATCACCGACTAAATCTTCCGCGACCTTATTTGCAACATGGACGTCCCAAATGTCGACCATTTTGAACATCCACGTCGATGGCACTACGCTACCGACTGTCCTACACCCCAAAATCTTGGGTGTGACGTTTGATCAGGATCTGCATTTTGGTGAGCACGCAGCCACAATTGTTCCGAAAATCCAGAGCCGTAATAAAATCCTCAAATCTACATAATGAGGCGAGAATAGTCCCCATCAGGGAGAGAAATGGAATGCTAACCAAACAGTTCCTGTTGAATACCCAGAAACCTGGGCATCCAAACAGACATCTGATTGATGAGCCAACACCGCCTAGGGGCTTAAGGAGTCATCTCCGTTAGCATTTTGAGGAAATACGGCACCTGAGAACCCAGCCGTATGAAGCAAAAAAAACACAAGCAGGTCCTTGGTGAACTCCACAAACAGGTGTCGGACCTTTATGTCAGGAATTGCCCGGTGAATCCAGTACTCAAAGAAAAGTACCCAAAACTTGTGGAAGAGGAACGCATACTCCCCAGGGAAACGCGTGTCACTCTTGCTCAACTTCGTTCTGGATACCGTAACAGGTTAAACTCTTACCTATCCAGAATCAACCCCGACATACAAAATCTATGCCCCGCTTGCAATGTGTCCCAACATGACACCAACCATCTCTTTAATTGTAATGTGGAACCAACGCCTCTAAAATCCCTTTCATTATGGTCCACCTCTGTTGAAACAGCAAGTTTCCTTGGACTCCCGTTAGAGGATATTGATGACAATTTGTGATCGGTGGCGGCTGTTTGGTGGGGGAAGCACTGCTACAACAACAACGTTGTCCTGCCCTAAATTTGGCCTATATGCATACATTTTAATAAGCTTTTTCCGACTGACACTGCCCTTACCCCCTCTTCACTTTTTCCTAATCCTTTTATTCACTCCTCCCTCCGTCTTTTTCGCTTCATCTATCTCCATCTTCGTTTCATTCGATCTCTTTCTCAATCTCTTTCTCTCTTTTCTCTGCTCTCAATTCTTCTCATTCTTCTGCATCCCTTATTGCCTGTCCCAGAGGGTGGTATGTATTTTATTCCAGTCCCAGTCCCAGTCCCACTCCGAGTCCCAGTCCTAGTACTCTGTACTAAAGCAGTCATCAACAGCTTTCATTTGATATCCATATTGTATAAACACTGTCAAGGCATTCACTGGCCCACGTTTTGGCCTATATCTCGAGACCCTAGTCACCCAGGGGTATGAAAATTACCCTCTATACAACTAAAGACTCTCCTGAATTTAAAAAAAATGTCATAGTACCTCTAAATCGCGGGCCCCCTCAGAAAACGCCCCCACCCTCTCGGCGGGCCAGGTGATGTGCTATACTTGATATCATTCGCTATAATATTTTTTATTGATAAGCAGGTTGTTTAATTAAACACCAAGCAATTACACGGAAGTATATCCGCACCACCTGAAAATATGAATGCCACTGCGTATACGTAAAATTTTATTATTACGTATAAACAAATAAAAAAATTTGCAATAAAATAATATTGCGACTATAAACTGAGATATATAATAAATCCTATCTCTCAAGTTAGATCAAACTACACATGGGATGCAAAACATATTCAAAATCGGTTCAGTAGTTTAGGAGTCCATCGCGGCCAAAAATGTTGTGACACGTGTTTTTTATATATTAAGATATAAAAGAATGTCTTAGTCACTGTCAGATACGACTCTTCACGGATGATGCATTATTGACCATAAGCTGTTCTTCGGAGATAGAAGCTATGTCTAAAATGCAAGCGGACTTGAATGCTGTATATAACTGGTTGTGTCAAAATAACTTACTTACTTAATTGACACTTAACCGTCTAAACGGTTATGGCCGTCCAACAAGGCACGCCAGTCGCTCCTTCGCTCCGCCAACCGGTGCCAATTGGTCACACCAAGGGAGTTTAAATCATTTTCCACCTGGTCCTTCCAACGGAGTGGGGGCCGCCCTCTACCTCTGTTTCCATAGGCGGGTTCCGATAGAAACACTTTCTTTGATGGAGCATCATCTTTCATTCGCATAACATGGCCTAGACAGCGCAGCCGCTGCGTTTTAATTCGCTGGACTATGTTGATGTCTGCGTATAGCTCGTACAGCTCATCATTAAATCTTCTTCGGTACTCGCCATCGCCAACGCGTAGAGGTCCATCAATCTTTAGAAGAACTTTTCTCTCGTATCAAAATAAGCTTAAAATAAATATTGACAAAACGAAATGGATGATCATGAGAAGAAAGCATGCCGAAGAAAATAATATAGCCTTGAAAATAGCAAACAGTACCATACAAAAAGTCAATGATGATAATTGATGAGTTCGATGAGGATCTTAAATATACATACAGAGGCAAAAATATCGAAACAAATTGGATTTATGTTCCGAACATGCAAGCACGTCAGCAAATATTACAAAATTATGGTTTATAGGTGCATTATAGAACCGCATTTCATATACTGCCCTACGATTTTATTCATGTTAGCCGATTCGAACATTGCAAAGCTACAGGTGAAACAAAACAAAATAAAGCAATGCTGTTTATTCTTAGAAAATTATACGATAACCCAATACATGAAACGTTAGAAAGTTTAAATTGGCTGAGTGTAAAGCAACTCATAGTATACTACACCCTAAAATTTATACACATGAAACTAGGCAAGCTGCCGAAATATTTAAATCACCGAGTAACATATAACAACGAGGTTCATGATTACCACCCAAGAAACAGAAATACCTTTCGTCTGCCAGCTGTTCGATCAGAATTCGACAAGAACAACTTATACTACGAAGGATTGAGAGAATACAACGAACTACCATGTGAAATAAAACAATGTTGAAATATCAATAAATTTAAGAAATTATTATATAACTATTGCAAAACACTACCATTTACATAATGATCTCATATATACATGTACCAAATTTAGGTCTACAAGACCGTAAATAAATAAATAAATAAATACTGTCAGACTTCTACCACTTCGGTCATACATATTCTCGCGGAATGCACAGCCGTACTTAGCACCCGACTTAGAATATTTGGGATCGAACCCCTATGACATTATTGCAAAACCCAACAATCGAAAACATGAACAAAATCAACAAATACATAAAAGCAATTAATATCAAAAAATTTAGCTATACAATAACACTACGCCATAGACATATGTACTTGCAATCGATACGTACATACATATACTTTTTACATTTGATTACCTAGCCGATAGCCTCAGCAGCTAGTGCTAAATAAGCTTTAAATTTATAATTTCATTATAAGTTTAATTGATTAAATAAATAAATAATATATTTATAGAGCTAAGCCTAGGGACGCAGATTAGGTTCTATCCTTACAGAAGAAAGCAAGGTGGCGAAAAAACGGATAGGAAATCAGTAATGGGAGTCAGTTGAAGAAGGAGAGGTGGGTCAGTTATAAAACAAAATGAATTCTTTCTTGAAATGCATTGCATTACATATTTGTCTTATTCTAGCTGGAAGGGAGTTCCAAAGACGAATCGAAGTATCGACGAATTGTCGTTCAGAAATTAAGATACGGTATTTAACATGGGCAAGAACCATTGTCCTCGTAGAATGATGAAATTGAAGCCTTCGATATAGCTTGTTGTTGTTGTAGCGATAAGGACACTCTCCGAAGGCCTTGGGGAGTGTTATCGATGTTGATGGTCCTTCGCCGGATGCTGATTCGGCAGGTTCCGGTAGCAAGCCCGACCATTTCGGAACCGTTCCCCAGCGTTTTAGGGGGTCAGCCGCGGTAGGTATGCCTGTCATAAGAGGCGACTAAACTATCAAATTCAAGGGGTTGTGTCCCTCACTAGGGTAGGCACATTGTCGTTGGTGGGAGGGCTTAGCCGATCTCCATAGCGCCCGACTATGAGGCGGAGCTGTTTAGGACAGGCATCTACGCCGTTTGGCCTCATAGGAGGGCGGCGGCATGACGGTGACCAAGAACTGCCAACCCCTAATCCAGGGTGTTATGCGAAACGTGCCTATTGGACGATTTGCAGCCAGGGGACAAATTCGGCTGTATTCGAACGGAGCCTTCCCAATACCGGGCCACCTCGGGTAGTATTGATGGCCTTACCATAGTAAGGGGTCCTGCTGTGGCTGACGGTTCTTTCCCCGTATATAATACTGGACCGCTGAGCCCGCCTTATCGGGCGGGTGGTCGTACGACCAAGATGAACGACTCATTACCTAATTGTAATTAGGAGGATAATAAGAGGACTGAGTCGCAAGCCAAGGACGACAAATACGCATTAAGCGACGCGTCGGACTCGGGGAGCTAGAGTAGTACTGATTCAATCAACTCCGTATTGGAAAAGCACACAAATGAAAACGGAGTAGAAGAGTGGAGAAGGGTACGGAGCAGAGGAAGTAAAAGAGCTCTCTCGTAGTACCGTGCAGCACTAAGAATTGTCCAACGCCTGGGAGCAGTGGTCGACCCAACAGAAGTTGAGATCGAGCGCTCGGAATGGGCCCATGAGGCGGTAGAAGTAGGTCGAAGGCAGTTCAATAGGTTTGCTGCTATAAACCCTCGGTTTCTGCAACCGGTACGAGGAAGAAGCGTCGAATGGCAGAATGAAGAGGCAACGTTCGGCGGAAGGCGACAAGCCTGTTTTCAAGAGGCAGAAAGGACCCAGTCCAGAGCCGCGAGGCATGGCAGTCGCATAGATAAGACAAGTAGGGCCAAAGCTGTAAGACAGATGGACCTCAATAGCGAGGTAGCAACTACCTCGAAAGCTGCGAGTCAGAGGGAAGTTCCAACTATGGAAGTAGGAAATAAGCCAAAGGGAGATAACGCTAAGACTCCGGCTTTCTCGGAGGTGCTAAAGGGAGTTAAAGCTAAGACTCCGGCTGTCCCGGAGGTGCCAAAGGGAGTTAACACTAAGACGCCGGCTTTTCCCGAGAAGATGGGTGATGTGGCAAAGCAAAGCAGTGACTGGCTGTGGCGCTGGTTGGTCGTAGCAGTCCTTTCGGACATATGACTACTGAAAGGTGGAGACCTGTAGAAATGGAGCTTATTAGCTTAATGCTTAAGATGATGCGGGAACAACCAAGTAAGCAGCTTCCAACCTTTGATTCGGGGGGATGGTATAATGGTGTGAAGATTATAGCGTGCGACAACATCGCGAGCTTTCGGTGGCTGGAGAAAGTGGTTCCAAACCTCCAAAGGCAAGGCACGAACGCGCGGTTTGAGGTGGTGGATATAGCGCAAATCCCCACGGTACCAACAGTTAAGGTCTGGATACCATGCGTGATGATGTCGGAAGATACACTGCGACTTCTGCAGAATCAGAATCCGAACATACCGACACAGGATTGGAAGGTACTTACTGTATCTCGGCCTACGGAGGAAGGTCAGTTCTACGTCTTCCAAATAAACAAGCAGGCGGAGGATATATTGTACACGCAGCTTGGAAAAATGTCCTTTGGTACTGGCAAAATGTAAATGAGACTCAGGAAAAGAAGTCCCGAGGATAAAAATCCTAACACGATGGAAGTGGGCGAAGTTCAAAAGGACCTCAAAAGCCTAAGGGAAAAAAGACAGGTGGAGGTAGCCGACGTCACCACGAAGGTGTTAGAAGAGGACCAACAGCCAGATGGTGCTGTGAGTCCCACAGAGGAACACCCGGCACAACAGTTACAAGAGGCTGAAGGAGGATTCGAACACTCTAAACCAAAAAAGCAAGGGTAGGACGACGACGTCAAGATGAAGGTGCTGGAGGGGGACAAACCGCCCAATGGTGCTGCGAGTCCTACAGATAAACCTCCATCACAGTAAAGTGGAGTCGAACGAACTCCTCCTAACCCTTGAAGAGGGTTCGTTTGACGTGGCGCTGATCCAGAAGCCGTGGCTCTCATCGGGAGGAAAGGTTTCTGGACTTAGCGCCCGCGGATTTGGCGTTTACTATGCGCAAACGGAAGGACCGGTGCGAGCTGTAGTAATGGTAAGGAAACAGCTGCATTCATACATGCTGCCTAATTATACTACTAGGACCCCGTAGTGGTAGCCGTTGAGCAAAGGAATAAGCAGGCACTTATCCTGGCATTCTGCTACATGGCCCATGCTGCGGAGGATCCACCGATGGAGTGCAAGAGGCTAGTACAGGACAAAGGGCGCAAAGGGTGGTTGGTCATAGGCGCGGATGCAAATGCGCACCACAATGCGTGGGGAGCAGCAGATACGAATGAGATAGGCGAATCTCAATTTTGTTACATCCTGCAAACTAATTTGCAGATAGCCAACAGGGGATCTAAAAACGGGAAATTTTCAGGGCGAAAAGAATCTCATGGAAACGTTTCTGTACGGAAATAGAGTGCTCCAGCGAAACAGCACGGTTGAAAAAAGTCCTAGCAAGGGGAAACATAGTCCAGGGACTAATAAAGAAAGAGAACGGGGAATGGTCACGTAATAGTGAGGAATTCCTTGAGGTGCTTCTCGATACACATTTCCCATCGGGAGATGGTTTAGAAGAGCCAGCAGACAGCACTTACACTTCGATCACGGAGCGGGTAGTGTCGGGCTTGGTGACCGATACCAAGATCGAATTGGCAGTGAAGACGTTTTCTAAGTTTAAATCGCCAGGCCCAGATGGGATATTCCCGGCCATGCTACAAGTTTCAAGTAGGGCAGTCGTGGATTGGCTTAAAATAATATTCGATGGGTGTATAAGACTGAATCATGTACCGCACTCTTGGAGAACTGCTCGTGTAGCTTTCATACCAAAGGCGGAGAAGATCACTCACGTGTATCCCAAAGATTTTGGGTGCCTTTCATGGGGGTGTTGCGCCTTGCACTCACCGGCATCACCCCAAATCGTCGACTCGTAGGTGTTTTTACACCCTCCCTCCCTCATGTAGGGGCGGAGCCTCCTCGTGGTGGCACGTGGTAACGCTTCGGCGGCTAATTCGTTGGCGTCACTGGAACCCAGGCTCTCGCCCTTGGTCGTGAGGGGACATCACACGCCTCCACTACCTTGAGGCGCGCGCCTGGATACACAAAGTTCAAAGTTCAAAGTTTACCAATAAATTTGTATATATGAGACTATTGTCTCTTAACGTACATCAACATTCAGATATTTATCAACAATACAATATTTTTAATTTCAAAATTTATTTTTAATATACATTATATTTAATAAATAGATTATGAAAACTAATTCAATCAAAACACTATCAACTATTCTATGTATGTATATTTGTATGAATGCTCAAGAAGGTCTTTGAATAGTTTAGTAAAAAGAAAAATAAAAACAAAAATAAAAGAATGAAGGCGATTCAAAAAAAAAAAAAAAAAAAATTATGAAAAAGTATTATGTATGTACATTTTGCAGAAATTCAAATAAAGCCAATTTAAAGCGCCTGGTATTGCGTTCATTTTTAATGTTATCAGCGATACGGCGGCTTTGTAAAGCTTCGCCAAAAATGGAAGGTGGTTAACGTGGAGAAGACTGAACGGGCCACGATGCAGATAGTCCTGCTGCTCGACAGCGCAAGCGTCGAAGCGTTGAAAAGGCAGGATTTCAGGGTAAGCTACGGCTTCAAGAATATAAGCCTTAAGGTTTATAAGGCTGACGTTGAAGCCTTGGTAAACCTTGCGTCTCGTACGGAGGTGGTTGAACTCCCCCCCAGTGAAGACGAGATGCAGGTAGACGAGGGCGAAGAAGCTGGTGGCTACGCTTCGTCAGGCTCGACCGGAAGCTTGGCTCTCACAGAGTTGTACTCTGAGGGTCAGCTTCTGGAGGATGGCGATGCAGATGCGACGCTCACGGAGGAGAGCACTCCTACTGCACCTGTCTTCAGGTGCGGTAGACATCGTACTAGTACAGGAGCCGTGGGTCGCTGGCAATAGGATCTGTGGCCTGCGGGCACCAACGTATAAGCTTTATAGCGCTCAGGAAAAGGGTAAGCCTCGCACATGTATATCGGCTAAGTCTACTCTTACTGTTTTTCTTCTACCCAATTTTAGCGATGGGGCTCTGACAGCGGTTAGCGTCGAGGTGCTAGGGAGGAGCTTTAAACTTGCTTCCTTCTACCTAGCGCACGATCACCAAGGCTCATTACGACCGGATAATTTAAAGGTTTTCGTGAGAGCGGCAAATCCACGAAACGATTTCATCCTACTCGGAGGCGACGCCAATGCTCATCATGCCCAGTGGGGCAGCGGTGATACAAATGACCGAGATGAGTCTTTATTTAACTATCTGTTAGGCACTAATCTAATGGTGATTTCTCTTCTACACGAAAATGTCGCCAATTTCAGGGGCAAACATTTTTAGGATTCTCACTTCGCCCTGTGAAATTGTAGCCATTTAATATATTCAGTGCCACCCTGCATGACTTGAAAAGAACAAAAATTGTAACCTTGTCACGTAATCAGCTGTTTCTTCGCGCCAAATAAACAAAAACTTTCGCAAATTATATTTATTCAAATAAAACTCATTTTAGTATACTGTTTTTAGTATACTGTGTTTATTTGTCAATGTGATCATCAGCTGATTGACAGGGCTGTTCTCTGCATCGTCAATGGCAGCGAGGGCAAGTAATGTTGCATTTTTGGCCATTTTTAGGGGTAGGTTGTTGAGAAAAGATAACGATGCCCTCTATTGAGGCTACACCGATTTTACAATAGAACACAACTTTCTGAAGAGTTGGCGTGAAGGCGACATTATCGTGTAGAAAAGAAATCACCATAAGTCTATGTAATAGGGGAAATGATCCCTCTTTCATTACGAGGAACCGCGAAGAGTTCCTTGACATAACCCTGGTCACAGACTCTTTCAGTGACCTGATCGTTTCATGGAGAGTTCTAAAGGAGCACTCCTTTTCTGACCATAGATATATAAAGCTTTTCTATATCACAGGCGCACACAAGTCCTAAGTACATACAAAATATTAGTAGAACGAACTGGGGCTACTATAAAAAGATAATAGGTAAAAAGCTACCTGAAGAGGTGCGAGCCCCGGAAAGCGAGGAGGAGCTAGACGTGTTTGTAAATAATTTCAGTCAAAAATTTAGGAATGCTTTAGATAGGGCTTGCCCGACTAAAAAGGTTTTGGAAACTCGCAAACCACCATGGTGGTCGTCCGATCTTGATAAGCTTAGGAAGTCATGTAGGGCGTCCTTTAATAAAGCAAAGCATGATGGACATGAATCCTCATGGGCTGCTTATAAAGCGAAAATAAATATATATAAAAAAGCAATCCGAAATGGAAAGCGATCTTCCTGGAGGGATTTCTGCGGCAGGATTGAATCCACATCCGCGGCCTCCCGGTTAAGGAAGGTGCTATCGAAATCTCCAACTCAGCTAAGTTACGTCCAAAAGCCGAATGGGCACTGGACGGACTCCAGCGCTGAAACCATAAACTTGCTAATGGATACGCACTTCCCAGCAAGTGTGGGCGTGTCTTCAAGTATTGTCAGCGGAGGGTCACCTAATGATCAGCTGATAAGCGAAATCACAGATGATAAAAGGATATATTAAGCTTTACATACCTTCAAGCCCTAAAATCGCCGGGGCCGGATGGAATTTTACCGGCTCAGCTACAGTATACTGCCGAACTTATAAGGCCCTGGATTAAAGGGATGTTTATAGGTTGTCTTAGGCTCAATTACATACCAGTATCATGGAGGGAAGTCAACGTGCTCTTTATCCCCAAGGCAGGGAAACCCTCCCACTGTAAACCAAATGATTATAGGCTTATAAGCTTATCTTTTTTTCTGCTTAAAGCACTCGAAAGATTGGAAGGATTGAGCCGTCGCTTCTTTCGCAAGCTCAGCATGTCTATAGTAAGGGCAGATCAACTGACACGGCCTTGCGCTCACTGGTATCCGTTACCGAAAGGTCACTAGACCTCAAGGAATACACATTGGTGGCATTTCTAGATATAGCGGGTGCCTTCAACAACGTTCTCCCGGAGGCCATCACCTCGGCGCTGACCGAACTGGGGGTGGACGCGTGCCTGGTGGAGTTTATATACAATCTGCTTACGCGTAGGCAGATTAAAACTGAGCCAGGTGGATGCGTGATCCGCAGACCGGTCGGCAGAGGCACTCCGCAGGGAGGTGTTCTCTCTCCGCTACTTTGGGTGGTTACCGTCAACCAACTACTACGCCTCATGGAATCAGAAGGTCACCAGGTGATGGCATATGACATCTGCGTCACCATGCGGGGGAAATTTCCGCAAACTCTTTGCAACCTAATGGAAGGGGCACTATCCAAAATTTCGCACTGGGCCTCAGCCACAGGTTTGGAAGTCAACCCGGATAAAACCGAGCTTGTCCTCTTCACGAGGAGGTACAAAGTACCAAATCTAGCACCGCCAAGAATTAGGGGTACGTTTTTAGCGTTTAGCGATCAAGTCAAGTATTTGGGAGTCATTCTGGATAGGAAGCTATAATGGAGTGACCATATAGTGGAGCGATGCAAGAAGGCAGCGCTGTTCACCTGCAAGAGGGCAATTGGCACCTCCTGGGGATTCTCCCCTAAGGTGACATACTGGATTTATACAGCCATTGTGCGGCCGATTCTTCTTTATGGTGCCTTGGTCTGGTGGCCTGCACTAGCTAAAACTACCTATCTTAAAACGCTTCAAAATGTGCAACGGAGTTCGGAGCTCTGCATCACCGGGGCTCTCGGCTCCACTCCATCTGAAGCACTCCACACAATGCTATACCTTCCACCTCTTGACCTGGTGGCGAAGGAAATAGCGGTCATCGCCGCTCTACGCATAAGGGAAACAGGTCTCTGGTCAAAGGGATCTAGTGAACACGCAACAATCCTGGGCACGAACGCCCCAGTCCCAATACCGGTGCGCACTGACTACTGCACGCCAAAAAACGTTATTGTTGTTGTTGTTGTAGCGATAAGGTTGCTCCCCGAAGGCTTTGGGGAGTGTTATCGATGTGAGGGTCCTTTGCCGGATACAAAGAACGTCTTCGTTAAAAACTATAGTATATATATACCATCGCTACAGGACTGGAATACCAGGGATTCAAGGGGTTGTGTAGCGCAATATATAGCTTCTCCAACCCAATTGTCAACCTCACCTTCGAGCGGCGAATTCCGTTTCACTAACAGACGAGGCTCTGGCGACCCCAAGCTCCTCATGGAACTTGGGGGTGGGGAGGGAGGGATGGCCTGAAGGTTTAATGTGGCCATATAAATCGTTCCCGAGATGTTCGGGCCAGCACCTTAATGGTGCTGTGTTACCGGAGCGTATCGGATCTGTATCCGACAAAGGACCATCACATCGGTAACACTCCCCAAAGCCTTCGGGGAGTAACCTAATCGCTACAACAACAACAACAACAACAACGACTGGAATACCAGACAACATACGGTACCGGGTGCCATCAACATATTCACGGATCGTTCTAAGCTTGACGGGAAGGTGGGAGCAGACCTGTTTTCGCCGGATCTGGATCTAGAGGTCTCTTTTCGCCTACCAGATCACTGTAGTGTTTACCAAGCGGAAATGCTCGCAATAAACAGGGCTGTGAACCATCTCGGGTCTATGCCTAAGGATGGTAAACGGGTGTTTATTTTCTCAGACAGCCAGGCCGCATTAAAGGCCCTGGACTCATTCGTCGACAACGCAAAGTCGGTCACTGAATGCCGCAGATCTCTTAACGATATGGCTCAGCACTTCAGTATCAGCCTTATATGGGTACCTGGGCACAGGGATATTGAAGGCAATTGCAGAGCAGACGAGCTGGCCAGAAGAGGCACCACCGACCATATCCTTCCGGGAAATGATTCGGTAGGTATACCCATGGCCACTTTCAGGCTTCGTGTGAACACAAGCACTATAAGAATTGCAAATGGACTATGGTCAGCCATATCATCGTGTGAGACATCCAGGCAAACCTGGCTCTCATATGACAAGGGGCGCACAGAAGCGCTTCTGATTTTAAACAAATCAGTTCTATCGTCCCTGATAAGGGTTCTAACAGGGCATTGCTTAATATGCACGCATGGTGCTAGAATGGGGGTAACGACCTTCGACTATTGTCGCAGCTGCAGATGTACAGAAGAGGAAGAGAGTGTCCAGCACCTTCTCTGTCATTGTCCAGCGCTTAGTAGGCGTAGGTTGGCCATCCTTAGTAAACCTTTTCTACATGACCTCGCTGAGGTCTCTAGCTATGAAGTAAAGGCTCTAGCAAAATTTATAATTTCCACGAGGTGGTTAGACCCGCTTTAGAAGGGTAGGGGTCCTCTTTGAGACCGTATAGGGTATTACAATGGGCCCATTGGTGGACTAAGTAGTGACCTGTTACCATAGTGTCCAGCTCAGCCCTTACAACCTAACCTAACCTAACCATCCCAAAGATTATAGACCCGTTAGCTTAACATCATGTCTGCTCAAAACCTTTGAGAGGCTGATAGATGTGTACATAAAGTCCAACGTGGATGAAAAGCTGCTCTCCACAACATAACATGCGTATACCAAAGGCAAGTCGGCAGATACCGCATTGCATAGGGTCGTAATAAGCATAGCGAAAGCCCTGGAATATAAGGAATATGCTCTAGGAGTCTTCTTAGACATTGCCGGGGCTTTCAATAATGTTTCTAAATGAGCGATTATGGATGGTCTTAATTACATTAAAGTACATCCAGCCCTAACCAGATGGATCGGCTGCATGTTAAATTGCAGGAAGATTACATCGCAATGGGGATTGTACGAGGCTACGAAATCAGCGGACAGGGGAACGCCGAAGGGAGGGGTGCTATCACCTCTGCTGTGGACGCTGGTCATCAATCAACTGCTCAGGCGATTTGATGAGGGACCCGTAAACCTTAAGGCTTACGCGGATGACGTTGCAATTGTCATAAGTGGAAAGTGCCTTCCAACGATTAGCTCTTTTATGGATCGGGCGCTTCGGGATATTCATACCTGGGCATCAAATGTCGGGTTGAAAGTCAACGCGGATAGGACAGATATGGTCTTGTTTACAAAGAGGTACAAAGTCCCAAATTGGATCAGGCCTAAGTAAGGAGGGGTGACTTTGGTGGTTAACCAAATGTTTAAATATTTAATTTTTAAAAATATTGTTTTATTTATTTTTGAGTTTAAATATTTTCCAACTAATTAGAATTTTCTTTTTTTGAAGTTATTCAAAAATGTTAAGTTAACATGAAAACTCAATTAAAAATTATTTTAAAAATTAAAGTAAAGAGTACAAAGTAGTTAACACTAAATTTACTCCCCCTCCAAGAAAATTTAAAACAAACAAATTATTAATTAATATTAAATGTAACCTTTTTTTGTTTTTGTTGTTTAATGTATTTGTATTTGTATTTTAATTAGTGTTAATAAGTATGTTTGCTGGTTTATGTAAATCAATTGAAATATTTTTAATAGTATTTTTGTATTGAATTGTAAATGTTTTATGTTTCTTAGAGATAACTTTAAAAGGTCCTTCATAAGGTGATTCTAAATTAGATTTACGAAGAACTTTAACAAAAACATACTCACAATTTTCTAATTTTTTAGGAACGACAAAGTTTTCTTTGTTATGATGAAAAACTTTAGAAAAATATTCTCTTATTTTGTGAAAGGCGTCATTAGAAAAATCATGTTCTTTATTACTATTTGAAATAATTAATTCACCAAGTATTCTAAGTGTTTTGCCATAAACAAGTTCAGCAGATGAACATTTTAAATCTTCTTAAATAGAAGTTTGTAAACCAAGTAGAATGAATGGTAAAATGTCAGACCAATGAACCGAGTCGTTTGATGCTATAATTGCTGCTGTTAAAGTTCGATGAAATCTCTCTATCATGCCATTTGCTTGGGGATGGTAAGGAGATGTATGAATTTTATGAAAACCTAAGTTTAGATAATTTCGTAAAAAATTTTGAGGTGAATTGTGAACCTTGATCTACTGTAATATTCAATGGTATACCAAATCGTGGTATATAATTTTGAATAAAAGTTTTTACTATAGTATTTGTTGAAATATCTTTAAGTGGATAAGCTTCAGGCCAACGTGAAAATCTGTCAATAATTGTTAAGATATAACAATTTTCATTTGAAACTGGAAGAGATCCAACAATATCCATATGAATATGTTGTAAACGACCTGATGGTATTTGAATTTTTTGAATAGGAGATTAGTATGTCTTGAAATTTTGGATTTTTGACAATTGATACAAGATGAAGTCCAATCGTTAATTTTTTACGCATGTTAGGCCAATAATATTTATTTTGAATTAATTTTCTAGTTGTTCTTATACTTGGATGAGATAATGAGTGAGTTTTGTCAAATATAATTCTTCTCATAGAATGTGGAACATAAGGCCTAAAAGGTTGTAGAGAAACATCACACCATATGTTTAAATTAATAACTGGAATATGGATTTCTTTTAAAATATTTTTAGAATTTTGATCAGAAATGGTTTTTTGTAAAAATGTATCAGTTTGTTGTTCTTTATATAAAGTTTCTAAAGTTGTATCTTGAGTTGAAATTGCATTTATTTCTGGAATACGGGAAAGTGTGTCGGCAACTATGTTGTATTTTCCTCGTATATATTGAATATCATTTGTAAATTGAGCAATATATTCAAGATGACGTAGTTGACGAGGAGATCTATCTACTTTAGAATTTAAAACATGAATTAAAGGTTTATGATCAGTATAAATTGTAAAAGTTCTACCTTCAAGAAAATCTTTAAAATGTTTAATTGAATTATAAATTGCCAAAAGTTCACGATCAAATGTTGAATATTTAGTTTCTGTTGTAGTTAATTTTCTTGAAAAATAAGCTAAGGGTTCTAGTATATTATTGCTAGTTTGTTGAAGAACTGCTCCAATAGCAACATTTGATGCATCTACTGCTAATGATAAAGTACCATTTTTGTCGAAATGTGTAAGTAAAGTATTTTTAGCAAAAAGTTTTTTAACATTTTCGAAAGCTGTTGTGGTTTCATTTGTCCAATTTAATTGTTTGAGTTTGTTTTTAATTGCATGTGTTAACATTTCATGCAGAGGACTAAGTTCTGTTGCTAACATTTTAATATATCTGTGATAGTAATTTATCATACCTAAAAATTTTTGTAACTTATTTATAGAACTTGGTTTTTCAAAATTTGTTATAATTTCAATTCGATCTAAAGATGGTTTAATGCCTTCGCCTGAAATTTCGTAACTTAAGAAATTTAATTTATTTACACCGAGACTACATTTTGAAGGTTTGATATTTAAATTATATTCTTCAAGTCTTTTGAAAACTGATTTTAAATGATTTATATGTTGATCTTCATTATCACTAGCAATAAGAATGTCATCAATGTATGTAAATACAAAATCGAAATCAGAAAATACTTCATTAATAAAGCGTTGGAAAGTTTGAGCACTGTTTCGTAAACCGAAAGGCATTCTTACGAATTCAAACATTCCAAAAGGGCTAGTTGTTGCAGTTTTATGAATGTCTTCTTCTGCCATTGGAATTTGGTGGTAAGCACGCGCAAGATCAATTTTGGAAACAAATTTTTTGTTTTTTAAATCAATTGTTAAATCGTGGATATGTGGTAAAGGATAAAGATCTGGTGTAGTAATAAAATTAAGTCTTCGATAGTCTCCGCAAGGCTGTTGTTGTTGTTGTTGTAGAAATGCTCGCCCCACCTAAATAGCCGCGACCGATCACAAATTGTCATCAATATCCTCTAAAGGGAGTCCAAGGAAACTTGCCGCTTCAACAGGGGTGGACCATAAGGAAAGGGGTGTTAGAGGCGTTGGTTCCACATTACAATTAAAGAGATGGTTGGTGTCATGTGGGGACACATTGCAAGCGGGGCATACATTTTGTATGTCGGGGTTGATTCTGGATAGGTAAGAGCTTAACCTGTTACAGTATCCAGAACGAAGTTGAGCAAGAGTGACACGCGTTTCCCTGGGGAGTATGCGTTCCTCTTCCTCGAGTTCTGGATATTTTTCTTCAAGTACTGGATTCACAGGGCAATTCCCGACATAAAGGTCCGACGCCTGTCTATGGAGTTCACCAAGGACCTGCTTGTGTTTTTTCGCTTCATACGGCTGGGTTCTCAGGTGCCGTATTTCCCCAAAATCCTTACGGAGATGACTCCTTAGGCCCCTAGGTGGTGCTGGTTCGTCAATCAGATGTCTGTTGGGATGCCCAGGTTTCTGGGTATTCAACAGAAACTGTTTGGTCAGCATCTCATTTCTCTCCCTGATGGGGAGTATTCTTGCCTCATTATGCAGATGGTGTTCTGGGGACATAAGAAGACAGCCCGTGGCGATTCTGAGAGCAGTATTTTGGCAGGTCTGTAGTTTCTTCCAGTGGGTAGTTTTTAGGCTTGGCGACCATATGGGTGACGCGTAGCACGTAATCGGCTGGCTAATTGCTTTGTATGTGGTCATGAGCGTTTCTTTATCTTTTCCCCAGGTACTGCCAGCAAGGGATTTGAGGATTTTATTACGGCTCTGAATTCTCGGAACAATTGCGGTTGCGTGCGCACCAAAATGTAGATCCTGATCAAACGTCACACCCAAGATTTTGGGGTGTAGGACAGTCAGTAGCGTAGTGCCATCGACGTAGATGTTCAATATGGTCGACATTTGGGGCGTCCATGTTGTAAATAAGGTCGCGGAAGATTTAGTCGGTGACAATGCCAGGTTTCGCGAGGCGACAAAACTGGAGAGATCAGGGGGATAGCCGTTTATTTTATTGCATAGCTCATCGATCTCTGGGCCTGGGCCTGTGGCCATTATTGTGCAGTCATCGGCGTAGGAAACGATTGTGACTCCTTCCGGTGGTGAAGGTAGCTTAGATATGTAGAAATTAAACAAAAGTGGGGATAGGACACCACCCTGTGGCACCCCCTGTTTAATTCTCCTTGGTTTTGATGTTTCGTTTCTGAATTGCACCGATGCCTGCCGACCACCCAGATAATTTGCGGTCCACCTTTTAAGACATGGGGGAAGGGTAGACCCTTCCAGGTCTTGCAGTAACGAGCCATGGTTGACCGTATCAAAGGCTTTTGATAGGTCTAGCGCTACGAGTACTGTTCTATGGTGGGGGTATTGATTCAAACTGGGTGCTAATGACATTTAGCGCGGAGGTAGTGCTATGGAGTTTTCTGAAGCCATGCTGATGAGGGGCTAGCTGCAAATGTGCTTGGAAATAAGGGAGCAAAATGGCTTCAAGCATCTTTACCACTGGCGATAGGAGAGATATCGGACGATATGACTCACCTATGTTAGCTGGTTTCCCAGGCTTTAGTAGCGGGACCACCTTGGCCATTTTCCATTTCTCGGGTATGACAAAGGTGGAAAGAGACAGGTTGAAGACATGCGCTAAATATTTGAAACCCTCTTTCCCTAGGTTTTTAAGCATCGGCATGGCTATGCCGTCTGGGCCCACTGCTTTGGATGGTTTAGCGCGACCAATGGCGTCCTCAACCTCTCTAGCGGTGATGGTGATTGGTGACGCGCTGAATTTGTGTTTATGTGCGTGTCTATTGGCTCTCCGTCTATCTTTGTCAACCGTAGGATGCATTATATAGTGTCGGCAGAAAGCGCTCGCGCATTTTTTCGCATCCGACAGCACCTTATCGCCAAAGGCGATGGAAACTTTGTCTTTGTGCTTAGTCGGATTCGATAGGGACTTTACGATGGACCAAAGTTTACCTACACCGGTAGAGAGGTTACAACCTCTTAGGTGCTCTTCCCATTTCGCCCGCTTGTGTTCGTCCACAAGCAATCTGATGCGTTGGTTTATATCCCTTATTTGGGGGTCGCCTGGATCAAGCTGTCTTATAAGGTCGCGGCCTCCGCCGGGAAGTGGGCCGAATTTCGGGAATTCTCCCGGCGGGAATGAAATGTGCCGAGGCGGATTCAATGACCTTACGGAAGGCACGCTCCCCTTGGCGGGCATCAGTCGGGATAGGGAGGGCAGCAAAGCTGCTGTCTGTTGCAGATTTATATTCCTCCCACTTTCCTTTTTTGAAGTTGATGAAAGTGCGTTTTTCGGTGACGATGAAGTCGGCGGTACGCTCGAACGAAATAAGTATGGGCAGGTGGTCGGATGCCAATGTTACCATCGGCTGCCAGTTGATGCAGTTTACGAGTTCTGCGCTCACGATTGAGATATCTGGCGAGCTATGACAGCTTCCTACCATACGTGTGGGGGCGTCTCCGTTTATTGTGCAGAACGTCGTTTCTTCTATTTGATCCGCCAACATCTCACCCCTACTGTCCGCCCGCAAGTTTGAATGCCATAGGTCGTGATGGGCATTGAAATCGCCTAAGATAATGCGATTGTTGCCAGTGAGTAAGGCCTCGATATTAGGGCGGTATCCACTGGGGCAACAGGTGACAGGAGGGATGTTGAGTAGATGTTGATGATTTCTAGATTTGCATCGCCTGACCGAACAGATAGGCCTTGACGTTCTAAGACATTGTCCCTGCGGTCGATGCCAGGATCAAATATATAATATTGCACAGAGTGGTGTATAATAAACGCGAGGCCGCCTCCATTTCCGCTCTCGCGGTCTTTCCTGTGGACATTATACCCACAGCAGGTCTGCAATGCAGATCTTGCTGTGAGTTTAGTCTCTTGAATCGCAGCAATGCGGATGTTGTGCCGCTTCATGAAATCGACTATCTCCGTAATCTTCCCAGTTAGTCCATTACAGTTTAACTGCAGAATTTTGAAGTGTATGAGGGGTGACGCCGCCACTCTAGGGGTAAGTGACGGGTGACTACGCCTAGGTTGTGGAAGGCCAAGACGCAATTGCTGTTGTGGCCTTGGGACTGGGCGCCCTTGGGCAAGCATTGGGGTACCCGGATGATTTGGGTTTGCGACCTGGCAACATGGCGCGATGAAACCCGTCGAGGGGTTACCGTCGCGGAGACCAGAACATCTAGGAAAGTGGCACCACCCAAGGCAGGAGCTGCATTGAGCGGATGTCGCAAACCTATATATTCTGTGCTGGCAGACGGTGCAAACGGAGGTAGGGACTAAGAGTCTGTTTCCCTGACCTGCACGATTGCAGCCAGAAAAGAGGGGGGGGGGGGGGGGGAGGAGAGAAGAAGACGGGGGCAGGGGCTGATGCTCAGTATTGCTACCAGCTCTACTACGAAGGCAGTAGTTATGAGTGGTATCAGCTGTTTGAGTTGTTGGCGCCGTGGGGCGCGAGCAGCAGCGGGTACTTGTTGTGGCTTGCTGAGCAGCGAGGCTGTTGTTGTTGTTGTTGTAGCAATGCTCGCCCCACCTAATAGCCGGGACCGATCACAAATTGTCATCAATATCCTCTGACGGGAGTCCAAGGAAACTTGCCGTTTCAAAAGGGGTGGACCATAAGGAAAAGGGTGTTAGAGGCGTTGGTTCCACATTACAATTGAAGAGATGGTTGGTGTCATGTGGGGACACATTGCAAGCGGGGCATACATTTTGTATGTCGGGGTTGATTCTGGATAGGTAAGAGTTTAACCTGTTACAGTATCCAGAACGAAGTTGAGCAAGAGTGACACGCGTTTCCCTGGGGAGTATGCGTTCCTCTTCCGCAAGTTTTGGATAAGCTCGAACGAAATAAGTATGGGCAGGTGGTCGGATGCCAATGTTACCATCGGCTGCCAGTTGACGCAGTTTACGAGTTCTGCGCTCACGATTGAGATATCTGGCGAGCTATGACAGCTTCCTACCATACGTGTGGGGGCGTCTCCGTTTATTGTGCAGAACGTCGTTTCGTCTATTTGATCCGCCAACATCTCACCCCTACTGTCCGCCCGCAAGTTTGAATTCCATAGGTCATGATGGGCATTGAAATCGCCTAAGATAATGCGATTGTTGCCAGTGAGTAAGGCCTCGATATTAGGGCGGTATCCACTGGGGCAACAGGTGACAGGAGGGATGTAGATGTTGATGATTTCTAGATTTGCATCGCCTGACCGGACAGATAGGCCTTGACGTTCTAAGACATTGTCACTGCGGTCGATGCCAGGATCAAATATATGATATTGCACAGAGTGGTGTATAATAAACGCGAGGCCGCCTCCATTTCCGCTCTCGCGGTCTTTCCTGTGGACATTATAACCAGAGCAGGTCTGCAATGCAGATCTTGCTGTTATAAAGGATCCATATTTGGGATCCTGCGGGAACGTTCCGCACACACACTGCCACTAGTTTTCTTTTATTTAAAAGTTTCCTTTCTTTCCGTTTAGTTTTAATAATGAGAGGTTTATTTAGTTTTTATTCAACTTATAATTCTTTACACTTTGTTCTTTCTTCCCGTTAGGTCACTTAGATTTTTTTGTTTTCTTTTTATTTGTAAGACTAACTCGTGTAGTCAATTTGCCGGTTCACTTCAAACTGAAAACTGCCGCTAACGCCAACCTGTAGCTCGGCAGTTTTTCTCTTCGTTGCTTAGCAACGAAATTAATGATGGCATCCAAAATAAAATCATGGCGTCGAACAACGGCAGTTTCAACCAATCAGAAACTCTCCAAATTGCTCGACTCTAATAATTCTAGTGATGCCAAGTGCATCTGATGTATGGTTGCATCTTGCACATTTCTAAAGAGGGTTGCCATCTACAATTTATTTTAATGCATTTTACTTTGGCACTACATCTTCCCCCTTTAGAAAAGAAGAATTTGGTAAGATTAGTAATTAATCTTGCCACATTCTTCTTTAGGCTTTAATATGTTGTTGTAATGTTATGAACGAAGGAGTTTGCTAGCATTAGGGTGCTCTAACCCGGGACTCATTCGTTCATCGCAGTGCAACTTCTAAAAAGATGATTAAAAATGAAAGTAATATTTTGAATAAAGTGAAATATATAAAAGTTAGTTCAAAATATTGAATTTAATGTTTGAAGTAAACCGGTTTTTTTTCTTATTGTAAAATCTACCTAATTAACTGTATATTTGTTTGTTAAATTTTTTTTTTTTTTTTTTTTTTTTTTTTAGCCTTCATTGGCGGTTTTAAAATATATTTATATGATTAATAAGAGATTATTAGATTAATCAATTTTTTGTACTCGATTTTTGTGTACAATTTTTTTCGTTTTCTTTACTTATCTCACAAATAGTTACATTTGGCCCATCAATATTCTTTACTATGTAGGGACCTTGGTATATATTTTTATGTTTATTCCTAGGTTCTGTTTCTACTAAAACTCTATCATTAATTTTAATTTCTAAAGGCTTAGCAGTTTTATCGCATAAATCTTTATTTCTAATCTTATGCTTATTAATCAAATTTTTTGCCATTTTATGCCATTTTTGCATTTTTGCATTCTAAACTTAAGCTCTTTTGCGTAATTTTCTACGTTATAGATCGGATCAATTTGCTCTTTTTGCAATTCATGTGGCATTGTAGTTTTTCTGCCAAATATTAATTCAAAGGGAGTAAATTTATTATCAAAAACCGAACTACTTGTAGTATTATGTAAAAATGTAAAGTATTTTAAATATGTATCCCAATCTGAATACGTTTCATTTAGATATGCACGCAAGTATTCGTTAAAGACTCTATGATTTCTTTCAACAGCACCAACAGTTTCGTGGTGGTAAGCTGTTGAGAAATCATGATCAATCTTTAAAAGTTTTGTCAATTCAGAGAATAATTCGTTTTTATATTCCGTTCCTAAATCGGATCTAATAGCTTTCATTGTACCATATGTTAATATAAAGGTTTCAAAAATAGCGCAAGCAATAGTTTTTGCTGATTTATCTGGTGCAGCTACTGTTACCAGGTATTTAGAAAAGTCACAAATCATAGTAACAGCGAACTTGTTACCATATTTGGATTCCGGAAGTGGACCTATTGTATCGACAATTATTATGTCAAAGGGTTTGCAGGGGGTTGGAGTCAAAACAAGATTTTCCTTTGTTTTTGGTTTTACTTTATTTAAAAGGCATTTATTGCAATTTTTGACAAATTTCGCAATGTCTCTTGTCATATTTTTCCAATAGTATTTTGTTCTTAATTTGGAATATAATCGTTTTGTACCGCAATGACCGCCTAACAGAGGGTCCTCATGATAAATTGTCATAAGTTTTTGTTTTTGCTCTGTTTCTGTTACAGTTTCTACAGAGTCTGTTAGTATTATTTGTAATGATTTTAAAATTTTATTACCGCTGATTTTAAAATTTGTAATCGAAAATTCTTTGAAAAATATATCATTCTTTGGCCATTCTAACTGCTTAATATTGTGACTGCCGGCTGCTTTTTCAAGCCTCGAAAATAACTCATCTAAATTTGTTTTTCCGTTAGCATTCACAAAATTAAGTAAATTTAATTTTTTATGTTTTAAATGCGCATAAATTTGTATATTGGAGATCTCATTATTTTTATTAAATTGTATAGTCGACTTTATTCGCGGTATCTTTTTTGAAAAATTGTATGAAAATTTGTCATAAACTTGTACTTTAGGCGTTTCGCAAAAAGTATCAGTAAAATTATCGTCTTTATTTTGTAAATCCTTTTGTTTGGTTTGTGATCGCGTTTGGACTGCTAAAACATGCTTTGTAGATTCTTTTATTTCGTCTATACTAATGCGTGAAAGAGCATCAGCCACAACGTTAGAGTTTCCTTTTATATATTCAATCGTAAATTTATATTCTGATAGTTCTAATCGAATTCTAGAAAGTTTAGACGAAGGATCTTTCATGTTAAAAAGATAAACTAGTGGTCTATGATCAGATTTTACTGTGAAATTTGTACCGTAAACATATGGACGAAAATGCTTTATAGCGAAATGTATTGCTAGGAGTTCTAATTCGATAATTGCTTTTTTCTGTTCTGCTTTATTAAAAGATTTTGACGCGAAACAAATTGGTAAATCGTTATCACCGTGCTTTTGGCTTAATATAGCGCCACACCCACTCTTAGAAGCATCTACTGTAATTATAAATTCTTTTGTGAAGTCAGGGTATTGTAGTAGTTGAGGAGACATTAATGCTTGTTTTAGTTTTTCGAAAGCGTTTTCGCACGCTTCGTCCCAAACAAATTCAACTTTTTTCCTATTTAAACGATTTAAAGGCGCTGCCAGTGACGCAAAATTCGGTATAAATCGCCTGTAATAATTTGCAAATGCGACAAATCGCCTAACCGCATCTTTGTCTTTTGGCTTAGTATACCTTTTAATAGCGTCTATTTTTGAATCGTCTGGCAGCAAACCTTTTGACGTACATTTATGGCCTAGAAAAGTTACTTCAGAACGAAGGAAATTGCATTTGATTGGGTTCAGCTTTAAATTAAACTTTCTACAGGTTTCGAAAACTTTTTCCAAATTTTTAAGGTGGTGTGTCTCACTACAACCAATGACGATAACGTCGTCAATATACATAAAAGCCTGATTTGGCGAAATGCCTGAAAATGCTATTGACATCATACGAGAAAATGAGTTTGGTGCAATGTTTAACCCGAAAGGTAAAACTTTCCACCGAAAAGCTCCTCGATCTGTACTGAAAGAAGTTACGTCTCTAGATTTAGGGTGAAGGGGTATTTGGTGAAAACCAGAAAAAAGATCTAAAGTTGAAAAGTATTTGGCTCTGCCAAGATTATCGAGTATGTCATCAACGCGTGCTAGTGGAAATTTGTCGGCTATGAGCTTTTTATTGACTGCTCTGAAATCTACGCACATACGATACGACTTTTTGCCTGTTGGATCTTTTTTCGGTACCAGAATTAAAGGACTGTTATAATTTGAAAAACTAGGTTCGATTAAATCATTCTGTAGTAGGTTTTCGACTTGTTTATTGATTTCTTCGCGTTGTGTGTATGGCAAACGGTAATTTTTAATATAGACAGGGGTTTTGTCAGTTAATCTAAGTTTTTGTTCGTAGAAATTATTAAGCGTCATTAAGTCGGTTTTTAATGCAAAAATATCAGAATATTTCAAACATAAATCAAGTAATTTCTTTTTAGCGTAAGAAGGCATTTGTTTTGCCAAAATTGATTTAAGCTCTTCTATACGTTTTGAATCGATAGGTGTATCATTTATTCGATAGACATTGAAGTTTTTAATGTCTTCAGTTTGAATATTGAAATCTTTTACATACTTGACCTCGTCGGTGGTGTTGATAACTTTTATTATTGGGTTTTTTGTATCAACGATACATTTTGCTGTGAAAACACCGTTACAAAGTTCCTGAGAATCAACAAAAACTGGACTTGTCGAATTTTTCAAACTAAAAACACGAAAAACTTCGCTTCTTGGTGGAATTACAAGAGTATTTGTTGAAGTGCTATGCAAAATTGAAACATTTACCTTTTCTGTCCCTTGTCCGAATGTAATTGTGTCATTAGCATAATTGATTATGCATTTGTTCGTTTTTAGAAAATCTTTCCCTATTATACCGTCCGAAGGAATATTAAAGTTGTCATTGACAACATGAAGAGTCAGAGGAAAAAATTTATTTGATGCGATTATACTTGTATTAACTGTTCCTATTGTCGTTACCGTGTCTGTTGTTACGCCTGTTATATTTATTACGTTACTATCGTCTACTTCTACATCGTTTGCCAAACTGGAAATTTTTATTAATGAAATGTCTGCCTGTGAATCTACTAGAAAAGAACATATTTTATGTGAATCGCTACAAGCGACTTCGACGAAATCGGAAAAATTTAAATTTAGACAATATATTGACTGAGAAATATTTAGTCGAATTGCTCCTGCTCCCTCAGTGTTCGCGCCTGAGGGGCTTCGGCATTTAAAGAACGAACGTTGGCTGAATTTCTAGAATTTGAACCCTGATTACTAGAATTTCTGTTATTTCCGGACCGATTATTGTTGCTATTGTTGGAATTGATATTGCCTCTATTATAATTGCGATTATTGCCTCTGTTATAATTGTTATTTCGGAAATTTGTATTAGTGTGTTGCCTATTTGCATTACCGTTAAATCGAAAATTACTATTGTTATTATATCTGAAATTACTGTTACCTCTAGAATTTCCACGGAAATTACTATATTTTATCGGATGTGACCGAAACGCTAACACTTGCCGTTCTTTAACTTCCTGTTCTCGCTCTATAATCATTTTCGCTACTACGTCCTTTGAATCTTTGAAGGTTGTTGACGCAAGGATCGATTTCACCATATCTGACCTACTATTTAATCTACAAACGCTAACGGTTTGTTCAACCGCCATCTCATGGGCTTTTGCCTTGGTTATACCTTCAATGATTAGACAGCGCTCTAACGAGTCAGAAAGCTCTTCTACCTGCTTTGAAAATTCTGAAAAATTGTTATTGGTTACTCTTAAGGCTGCAATTTTTCCCGCGACAACTTTCGAGTTGTCTGGCCTAATTTCACTACATAGCGCTTCTTTAATTTGGCTGACTGATTCTATATGCGTTGGTAGTGCTTCGCGAGCTTTGCCTTCGAGCTTGGATTTTAAAAATGCAATTAAAGTAGGAGTTAAGTTTTCGTTAGAGAATACTTCCATTAATTCAACTTTATTTATAAATGAGCCAAGTGCTAACGGGTCTCCACTGTAGTTGTCTCGCATAATCGAGGCGCAAGTACCAATGAACGATTTTTTCTCCTCGATTGTGGCCATGGTTGTAACGTTAAGAATCGGAGTTATAATAGAAAAACTTGAATTTGGAGTAACAGGTTGATTAGCAAAACCTAAAAAGTCTGCACTCAGAGATAATTTATAATTATGTTCACTTGTTAAGGTATCAGTTGACGATGCACTCGAAGATGAATCAGAATCTGAATTATTGGAATCTATATCTTGCTCTGAATTTTCGGAATCTAAATTTTGCTCTGAATTTTTGGGACTTGAACTCGAATGGGAATCTTTAGAAACAACCTTCCCGCTTCTTAGGTCCATACGCGTTGAAACGAATAGACAGAATATTAAAATTTTTGTTGCAAGATATGTGGAATTTGTTTATGAAGATTGAATAGAAATTGAATTTAAAGAAATTAAATTGGAACGGGTTGAGTTGAGCTCAAAAGAAAATTATGAAAGTATTCTTAAAGGGAATTTATGAAAATATTTTAAAAAAAAATTTGTGAAGGTATGTAGTTTTGAAAGCTTTTAGATTTTAGTTATAATTATACAATTGGTTAGCGAATACTTATAGCAAAAAAACTTTAGTTAGTGAATTTTATTGAAATACTAAAGTTAGTGATTAGTTAATGAAAAGAAAGATTAAAGAAATACTTTACGCTTTTGTTGTCCGCAAATCCAAATCCAATGATTGGAATTAGCTGAAAATTTTTCATGTAAAACGGGAATGGGAATTGGGATTCACATGCAATTTAAAAGATGTTGATTGTTTACGAATATATTTATTGAAATGTACGAATTTTTAATTGTACAGAATGTGAAAAAAAAATTTTGATTCAGAAATGTATGGCAAAGTTATAATTTTATTTGAATTTAAATGCAAAGATTAAAGAATGGCAAATATTTTTGTACAGGCTTTAAACGGACGCACCGCTTTTATCAAAATTGTCTTGTTTTTATTTTTATAGATACGGGCGCACCGCATCTTTCCAAAATTGTATTAAAAATGTCCTCGGACGCACCGGGGTTTGAAAAAAAATTTATGTCATATTTTTACGCGGACGCACCGCTTACGAAAAGAAAAATTTTTTTGTATTTTTGTGTTGATGGAGCCCACTGTAGGGCAGAGTGGGGCTAAAACCAATAATTTTTATGGTTAATTTTTAATTATTGCAAATTTTGAAAAGACCAAATAAAGCTATAAAATTTTCCGTTTTTGTCCGACCCTGTCCCACAGTTGACTTTGAATGTAATGAAACAAATTTTGTGATTAGTATGGTAGAAAAAAAATTTTTTTTGAAAGTTGGAAAAATTTATATAATTTCAAAATGCTTTCTTTTCTTTTTTTTTTTTTTTTTTTTTTTTTTTTTTTTTTTTATATATATATATATATATATGATTTAGTAATTTAGTTATAAATTGATAAAAATTTAAAAGTATCAAATGTACGTATGTAATGAAGAAAAAATGTTTGGCATACCACTGCTGCTGTACCTCCTACCGCTTGCTGTTTTGCTGGTGCTGGTCTGCCGCTGCGCGTATTGTTCTGCTGCCGCTGGATGGCGTCTTTTGTTGCTGTGGATGCCGCTATTTCCTGATGTTACAGTGGTGTGCCGTTATTAATGTAGTGTGGCTAGTGCCGTTATTAAACTGGCGTGGCTAGTGCCGTTTTTCCACTTGTTTTTTTTTTTGGTACAGTTCGGTTTTGATATCATAGTTCAAAATTTCATTTTCAGTTTCTTTCTAATTTCTTTTATTACTTCTGCTGCGGTTTAGTTTTTGTTTTATTATAATGCCGAAATTTTCTTATTATTTCCGTTTTTATTAAGTTTTTGTGTTATATGTATTTATATTTTCTTTAAATGTCTTTCACATAAATTTTTCCACTAGCCACTGCCATAAGCCACCGCCACTGCCATGTACCATTTTTGGTAATTTCAAAAAGAATTTTTTAAATGTGTTAATATTTTTTTTTGTTGATTTTCTGATTCTAAAAATTTTTTGTAGATTTTTCTTAGTTTTACAGATTTATGTAATGGTTTTAAATTTTGAATTTTTTTTTTGTATCTTCTTTAAAAAAATTTTTGTAAATGTTTTTTTTTTTTTAAATTTCTGTATTTTTCCCGTAGATTTTTAATGTTTTTAAATTTTTTGTCGATTTTAAATATAATTTTTTTTCTATAGTGTTTTTGTAAGTTTTGTATTTTTTTTGTATCTTTTTCCAAATTTTTTTAAAGTTTTTTTTGTAATGGTTTTTATTATTTTGTTTGTAAGAATTTTTAAATGTTTTGTATTTTTTTGTAAATTGTTTTTAAATTTTTATAACTTTTTTTTTGTAGATTTTTGATGTTTTTTTTTTTAATTTTTTTTTGGTAGGGTTTTTGTATATTTTGTACTTTTTTTGTAGATTTTTCAAATTTTTATATTTTTTTTGTAATAGTTTTTAATGTTTTATGCTTTTTTGTAAATTTTTTTTTGGTTTTAAACTTTTTTTTGTGAATTTTTGATTTTGTAACTTTGGATGTATGGGTTTTTTTTTTTTTTTTTTTTTGTTAATTATAAAAAAAATTTTTTTTTTCCTTATTTCAAATTTTAAATTTTAAGTGGGTTTTTTCCCACACCTGTTGGGTTGGGAGGCTTGCCTCCTTCCGGCCACTCGTCGCCTTTACAGGGCTTCGGCCCACGGTCGCCATATAAAGGATCCATATTTGGGATCCTGCGGGAACGTTCCGCACACACACTGCCACTAGTTTTCTTTTATTTAAAAGTTTCCTTTCTTTCCGTTTAGTTTTAATAATGAGAGGTTTATTTAGTTTTCACAATATAGTTTTTATTCAACTTATAATTCTTTACACTTTGTTCTTTCTTCCCGTTAGGTCACTTAGATTTTTTTGTTTTCTTTTTATTTGTAAGACTAACTCGTGTAGTCAATTTGCCGGTTCACTTCAAACTGAAAACTGCCGCTAACGCCAACCTGTAGCTCGGCAGTTTTTCTCTTCGTTGCTTAGCAACGAAATTAATGATGGCATCCAAAATAAAATCATGGCGTCGAACAACGGCAGTTTCAACCAATCAGAAACTCTCCAAATTGCTCGACTCTAATAATTCTAGTGATGCCAAGTGCATCTGATGTATGGTTGCATCTTGCACATTTCTAAAGAGGGTTGCCATCTACAATTTATTTTAATGCATTTTACTTTGGCACTACACTGTGAGTTTAGTCTCTTGAATCGCAGCAATGCGGATGTTGTGCCGCTTCATGAAATCGACTATCTCCGTAATCTTCCCAGTTAGTCCATTACAGTTTAACTGCAGAATTTTGAAGTGTATGAGGGGTGACGCCGCCACTCTAGGGGTAAGTGACGGGTGACTACGCCTAGGTTCTGGAAGGCCAGGACGCAATTGCTGTTGTGGCCTTGGGACTGGGCGCCCTTGGGCAAGCATTGGGGTACCCGGATGATTTGGGTTTGCGACCTGGCAACATGGCGCGATGAAACCCGTCGAGGGGTTGCCGTCGCGGAGACCAGAACATCTAGGAAAGTGGCACCACCCAAGCCAGGAGCTGCATTGAGCGGATGTCGCAAACCTATATATTCTGTGCTGGCAGACGGTGCAAACGGAGGCAGGGACTAAGAGTCTGTTTCCCTGACCTGCACGATTGCTGCCAGAAAAGAGGGGGGGAGAAGAAGACGGGGGCAGGGGCTGATGCTCAGCATTGCAACCAGCTCTACTACGAAGGTAGTAGTTATGAGTGGTATCAGCTGTTTGAGTTGTTGGCGCCGTGGGGCGCGAGCAGCAGCGGGTACTTGTTGTGCCTTGCTGAGCAGCGAAGCTGCTGGAAGGTAGTGGGGATACGCTTAGGCGTAGACTACGGGACGCCCTTGGGCGTGAGCAGCAAGGAGCCACAAAAGATTTATAAAAGTTACGTGGACGCCGGGTTTTGGGATCAAGCCCAGAACAACCTGTCCGATGCAACCATCCCTTGCACGAGACACACTGAACAGAGTATGACCGTCCTAAAAAGATTCTTTTCTGGCAAATGCAGCAAAACCATTTCTCATGACCGGGGTCAGGAGACGGACCCGGATTGGGTTCGATACCTTCCCGGAGTAAGAGAATATGTAGCAGTCCTGCTGCAAGGAGCTGCTGGGAGAATGACAATTTGTGGGAGGGACGAAACAAATTAAATGGGGTCACACTGAAATGACAGTCCTTGGTCGGGAAAAATCCCGAGTCGCTCCGGTACATAGAACCGACTGCCTTGGGAAGCGTCTCCGCAAGGTCTGTTGTTGTTGTTGTAGCAATGCTTCGCCCCACCTAACAGCCGCGACCGATCACAAATTGTCATCAATATCCTCTAACGGCAGTCCAAGGAAACTTGCCGTTTCAACAGGGGTGGACCATAAGGAAAGGGGTGTTGTTGTTGTTGTTGTAGCAATGCTCGCCCCACCTAACAGCCGCGACCGATCACAAATTGTCATCAATATCCTCTAAAGGGAGTCCAAGGAAACTTGCCGTTTCAACAGGGGTGGACCATAAGGAAAGGGGTGTTAGAGGCGTTGGTTCCACATTACAATTAAAGAGATGGTTGGTGTCATGTGGGGACACATTGCAAGCGGGGCATACATTTTGTATGTCGGGGTTGATTCTGGATAGGTAAGAGTTTAACCTGTTACAGTATCCAGAACGAAGTTGAGCAAGAGTGACACGCGTTTCCCTGGGGAGTATGCGTTCCTCTTCCTCGAGTTCTGGATATTTTTCTTCAAGTACTGGATTCACAGGGCAATTCCCGACATAAAGGTCCGACGCCTGTCTATGGAGTTCACCAAGGACCTGCTTGTGTTTTTTCGCTTCATACGGCTGGGTTCTCAGGTGCCGTATTTCCCCAAAATCCTTACGGAGATGACTCCTTAAGCCCCTAGGTGGTGCTGGTTCGTCAATCAGATGTCTGTTGGGATGCCCAGGTTTCTGGGTATTCACAGAAACTGTTTGGTCAGCATCTCATTTCTCTCCCTGATGGGGAGTATTCTTGCCTCATTATGCAGATGGTGTTCTGGGGACATAAGAAGACAGCCCGTGGCGATTCTGAGAGCAGTATTTTGGCAGGTCTGTAGTTTCTTCCAGTGGGTAGTTTTTAGGCTTGGCGAACATATGGGTGACGCGTAGCACGTAATCGGCTGGCTAATTGCTTTGTATATGGTCATGAGCGTTTCTTTATCTTTTCCCCAGGTACTGCCAGCAAGGGATTTGAGGATTTTATTACGGCTCTGAATTCTCGGAACAATTGCGGTTGCGTGCGCACCAAAATGTAGATCCTGATCAAACGTCACACCCAAGATTTTGGGGTGTAGGACAGTCGGTAGCGTAGTGCCATCGACGTAGATGTTCAATATGGTCGACATTTGGGGCGTCCATGTTGTAAATAAGGTCGCGGAAGATTTAGTCGGTGACAATGCCAGGTTTCGCGAGGCGAAAAAACTGGAGAGATCAGGGAGATAGCCGTTTATTTTATTGCATAGCTCATCGATCTCTGGGCCTGGGCCTGTGGCCATTATTGTGCAGTCATCGGCGTAGGAAACGATTGTGACTCCTTCCGGTGGTGAAGGTAGCTTAGATATGTAGAAATTAAACAAAAGTGGGGACAGGACACCACCCTGTGGCACCCCCTGTTTAATTCTCCTTGGTTTTGATGTTTCGTTTCTGAATTGCACCGATGCCTGCCGACCACCCAGATAATTTGCGGTCCACCTTTTAAGACATGGGGGAAGGGTAGACCCTTCCAGGTCTTGCAGTAACGAGCCATGGTTGACCGTATCAAAGGCTTTTGATAGGTCTAGCGCTAAGAGTACTGTTCTATGGTGGGGGTATTGATTCAAACTGGGTGCTAATGACATTTAGCGCGGAGGTAGTGCTATGGAGTTTTCTGAAGCCATGCTGATGAGGGGCTAGCTGCCAATGTGCTTCGAAATAAGGGAGCAAAATGGCTTCAAGCGTCTTTGCCACTGGCGATAGGAGAGATATCGGACGATATGACTCACCTATGTTAGCTGGTTTCCCAGGCTTTAGTAGCGGGACCACCTTGGCCATTTTCCATTTCTCGGGTATGACAAAGGTGGAAAGAGACAGGTTGAAGACATGCGCTAAATATTTGAAACCCTCTTTCCCTAGGTTTTTAAGCATCGGCATGGCTATGCCGTCTGGGCCCACTGCTTTGGATGGTTTAGCGCGACCAATGGCGTCCTCAACCTCTCTAGCGGTGATGGTGATTGGTGACGCGCTGAATTTGTGTTTATGTGCGTGTCTATTGGCTCTCCGTCTATCTTTGTCAACCGTAGGATGCATTATATATTGCCGGCAGAAAGCGCTCGCGCATTTTTTCGCATCCGACAGCACCTTATCGCCAAAGGCGATGGAAACTTTGTCTTTGTGCTTAGTCGGATTCGATAGGGACTTTACGAAGGACCAAAGTTTACCTACACCGGTAGAGAGGTTACAACCTCTTAGGTGCTCTTCCCATTCCGCCCGCTTGTGTTCGTCCACAAGCAATCTGATGCGTTGGTTTATATCCCTTATTTGGGGGTCGCCTGGATCAAGCTGTCTTATAAGGTCGCGGCCTCCGCCGGGAAGTGGGCCGAATTTCGGGAATTCTCCCGGCGGGAATGAAATGTGCCGAGGCGGATTCAATGACCTTACGGAAGGCACGCTCCCCTTGGCGGGCATCAGTCGGGATAGGGAGGGCAGCAAAGCTGCTGTCTGTTGCAGATTTATATTCCTCCCACTTTCCTTTTTTGAAGTTGATCAAAGTGCGTTTTTCGGTGACGATGAAGTCGGCGGTACGCTCGAACGAAAAAAGTATGGGCAGATGGTCGGATGCCAATGTTACCATCGGCTGCCAGTTGATGCAGTTTACGAGTTCTGCGCTCACGATTGAGATATCTGGCGAGCTATGACAGCTTCCTACCATACGTGTGGGGGCGTCTCCGTTTATTGTGCAGAACGTCGTTTCTTCTATTTGATCCGCCAACATCTCACCCCTACTGTCCGCCCGCAAGTTTGAATGCCATAGGTCGTGATGGGCATTGAAATCGCCTAAGATAATGCGATTGTTGCCAGTGAGTAAGGCCTCGATATTAGGGCGGTATCCACTGGGGCAACAGGTGACAGGAGGGATGTTGAGTAGATGTTGATGATTTCTAGATTTGCATCGCCTGACCGAACAGATAGGCCTTGACGTTCTAAGACATTGTCCCTGCGGTCGATGCCAGGATCAAATATATAATATTGCACAGAGTGGTGTATAATAAACGCGAGGCCGCCTCCATTTCCGCTCTCGCGGTCTTTCCTGTGGACATTATACCCACAGCAGGTCTGCAATGCAGATCTTGCTGTGAGTTTAGTCTCTTGAATCGCAGCAATGCGGATGTTGTGCCGCTTCATGAAATCGACTATCTCCGTAATCTTCCCAGTTAGTCCATTACAGTTTAACTGCAGAATTTTGAAGTGTATGAGGGGTGACGCCGCCACTCTAGGGGTAAGTGACGGGTGACTACGCCTAGGTTGTGGAAGGCCAGGACGCAATTGCTGTTGTGGCCTTGGGACCCTTGGGCAAGCATTGGGGTACCCGGATGATTTGGGTTTGCGACCTGGCAACATGGCGCGATGAAACCCGTCGAGGGGTTACCGTCGCGGAGACCAGAACATCTAGGAAAGTGGCACCACCCAAGGCAGGAGCTGCATTGAGCGGATGTCGCAAACCTATATATTCTGTGCTGGCAGACGGTGCAAACGGAGGTAGGGACTAAGAGTCTGTTTCCCTGACCTGCACGATTGCAGCCAGAAAAGAGGGGGGGGGGGGGGGGGGGGGGGGAAGAAGACGGGGGCAGGGGCTGATGCTCAGTATTGCTACCAGCTCTACTACGAAGGCAGTAGTTATGAGTGGTATCAGCTGTTTGAGTTGTTGGCGCCGTGGGGCGCGAGCAGCAGCGGGTACTTGTTGTGGCTTGCTGAGCAGCGAGGCTGTTGTTGTTGTTGTTGTAGCAATGCTCGCCCCACCTAATAGCCGCAACCGATCACAAATTGTCATCAATATCCTCTGACGGGAGTCCAAGGAAACTTGCCGTTTCAAAAGGGGTGGACCATAAGGAAAGGGGTGTTAGAGGCGTTGGTTCCACATTACAATTGAAGATATGGTTGGTGTCATGTGGGGACACATTGCAAGCGGGGCATACATTTTGTATGTCGGGGTTGATTCTGGATAGGTAAGAGTTTAACCTGTTACAGTATCCAGAACGAAGTTGAGCAAGAGTGACACGCGTTTCCCTGGGGAGTATGCGTTCCTCTTCCGCAAGTTTTGGATAATTTTCGTTAAGTACTGGATTCACCGGGCAATTCCCGGCATAAAGGTCCGACGCCTGTTTATGGAGTTCACAAAGGACCTGCTTGTGTTTTTTCACTTCATACGGCTGGGTTCTCAGGTGCCGTATTTCCTCGAAATGCTTACGGAGATGACTCCTTAAGCCCCTAGGCGGTGCTGGTTCATCAATCAGATGTATGTTGGGATGCCCAGGTTTCTGGGTATTCAACAGGAACTGTTTGGTCAGCATCTCATTTCTCTCCCTGATGGGGAGTATTCTCGCCTCATTATGCAGATGGTGTTATGGTGTGCTGCGATTCTGAGAGCAGTATTTTGTCAGGCCTGTAGTTTCTTCCAGTGAGTGATTTTTAGGCTTGGCGACCATATGGGTGACGCGTAGCACGTAATCGGCTGGCTAATTGCTTTGTATGTAGTCATGAGCGTTTCTTTATCTTTTCCCCAAGTACTGCCAGCAAGGGATTTGAGGATTTTGATACGGCTCTGAATTCTCGGAACAATTGCGGCTGCATGCTCACCAAAATGTAGATCCTGATCAAACGTCACACCCAAGATTTTGGGGTGTCGGACAGTCGGTAGCGTAGTGCCATCGACGTGGATGTTCAAAATGGTCGACATTTGGGGCGTCCACGTTGTAAATAAGGTCGCGGAAGATTTAGTCGGTGATAATGCCAGGTTTCGCGAGGTGAAACAACTGGAGAGATCAGGGAGGTAGCCGTTTATTTTATTGCATAGCGCTTCGATCTTTGGGCCTGGGCCTGTGGCCATTATTGTGCAGTCATCGGCGTAGGAAACGATTGTGGCTCCTTCCGGTAGTGAAGGTAGCTTAGATATGTAGAAATTAAACAAAAGTGGGGATAGGACACCACCCTGTGGCACCCCCTGTTTAATTCTCCTTGGTTTTGATGTTTCGTTTCTAAATTGCACCGATGCCTGCCGACCACCCAGATAATTTGCGGTCCACCATTTAAGACATGGGGGAAGGGTAGACCCTTCCAGGTCCTGCAGTAGCGAGCCATGGTTGACCGTATCAAAAGCTTTTGATAGGTCTAGCGCTACGAGTACTGTTCTATGGTGGGGGTATTGATTTAAACCGCAATTTATCTGGGTGCTAATGGGGGCTGCTGCTCAGCATTGCTTCCGACTCTACTACGAAGATTGTAGTTATGAGTGGTAGCAGCTGTTTGAGTTGTTGGCGCCGTGGGGCGCGAGCAGCAGCGGGTACTTGTTGTGGCTTGCTGAGCAGCGGGGCTGCTGGAAGGTAGAGGGGGGGGGGGGGGGGCGCTTAGGCGTAGACTACGGGACGCCCTTGGGCGTGAACAGCAAGGAGCCACAAAAGATTTATAAAAGTTACGTGGACGTCGGGTTTTGGGATCAAGTCCAGAAGAAGCTGTCCGATGCAACCATCCCTTACACGAGACACACTGAACAGAGTATGACCGTCCTAAAAAGATTCTTTTCCGGCAGAGTCCGGTTCAGTGTGACCCCATTTAATTTGTTGCGTCCCTCCGCAAGGTCTCCAATCATTTGGTTCTTTTTTAGGAACGAGATGAAGGGGAGATGCAATAGGAGAATTTGAGGGTCTGCATATACCCGTTTTAGCTAAAAATTCAAATTCAGCTTTAGCAATTTTAAGTTTGATTGGATCAAGACGTCTGGGTTTCGGAAATGGTAAAATACCTTTTGTTTCTATTCTGTGAACCGTATGGTGTTCAACCTTTTTAGTGTAATCTGGTTCACAGGTAATAGACGGAAATTCATTAAGTAATTTTGAAAACTTATTTTCGAAAATAGTAATTTTGAGTGAGAAAATATCAGAAAATACAGAAGATCCAGCAACTCTAATTTTTGTAGTAGAATCCATTATTTCTTTATTTTTAATATTGACAATAATTCCGAATTTTTCTAAAAAGTTTGCTCCTAAAATTGGTGTATCAATATTCGCAATAATGAATGGAAATTCAAAATCTCTTCTTAAACCTAAATCAATTTTAAGTAGTTTTGTGCCGAAAGTTTCAATTGAAGAACCGTTTGCTGCAGTCAAAGTAAGATCAGAATTTCTTTTATAAATTCTAAATTTAGAAAAAGGAATAACTGATACAACTGCGCCGGTATCGATAAGAAAATTAAGTTTATTGAATTTATCAAATATGAATAGGCGACGAGTAGGTTTAATAATAGTTCCATTATCCGTCACCGTCACATAATGAATCAGTTTAAATTTTTCTCGGAATTTGTTTGTGAATTAAAATTAAAATTGTTTGAAAAATTTCTTGATATTGAAAAATTTCGAGATTTAGATCTATTTCTATCTTTAGATCTTGAACAGATTTGTAATTGATTAATATCATTAGACATTTTATTTAAATTTTGATAAATAGCCGTAGATAATTCAGTTAAATTTTTAACGCATTGTTCTAAAATATTATTTATTATACTCGAAACTATAGGAGATTTGGAAGAATGAGGTTTGTTGATTAAATCAAAAAGTTTGTCAGCTAAAATAATTACTTCATCTTTATTTTGATTGCTACTAGAAGTTAAATGGATTTGTATTTCTTGTGGTAATTTACGAATCCATAATTTGAAAAGTAATTCTTGACTTACAATGGAGTCAGTACCTATAAGTGATTTCATAAATCTGAATAATTCAGATGGTGAACGATCACCAAGTTCAGTTTTTGAAAATAATTGTTCCAATCGTTGTTCTTCACTAAGAGAAAATCTTTCACATACAATTTTTTTGATTGTATCATATTTATTGAAAAGAGGAGGAGGGTTAATAACGTCAAAAATTTTAGAAATAGTATCTCGTTGAAGGGTAACTAGAACATTTTGAAATTTTAAATTATCATCAGTGATATTATTAATTTCAAATTGTCCTTCAACAAGTAAAAACCAGGCATCAGGACAATCTTGCCAAAATTGTGGTAATTTACTAGATTTAGTAGAAGGAAAATTTGTAAAGTTATCTTGTGTTGAAGTATCTTGTGTTATATTAGAGATGTTGTTTTGTGTTGTATTAATATTAGAATTTTGAGTTGTATTGTGAGCCATGATATTATTTGTATGGTTATTTTGGTTTTCACAATTTGTAAAATTGCGAGTTCATATTGGTGAACGTAGAACCATATGAAAAAAAAATTTAAATGAAAAATTTGAAAATTAGAAAATATTTAACAAAATTTTGGAAAGGGAGTTAACAATTTAAATACAATGTTTAATTTCATATAAAAAATAAGTGAATTTAAATAATTTATATTAAAATTTTTAAGATATAAAAATAATCTTAAAATAAATTTGAAATTTAAATTTAATACTAAAATAAAAATTGTATTTAAAAAGTTAAAATTATTTAAAATTTATATTTACGATTTTATTACTATAGAAGAGTTGATTGATAAATTTAAATATGCAATGGCTTTAAAATATAATGATGATCTTATTTGTGTAGAGACGTTAAAGATCATGAATGGTTCCAATAAACGGTACACTATATGACGATGTTGATTTCTGAATGTTAAAATACTTGGATATACGAATGAAATGTAGGGAGAGATTAGTGGCACTATTTTGTAGATGAAACTTCCTCAGTAGTGCTGGATCAATTTTCCACAGCTGTGGTTGTATTTGCAACAGTGGCGGTATTGTTTTGATCTGGCATTTATTTAAAAAAAAATGAGTTTTAGCGTATTTACACTTCTCGTTTTTAGCGCTTTTATATTGCGTAACTTAAAAATATGTTGCAATGTGTTGCGAAAAATCACTCAAAAATTTTATTTTTTTTTTAATTATTTGACAATTTTTTGTTGCGTTTTAAACTGTTTTATTATTTATCTCAAAGTTTTAACAATTAATTAAGTTAATTTTGTTTAGTTCCAGCGGCTATTGCTTTAAAGATTTTTTATTTTATTTTTTTTTTGGATTCTTTCTTCTATATTACATAACGGCACTCATCCTGTTCGATATTTGTGTTAATTGTTTATTTCTTCTCACTAGTGTTAAAAGATGTACCGCACAAATGTTGAGGGTAGATAGATGATTTGCTGACACCGGTAGATAGTTTGTAATTGGTTCAGGCAACTAAAACAAATTTTCTTTGGTAGCACGTCACTTAGTTGCACTTCTAATTGCGGTATTGTATTGGTCAGAAGATCTGCGATACGTAAAGCGCCACATTCAGTAATTGTATCAAATATAGATATAGGTCCGTTGATAGGGTCGCCAATATATTTGATGGTTAACCAAATATTTATTTTTTAAAAATATTATTTTATTTATTTTTGAGTTTAAATATTTTCCAACTAATTAGAATTTTCTTTTTTGGAAGTTATTCAAAAATTTTAAGTTAACATGAAAACTCAATTAAAAATTATTTTAAAAATTAAAGTAAAGAGTACAAAGTAGTTAACACTATAGTGACCCTACAGGAGAAACCTTACACAAAGTATCTAGGAATCATCCTAGACTGTAAGCTGTCATGGAAGCTCAGCGTGGAGGAGAAGGTGAAGAAGGCTTCAACGGCACTTTATGCATGTAAAACAATGCTTTCTCATTGGGTTTCTAGAGCGATTGAAAGCCCTATTCTATACTATATAGTTCTTGTTTGGTGGAAAACCACAGAAAAAAAACAACTTACCTCAAAAAATTAGGGGGGGGGGGGGGGGGGGGGGGGTTATGCGACAACTAATGCTTAGCATTACGGGAGCCTTGAAAATAACACAGAAGGCTGCACTGTATGCCATTCTGCACATTCCACCTGTAGAACTGGTAGCAAAGAACTTAGCGTTAACAACTGCAACCAGGCTCGGTGCCTCGGGGCAGCTTGAGCGCCGACCATACGGCCATAGTAGTATAGCGTCATCAATCACAAGACGAACAGACTACCTGATTCCCTATCTGCGCTTCGAGGGCGATCTCAAGGCCAAAATAGAGGTGGACGGTTGGCGCAAGGGTTCTCAAATGGCGGACGAGGCGATACATGTGTACACAGATGGTTCCAAAGTAGTGGAAGGAGTAGGATCTGCGGTATACTGTGCTGTTCCGGAAATAAACAGATCCTACAGGCTGCCGAATTACTGTGGCGTTTTCCAAGCGGAAATAGTAGCCGTAACCAAAGCAGTAGTAACCCTGGAAGAAAATAGCCCAAGCTGCAATCGTGTTAACTTTTATATTGACAGTCAAGCTGCAATTAAGGCAATAATCTCGCATAGCACAGCATCTAAATGCGTGTTAGAGTGTAAGCAGTCACTGGAGAGAATCGGGACAGGGAGAAGCATACATCTATATTGGGTCCCAGGGCATATGGGGGTAGATAGGAATGAAAAAGCGGATGAACTAGCTAAAAACGGCGCATCAATTGAAGCTTGCTCCGTAGACGTCCCAATTAGACTGGGCGAAATTAAGCGAAGGCGAGAGGTGCACATGATCGACCAAGCAGGAAAAGCGTGGGTTCAAGCGCGGGGTTGTAAAGTGTCGAAGATTATGTGCAGGTCTTACAACCTTAGACTAACAAAGTTGCTTCTATCAGTAAAAAGAGAGGACTGTAGACTCGTGACGGGTATTCTGACTGGACACTTCCTTCTAGCGTCACATGCCTTTAAATTAGGCTTGGTCAGTGATAGCAGATGTAGGAAGTGGGGGCTGGAGGAGGAAACGATCGAGCACGTTCTGTGCTCTTGCCCTGCGCTTGCCAGGCTAAGACTCCAGCTATTAGGAGTGATACAGCTGTCAGATCTAGGAGCAGTAAGTGGCTTAAATCCTAGGAAGCTTCTAGTATTTGCCAAGAGGACGGAGTTATTTTATAACATAGGTCCTTGTTTTTGATAGGTTTTTCAGTTTGGTCGTTAAAACGAACTTCTGGTAACACTACGGACTTATTTAGTCTATGTGAGGTCCTCGTGGACCGGCCCGGTCAACCTAACCTAACCTAAGGGGTTGTGTAGCGCAAACCTTTCAGGTTACCAGCGCAATATATAGCTTCTCCAATCCCAATTGTCAACCACACCTATCCGTGGCGAATCCTCTTTCATTAACAGCCGAGGCTTTGGCCTCGGTTGTCAAAATAAAGGTCTGGCAACTTTTCAGAATAAGAGGAAACGTTATCTTGTCTATTAAGCCAATAAACGTATCTAGCAATGTTATTGTAGGCAACATTACGCAACAAAAAAAAAAAAAATTAACGAACAAGCTGGAATAGCTAAGTTTTTGATTTGAACTTTTTTGGATTATTAAATGCAAATTCAATAGACCTATATAAATAAATTAATCAAGTTTTGAGGAAATGTGAGGAAAATGAGTTAACGGTAAAAATGTGATTTTTCCCATACATACAATTTTTTTTATTTGTTATAAACTTTTTGTTTAAGACTTTATGAAAAAATACTCATATATAAAAACGTCATGTAATGAGACTTAAAATCGATCCCCATCAAAGTTTTTGTGTTATTAACTAATATTTTTTTCATTTCCCTAAGTCCACTGAGAGCCAAATCCAGTCCACTGTGAGCCGTAGAGGAGCGTAGGTCTTAGGTACGCTTTGGATAAAAGTAGTTGTGTAAGAAGTGGAGTTAAATACTGTGTCAAACACAGTGTACGGAGCATACCGTACACTTTTCCTACGGTTCTAAAGATACGGCCTCTCCAGGTCAATGTTTTGTTAAGAACTATGCCAAGATTTCTTTCTTTGTTGTTGTTGTTGTTGTAGCAGTGCTTCGCCCCACCTAACAGCCGCGACCGATCACAAATTGTCATCAATATCCTCTAACGGGAGTCCAAGGAAACTTGCTGTTTCAACAGGGGTGGACCATAAGGAAAGGGGTGTTAGAGGCGTTGGTTCCACATTACAATTAAAGAGATGGTTGGGGTCATGTGGGGACACATTGCAAGCGGGGCATATATTTTGAATGTCGGGGTTGATTCTGGATAGGTAAGAGTTTAACTTGTTACAGTATACAGAACGAAGTTGAGCAAGAGTGACACGCGTTTCCCTGGGGAGTATGGTTCCTCTTCCGCGAGTTTTGGATACTTTTCTTCAAGTACTGGATTCACCGGGCAATTCCCGGCATAAAGGTCCGACGCCTGTTTGTGGAGTTCACCAAGCACCTGCTTGTGTTTTTTTGCTTCATACGGCTGGGTTCTAAGGTGCCGTATTTCCTCAAAATGCTTACGGAGATGACTCCTTAAGCCCCTAGGCGGTGCTGGTTCATCAATCAGATGTCTGTTGGGATGCTCAGGTTTCTGGGTATTCAACAGGAACTGTTTGGTCAGCATCTCATTTCTCTCCCTGGTGGGGAGTATTCTCGCCCCATTATGCAGATGGTGTTCTGGGGACATAAGAAGACAGCCCGTGGCAATTCTGAGAGCAATATTTTGGCAGGCCTGTAGCTTCTTCCAATGGGTAATTTTTAGGCTTGGCGACCATATGGGTGACGCGTAGCAGGTAATCGGCTGGCTAATTGCTTTGTATGTAGTCGTGAGCGTTTCTTTATATTTTCCCCAGGTACTGCCAGCGAGAGATTTGAGGATTTTGTTACGGCTCTGAATTCTCGGAACAATTGCGGCTGCGTGCTCACCAAAATGTAGATCCTGATCAAACGTCACACCCAAGATTTTGGGGTGTAGGACAGCCGGTAGTGTAGTGCCATCGACGTGGATGTTCAAAATGGTCGACATTTGGGACATCCATGTCGTAACTAAGGTCGCGGAAGATTTAGTTGGTGATAATGCCAGGTTTCGCGAGGCTAAAAAACTGGAGAGATCAAGGAGGTAGCCGTTTATTTTATTGCATAGCTCATCGATCTGTGGGCCTGGGCCTGTGGCCATTATTGTGCAGTCATCGGCGTAGGAAACGATTGTGACTCCTTCCGGTGTTTAAGGTAGCTTAGATATGTAGAAATTAAACAAAAGTGGGGATAGGACACCACCCTTTGGCACCCCTTGTTTAATTCTCCTTGGTTTTGATGTTTCGTTTCTAAATTGCACCGATGCCTGCCGACCACCCAGATAATTTGCGGTCCACCTTTTAAGACATGGTGGAAGGGTAGACCCTTCCAGGTCTTGCAGTAACGAGCCATGGTTGACCGTATCAAAAGCTTTTGATAGGTCTAGCGCTACGAGTACTGTTCTATGGTGGAGGTTTTGCTTTAAACCGCAATTTATCTGGGTGCTAATAGCATTTAGCGCGGTGGTAGTGCTATGGAGTTTTCTGAAGCCATGCTGATGAGAGGCTAGCTGCAAATTTGCTTGGAAATAAGGGAGCAAAATGGCTTCAAGCGTCTTTGCTACTGGCGATAGGAGAGACATCGGACGATACGACTCTCCTATGTTAGCTGGTTTACCTGGCTTTAGTAGCGGGACCACCTTGGCCATTTTCCATTTCTCGGGTATGACAAAGGTGGAAAGAGACAGGTTGAAGACATGCGCTAAATATTTGAAACCCTCTTTCCCTAGGCTTTTAAGCATCGGCATGGCTATGCCGTCTGGGACCACTGCTTTGGATGGTTTAGCGCGACCAATGTCGTCCTCAACCTCTTTAGCGGTGATGGTGATTGGTGACGCGCTGAATTTGTGTTTATGTGCGTGTCTGTTGGCCCTCCGTCTATCTTTCTCGACCGTAGAATGCATTATATATTGTCCGCAGAAAGCGCTCGCGCATTTTTTCGCATCCGACAGCACTTTGTCACCAAAGGCGATGGAAATCTTGTCTTTGTGCTTAGTCGGATTCGATAGGGACTTTACGGTGGACCAAAGTTTACCCACACCGGTAGAGAGATTACAACCTCTTAGGTGCTCCTCCCATTTCGCCCGCTTGTGTTCATCCACAAGCGATCTGATGCGTTGGTTTATATCCCTTATTTGGGGGTCGCCTGCATCAAGCTGTCTTATAAGGTCCCGTTCTCTCGCTAAGTTTGCAGCCTCCGCCGGGAAGTGGGGCCGGATTTCGGGAATTCTCCCGGCGGGAATGAAACGTGCCGAGACGTGTCTATTGGCTCTCCGTCTATCTTTGTCGACCGTAGGATGCTTTATATATTGTCGGCAGAAAGCGCTCGCGCATTTTTTCGCATCCGACAGCACTTTGTCGCCAAAGGCGATGGAAACTTTGTCTTTGTGCTTAGTCGGATTCGATAGGGACTTTGCGGTAGAGCAAAGTTTACCCACACCGGTAGAGAGGTTACAACCTCTTAGGTGCTCTTCCCATTTCGCCCGCTTGTGTTCGTCCACAAGCAATCTGATGCGTTGGTTTATATCCCTTATTTGGGGGTCGCCTGGATCAAGCTGTCTTATAAGGTCACGTTCTCTCGCTAAGTTTGCGGCCTCCGCCGGGAAGTGGGGCCGGATCTCGGGAATTCTCCCGGCGGGAATGAAACGTGCCGAGGCGGCTTCAATGACCTTGCGGAAGGCACGCTCTTCTTGGCGGGCATCAGTCGGGATAGGGAGGGCAGCAAAGAGGTTGTCTGTATAAGATTTATATTCTTCCCACTTTCCTTTTTTGAAGTTTATGAAAGTGCGTTTTTCGGTGACGCTGAAGTCGGCGGTACGCTCGAGCGAAATAAGTATAGGCAGGTGGTCGGATGCCAATGTTACCATCGGCTGCCAGTTGACGCAGTTTACGAGTTCTGCGCTCACGATTGAGATATCTGGGGAACTGTGACAGCTTCCTACCATACGTGTGGGGGCGTCTCCGTTTATTGTGCAGAACGTCGTTTCTTCTATTTGATCCGCCAACATCTCACCCCTACTGTCCGCCCGCAAATTTGAATGCCATAGATCGTGATGGGCATTGAAATCGCCTAAGATAATGCGATTGTTGCCAGAGAGTAAGGCTCTGATATTAGGGCGGTATCCACTGGGGCAACAGGTGGCAGGAGGGATGTAGATGTTGATGATTTCTAGGTTTGCATCGCCTGACCGGACAGATAGGCCTTGACGTTCTAAGATATTGTCCCTGCGGTCGATGCCAGGATCAAATATATAATATTGCACAGAGTGATGTATGATAAACGCGACGCCGCCTCCATTTCCGCTCTCGCGATCTTTTCTGTGGACATTATACCCAGAGCAGGTCTGCAATGCAGATCTTGCTGTGAGTTTAGTCTCTTGAATCGCAGCAATGCGGATGTTGTGCCGCTTCATGAAATCGACTATCGGGCGCGAGCAGCAGCGGGTACTTGTTGTGGCTTGCTGAGCAGCGGGGCTGCTGGAAGGTAGTGGGGGCGCTTAAACGTAGACTACGGGACGCCCTTGGGCGTGAACAGCAAGGAGCCACAAAAGATTTATAAAAGTTACGTGGACGACGGGTTTTGGGATCAAGCCCAGAACAACCTGTCCGACGCAACCATCCCTTACACGAGACACACTGAACAGAGTATGACCGTCCTAAAAAGATTCTTTACCGGCAGATGCAGCAAAACCATTTCTCAGGACCGGGGTCAGGAGACCCGGATTGGATTCGATACCTTCACGGAGCAAGAGAATATGGAGCAGTCCTGCTGCAAGGAGTTGCTGGGAGTATGACAATTTGTGGGAGGGACGCAAAAAATTAAATGGGGTTACACTGAAATGACAGTCCTTGGTCGGGAAAAATCCCGAGTCGCTCCGGTACATAGAACCGACTGCCTTGGGAAGCGACTCCTTCTGGTGGTGAAGGTAGCTTAGATATGTAGAAATTAAACAAAGGTGGGGATAGGACACCACCCTGTGGCACCCCTTGTTTAATTCTTCTTGGTTTTGATGTTTCGTTTCTAAATTGCACCGATGCCTGCCGACCACCCACATAATTTGCGGTCCACCTTTTAAGACATGGGGGAAGGGTAGACCCTCCCAGGTCTTGCAGTAACGAGCCATGGTTGACCGTATCAAAAGCTCTTGGTAGGTCTAGCGCTTCGAGAACTGTTCTATGGTGGGGGTCCCCAGAACACCATCTACATAATGAGGCGAGAATACTCCCCATCAAGGAGAGATATGAGATGCTAACCAAACAGTTCCTGTTGAATACCCAGAAACCTGGGCATCCCAACAGACATCTGATTGATGAGCAAGCACCGCCTAGGGACTTAAGGAGTCATCTCCGTAAGCATTTTGAGGAAATACGGCACCTGAGAAAAAAAAAACACGCTTTACAAGGCAGTCGGTTCTATGTACCGGAGCGACTAGGGATTTTCCCGACCAAGGACTGTCATTTCAGTGTAACCCCCATTTAATTTGTTGCGTCCCTCCCACAAATTGTCATTCTCCCAGCAGCTCCTTGCAGCAGGACTGCTCCATATTCTCTTGCTCCGGGTCCTGAGAAATGGTTTTGCTGCATCTGCCGGAAAAGAATCTTTTTAGGACGGTCATACTCTGTTCAGTGTGTCTCGTGTAAGGGATGGTTGCATCGGACAGGTTGTTCTGTGCTTGATCCCAAAACCCGACGTCCACGTAACTTTTATAAATCTTTTGTGGCTCCTTGCTGTTCACGCCCAAGGGCCTCCCGTAGTCTACGCCAAAGCGCCCCCCAATACCTTCCAGCAGCCCCGCTGCTCAGCAAGCCACAACAAGCCGACGGGTTTCATCGCGCCATGTTGCCAGGTCGCAAACCCAAATCATCCGGGTACCCCAACGCTTGCCCAAGGACGCCCAGTCCCAGGGCCACAACAGTAATTGCGTCCTGGCCTTCCACAACCCAGGCGTAGTCACCCGTCACTTACCCCCAGAGTGGCGGCGTCTCCCCTTATGCACTTCAGAATTCTGCAGTTAAACTGTAATGGACTAACTGGGAAGATTACGGACGCTTCCCAAGGCAGTCGGTTCTATGTACCGGAGCGACTCGGAATTTTTCCCGACCAAGGACTGTCATTTCAGTGTAACCCCATTTAATTTGTTTCGTCCCTCCCACAAATTGTCATCCTCCCAGCAGCTCCTTGCAGCAGGACTGCTCCATATTCTCTTGCTCCGGGAAGGTATCGAATCCAATCCGGGTCCGTCTCCTGACCCCGGTCCTGAGAAATGGTTTTGCTGCATCTGCCGGAAAAGAATCTTTTTAGGACGGTCATACTCTGTTCAGTGTGTCTCGTGTAAGGGATGGTTGCATCGGACAGGTTGTTCTGGGCTTGATCCCAAAACCCGACGTCCACGTAACTTTTATAAATCTTTTGTGGCTCCTTGCTGTTCATGCCCAAGGGCGCCTCGTAGTCTACGTCTAAGCGCCCCCCCCCATTACCTTCTAGCAGCCCCGCTGCTCAGCAAGCCACAACAAGTACCCGCTGCTGCTCGCGCCTTACGGCGCCAACAACTCAAACAGCTGCTACCACTCATAACTACAATCTTCGTAGTAGAGTCGGAAGCAATGCTGAGCAACAGCCCCTGCCCCCGTCTTCTCCCCCCCTCTTTTCCGGCAGCAATCGTGTAGGTCAGGGAACCAGACTCTTAGTCCCTACCTCCGTTTGCACCGTTTGCCAGCACAGAATATATATGTTTGCGACATCCGCCCAATGCAGCTCCTGCCTTGGGTGGTGCCACTTTCCTAGATGTTCTGGTCTCCGCGACGGCAACCCCTCGACGGGTTTCATCGCGCCATGTTGCCAGGTCGCAAACCCAAATCATCCGGGTACCCCAATGCTTGCCCAAGGACGCCCAGTCCCAGGGCCACAACAGCAATTGCGTCCTGGCCTTCCTCAACCCAGGCGTAGTCACCCGTCACTTACCCCCAGAGTGGCGACGTCTCCCCTCATGCACTTCAGAATTCTGCAGTTAAACTGTAATGGACTAACTGGGAAGATTACGGAGATAGTCAATTTCATGAAGCGGCACAACATCCGCATTGCTGCGATTCAAGAGACTAAACTCACAGCACGATCTGCATTGCAGACCTGCTCTGGGTATAATGTCCACAGAAAAGATCGCGAGAGCGGAAATGGAGGCGGCCTCGCGTTTATAATACACCACTCTGTGCAATATCACATATTTGATCCTGGCATCGACCGCAGGGACAACGTCTTAGAACGTCAAGGCCTATCTGTCCGGTCAGGCGATGCAAACCTAGAAATCATCAACATCTACATCCCCCCTGCCACCTGTTGCCCCGGTGGATACCGCCCTAATATCAGAGCCTTACTCACTGGAAACAATCGCATTATTTTAGGCGACTTCAATGCCCATCATGATCTATGGCATTCAAATTTGCGGGCGGACAGTAGGGGCGAGATGTTGGCGGATCAAATAGAAGAAACGACGTTCTGCACAATAAACGGAGACGCCCCCACACGTATGGTAGGAAGCTGTCACAGTTCGCCAGATATCTCAATCGTGAGCGCAGAACTCGTAAACTGCGTCAACTGGCAGCCGATGGTATCATTGGCATCCGACCACCTGCCTATACTTGTTTCGCTCGAGCGTACCGCCGACTTCATCGTCACCGAAAAACGCACTTTCATAAACTTTAAAAAAGGAAAGTGGGAAGAATATAAATCCTTTACAGACAACCTCTTTGCTGCCCTCCCTATCCCGACTGATGCCCGCCAAGGGGAGCGTGCCTTCCGCAAGGTCATCGAATCCGCCTCGGCACGTTTCATTCCCGCCGGGAGAATTCCCGAAATCCGGCCCCACTTCCCGGCGGAGGCCGCAAACTTAGCGAGAGAACGTGACCTTATAAGGCAGCTTGATCCAGGCGACCCCCAAATAAGGGATATAAACCAACGCATCAGATTGCTTGTGGATGAACACAAGCGGGCAAAATGGGAGGAGCACCTAAGAGGTTGTAACCTCTCTACCGGTGTGGGTAAACTTTGGTCCACCGTAAAGTCCCTATCGAATCCGACTAAGCACAAAGAAAAAGTTTCCATCGCCTTTGGCGACAAAGTGCTGTCGGATGCGAAAAAATGCGCGAGCGCTTTCTGCCGACAATATATAATGCATTCTACGGTCGACAAAGTTAGACGGAGGGCCAACAGACACGCACATAAACACAAATTCAGCGCGTCACCAATCACCATCACCGCTAAAGAGGTTGAGGACGCCATTGGTCGCGCTAAACCATCCAAAGCAGTGGGCCCAGACGGCATAGCCATGCCGATGCTTAAAAGCCTAGGGAAAGAGGGTTTCAAATATTTAGCGCAGGTCTTCAACCTGTCTCTTTCCACCTTTGTCATACCCGAGAAATGGAGAATGGCCAAGGTGGTCCCGCTACTAAAGCCTGGTAAACCAGCTAACATAGGAGAGTCGTATCGTCCGATATCTCTCCTATCGCCAGTAGCAAAGACGCTCGAAGCCATTTTGCTCCCTTATTTCCAAGCAAATTTACAACTAGCCTCCCATCAGCATGGCTTCAGAAAACTCCATAGCACTACCTCCGCGCTAAATGCCATCAGCACCCAGATAAATTGCGGTTTAAATCAAAACCCCCACCATAGAACAGTACTCGTAGCGCTAGACCTATCAAAAGCTTTTGATACGGTCAACCATGGCTCGTTACTGCAAGACCTGGAAGGGTCTACCCTTCCCCCATGTCTTAAAAGGTGGACCGCAAATTATCTGGGTGGTCGGCAGGCATCGGTGCTATTTAGAAACGAAACATCAAAGCCAAGGAGAATTAAACAAGGGGTGCCACAGGGTGGTGTCCTATCCCCACTTTTGTTTAATTTCTACATATCTAAGCTACCTTCACCACCGGAAGGAGTCACAATCGTTTCCTACGCCGATGACTGCACAGTAATGGCCACAGGCCCAGGCCCACAGATCGATGAGCTATGCAATAAAATAAACGGCTACCTCCCTGACCTCTCCAGTTTTTTCGCCTCGCGAAACCTGGCATTATCACCGACTAAATCTTCCGCGACCTTATTTACAACATGGACGTCCCAAATGTCGACCATTTTGAACATCCACGTCGATGGCTCTACGCTGCCGACTGTCCTACACCCCAAAATCTTGGGTGTGACGTTTGATCAGGATCTACATTTTGGTGAGCACGCAGCCGCAATTGTTCCGAGAATTCAGAGCCGTAACAAAATCCTCAAATCCCTTGCTGGCAGTACCTGGGGAAAAGATAAAGAAACGCTCATGACTACATACAAAGCAATTAGCCAGCCGATTACGTGCTACGCGTCACCCATATGGTCGCCAAGCCTAAAAATTACCCACTGGAAGAAGCTACAGGCCTGCCAAAATACTGATCTCAGAATTGCCACGGGCTGTCTTCTTATGTCCCCAGAACACCATCTACATAATGAGGCGAGAATACTCCCCATCAGGGAAAGAAACGAGATGCTGACCAAACAGTTCCTGTTGAATACCCAGAAACCTGGGCATCCCAACAGACATCTGATTGACGAGCCAGCACCGCCTAGGGGCTTAAGGAGTCATCTCCGTAAGCATTTTGAGGAAATACGGCATCTGAGAACACAGCCGTATGAAGCGAAAAAACATAAGCAGGTCCTTGGTGAACTCCACAAACAGGCGTCGGACCTTTATGCCGGGAATTGCCCGGTGAACCCAGTACTCAAAGTAAAGTATCCAAAACTTGCGGAAGAGGAACGCATACTCCCCAGGGAAACGCGTGTCACTCTGGCTCAACTTCGTTCTGGATACTGTAACAGGTTAAACTCTTACCTATCCAGAATCAACCCCGACATACAAAATGTATGCCCCGCTTGCAATGTGTCCCCACATGACACCAACCATCTCTTTAATTGTAATGTGGAACCAACGCCTCTAACACCCCTTTCCCTATGGTCCACCCCTGTTGAAACAGCAAGTTTCCTTGGACTCCCGTTAGAGGATATTGATGACAGTTTGTGATCGGTCGCGTCTGTTAGGTGGGGCGAAGCACTGCTACAACAACAACAACAACAACATTACGGAGATAGTCGATTTCATGAAGCCGCACAACATCCGCATTGCTGCGATTCAAGAGACTAAACTAACAGCAAGATCTGCATTGCAGACCTGCTCTGGGTATAAAGTCCACAGAAAAGACCGCGAGAGCGGAAATGGAGGCGGCCTCGCGTTTATCATACACCACTCTGTTATTATATATTTGATCCTGGCATCGACCGCAGGGACAATGTCTTAGAACGTCAAGGCCTATCTGTCCGGTCAGGCGATGCAAACCTAGAAATCATCAACATCTAGACCCCTCCTGCCACCTGTTACCCCAGTGGATACCGCCCTAATATCAGAGCCTTACTCACTGGCAACAATCGCATTATCTTAGGCGATTTCAATGCCCATCACGATCTATGGCATTCAAATTTGCGGGCGGACAGTAGGGGTGAGATGTTGGCGGATCAAATAGAAGAAACGACGTTCTGCACAATAAACGGAGACGCCCCCACACGTATGGCAGGAAGCTGTCACAGTTCGCCAGATATCTCAATCGTGAGCGCAGAACTCGTAAACTGCGTCAATTGGCAGCCGACGGTAACATTGGCATCCGACCACCTGCCTATACTAATTTCGCTCGAGCGTACCGCCGACTTCATCGTCACCGAAAAACGCACTTTCATAAACTTCAAAAAAGGAAAGTGGGAAGAGTATAAATATTTTACAGACAACCGCTTTGCTGCCCTCCCTATTCCGACTGATGCCCGCCAAGGGGAGCGTGCCTTCCGCAAGATCATTGAATCCGCCTCGGCACGTTTCATTCCCGCCGGGAGAATTCCCGAAATCCGGCCCCACTTCCCGGCGGAGGCCGCAAACTTAGCGAGAGAACGTGACCTTATAAGACAGCTTCATCCAGGCGACCCCCAAATAAGATTGCTTGTGGATGAACACAAGCGGGCGAAATGGGAGGAGCACCTAAGAGGTTGTAACCTCTCTACCGGTGTGGGTAAACTTTGGTCCACCGTAAAGTTCCTATCGAATCCGACTAAGCACAAAGACAAAGTTTCCATCGCCTTTGGCGACAATATATAATGCATTCTACGGTCGACAAAAATAGGCGGAGGGCCAACAGACACGCACATAAACGCAAATTCAGCGCGTCACCAATCACCATCACTGCTAAAGAGGTTGAGGACGCCATTGGTCGCACTAAACCATCAAAAGCAGACGGCATAGCCATGCCGATGCTTAAAAGCCTAGGGAAAGAGGGTTTCAAATAATTAGCGCATGTCTTCAACCTGTCTCTTTCCACCTTTGCCATACCCGAGAAATGGAAAATGGCCAAGGTGGTCCCGCTACTATAGCCTGGGAAACCAGCTAACACAGGAGAGTCGTATCGTCCGATATCTCTCCTATCGCCAGTAGCAAAGACGCTTGAAGCCATTTTGCTTCCTTATTTCCAAGCAAATTTGCAGCTAGCCTCTCATCAGCATGGCTTCAGAAAACTCCATAGCACTACCACCGCGCTAAATGCCATTAGCACCCAGATAAATTGCGGTTTAAATCAATACCCCACCATAGAACAGTACTCGTAGCGCTATACCTATCAAAAGCTGTTGATACGGTCAACCATGGCTCGTTACTGCAAGACCTGGAAGGGTCTACCCTTCCCCCATGTCTTAAAAGGTGGACCGCAAATTATCTGGGTGGTCGGCAGGCATCAGTGCAATTTAGAAACGAAACATCAAAACCAAGGAGAATTAAACAAGGGGGTGTCCTATCCCCACTTTTGTTTAATTTCTACATATCTAAGCTACCTTCACCACCGGAAGGGGTCACGATCGTTTCCTACGCCGACGACTGCACAATAATGGCCACAGGCCCAGGCCCAAAGATCGATGAGCTATGCAATAAAATAAACGTCTACCTCCCTGATCTCTCCAGTTTTTTCGCCTCGCGAAACCTGGCATTATCACCGACTAAATCTTCCGCGACCTTATTTACAACATGGACGTCCCAAATGTCGACCATTTTGAACATCCACGTCGATGGCACTACGCTACCGACTGTCCTACACCCCAAAATCTTTCGTGTGACGTTTGATCAGGATCTACATTTTTGGTGAGCACGCAGCCGCAATTGTTCCGAGAATTCAGAGCCTTAACAAAATCCTCAAATCTCTCGCTGACAGTACCTGGGGAAAAGATAAAGAAACGCTCATGACTACATACAAAGCAATTAGCCAGCCGATTACGTGCTACGCGTCACCCATATGGTCGCCAAGCCTAAAAATTACCCACTGGAAGAAGCTACAGGCCTGCCAAAATACTGCTCTCAGAATTGCCACGGGCTGTCTTCTTATGTCACCAGAACACCATCTGCATAATGGGGCGAGAATACTCCCCATCAGGGAGAGAAATGAGATGCTGACCAAACAGTTCCTGTTGAATACCCAGAAACCTGAGCATCCCAACAGACATCTGATTGATGAACCAGCACCGCCTAGGGGCTTAAGAAGTCATCTCCGTAAGCATTTTGAGGAAATACGGCACCTGAGAACCCAGCCGTATGAAGCGAAAAAACACAAGCAGGTCCTTGGTGAACTCCACAAACAGGCATCGGACCTTTATGCCGGGAATTGCCCGGTGAATCCAGTACTCGGGGAACAGTACCCAAAACTTACGGAAGAGGAACGCATACTCCCCAGGGAAACGCGAGTCACTATGGATCAACTTCGTTCTGGATACTGTATCAGGTTAAACTCTTACATATCCAGAATCAACCCCGACATACAAAATGTATGCCCCGCTTGCAATGTGTCCCCACATGACACCAACCATCTCTTTAATTGTAATGTGGAACCAACGGCTCTAACACCCCTTTAATTATGGTCCACCCCTGTCGAAACAGAAAGTTTCCTTGGACTCCCGTTAGAGGATATTGATGACAATTTGTGATCGGTCGCAGCTATTAGGTGGGGCGAAACGTTGCTACAACAACAACAACATAAGAGTGAGAGGTTGGACGCTTCCCAAGGCAGTCGGTTCTATGTACCGGAGCGACTCGGGATTTTTCCCGACCAAGGACTGTCATTTCAGTGTAACCCCATTTAATTTGTTTCGTCCCTCCCACAAATTGTCATCCTCCCAGCAGCTCCTTGCAGCAGGACTGCTCCATATTCTCTTGCTCCGGGAAGGTATCGAATCCAATCCGGGTCCGTCTCCTGACCTCGGTCCTGAGAAATGGTTTTGCTGCATCTGCCGGAAAAGAATCTTTTTAGGACGGTCATACTCTGTTCAGTGTGTCTCGTGTAAGGGATGGTTGCATCGGACAGGTTGTTCTGGGCTTGATCCCAAAACCCGACGTCCACGTAACTTTTATAAATCTTTTGTGGCTCCTTGCTGTTCACGCCCAAGGGCGTCCCGTAGTCTACGTCTAAGCGCCCCCCCATTACCTTCCAGCAGCCCCGCTGCTCAGCAAGCCACAACAAGTACCCGCTGCTGCTCGCGCCTTACGGCGCCAACAACTCAAACAGCTGCTACCACTCATAACTACAATCTTCGTAGTAGAGTCGGAAGCAATGCTGAGCAACAGCCCCTGCCCCCGTCTTCTCCCCCCCTCTTTTCCGGCAGCAATCGTGTAGTTCAGGGAAACAGACTCTTAGTCCCTACCTCCGTTTGCACCGTTTGCCAGCACAGAATATATATGTTTGCGACATCCGCCCAATGCAGCTCCTGCCTCGGGTGGTGCCACTCTCCTAGATGTTCTGGTCTCCGCGACGGCAACCCCTCGGCGGGTTTCATCGCGCCATGTTGCCAGGTCGCAAACCCAAATCATCCGGGTACCCCAATGCTTGCCCAAGGACGCCCAGTCCCAGGGCCACAACAGCAATTGCGTCCTGGCCTTCCTGAACCCAGGCGTAGTCACCCGTCACTTACCCCCAGAGTGGCGACGTCTCCCCTCATGCACTTCAGAATTCTGCAGTTAAACTGTAATGGACTAACTGGGAAGATTACGGAGATAGTCAATTTCATGAAGCGGCACAACATCCGCATTGCTGCGATTCAAGAGACTAAACTCACAGCACGATCTGCATTGCAGTCCTGCTCTGGGTATAATGTCCACAGAAAAGATCGCGAGAGCGGAAATGGAGGCGGCCTCGCGTTTATAATACATCACTCTGTGCAATATCACATATTTGATCCTGGCATCGACCGCAGGGACAACGTCTTAGAACGTCAAGGCCTATCTGTCCGGTCAGGCGATGCAAACCTAGAAATCATCAACATCTACATCCCCCCTGCCACCTGTTGCCCCGGTGGATACCACCCTAATATTAGAGCCTTACTCACTGGAAACAATCGCATTATTTTAGGCGACTTCAATGCCCATCATGATCTATGGCATTCAAATTTGCGGGCGGACAGTAGGGGCGAGATGTTGGCGGATCAAATAGAAGAAACGACGTTCTGCACAATAAACGGAGACGCCCCCACATGTATGGTAGGAAGCTGTCACAGTTCGCCAGATATCTCAATCGTGAGCGCAGAACTCGTAAACTGCGTCAACTGGCAGCCGATGGTATCATTGGCATCCGACCACCTGCCTATACTTGTTTCGCTCGAGCGTACCGCCGACTTCATCGTCACCGAAAAACGCACTTTCATAAACTTTAAAAAAGGAAAGTGGGGAGAATATAAATCCTTTACAGACAACCTCTTTGCTGCCCTCCCTATCCCGACTGATGCCCGCCAAGGGGAGCGTGCCTTTCGCAAGGTCATTGAATCCGCCTCGGCACGTTTCATTCCCGCCGGGAGAATTCCCGAAATCCGGCCCCACTTCCCGGCGGAGGCCGCAAACTTAGCGAGAGAACGTGACCTTATAAGGCAGCTTGATCCAGGCGACCCCCAAATAAGGGATATAAACCAACGCATCAGATTGCTTGTGGATGAACACAAGCGGGCGAAATGGGAGGAGCACCTAAGAGGTTGTAACCTCTCTACCGGTGTGGGTAAACTTTGGTCCACCGTAAAGTCCCTATCGAATCCGACTAAGCACAAAGACAAAGTTTCCATCGCCTTTGGCGACAAAGTGCTGTCGGATGCGAAAAAATGCGCGAGCGCTTTCTGCCGACAATATATAATGCATTCTACGGTCGACAAAGTTAGACGGAGGGCCAACAGACACGCACATAAACACAAATTCAGCGCGTCACCAATCACCATCACCGCTAAAGAGTTTGAGGACGCCATTGGTCGCGCTAAACCATCCAAAGCAGTGGGCCCAGACGGCATAGCCATGCCGATGCTTAAAAGCCTAGGGAAAGAGGGTTTCAAATATTTAGCGCAGGTCTTCAACCTGTCTCTTTCCACCTTTGTCATACCCGAGAAATGGAGAATGGCCAAGGTGGTCCCGCTACTAAAGCCTGGTAAACCAGCTAACATAGGAGAGTCGTATCGTCCGTCACGTCTTTTGACACATCTCACGACATTTTTGGACGAGTATTAGCAGTCGATCCCTGTTCTAGACTTCTACCCAAATAAAATAATTTTAAATAACGGCAATTCTTTACTTTAGCTCACAACTGCTAAAACTCGTCCTAATTGCGCTTTGGACCCAGGATCACGAATCCGAAAGCGGAAATTGAAAATTTTATTTCGTTTCGGAGATATTTGCAAACAAAATTGAAAATTTTCATGTGCTTGTTATTTTGATGATTTTGTTATACCCACAAGAAAAAACTGTGGGTAAAAGTGTTTTGCGCGGATATAGTTTTGGTCTCCAAACCGGTATTGGACCCACCTAGGGTAATTTTTTATAAGCGCGGCCGAAGGCCGCCAATGCAGAAAGCGCAAAAATACTATGGACCCCACCCCCGGTTTCGGAGCGCTCCGGGTCCATTTTTCGGTTTTTTTTTGGAAATAACTTTTGACAGAAATAAAATTTTGAATTTCCAATCTCGGATTATTAGGTAAAGGGTAATTGTTTACTTTAGCTCACAACTGCTAAAACCCGACAAAAACTTCTTCCAAAAGACTTCTACCCAAATAAAATAATTTTAAATATCGGCAATTCTTTACTTTAGCTCACAACTGCTAAAACTCGTCCTAATTGCGCTTTGGACCCAGGACCACGAATCCGAGAGCGGAAATTCAAAATTTTATTTCGTTTCGGAGATATTTGCAAACAAAATTGGAAATTTTGGTAATAGTCTAGTTGAGGGGTCGACTGCTAATACGATACCAAAAATATCGAGAGGTGTCAAACTACGCGTCTTGACATCAGTATTAATAATCCGAAGGCGGTATCCACGGTTATACCACACACCGGACTTGGAATAGCGTAGCCTACGGTTATTTCTTATAAGCGCGGCGGAAGGCCGCCCACTCAGAAAGGTGTTCTGCGCAAAATACTATGGATCCCACCCCCGGTTTCGGAGGTACCCGCGGGTCTTTTTTCGGTTTTTCGTTAATATCTTTTGAACGAGCTAATATTTTTATTTTCCACCTTCGGTTTATTAATACTGATGTAAAGACGCGTAGTTTGACACCTCTCTCGATAATTTTGGTAGCGTATTAGCAAGCGACCCCTCAACTAGACTATTACCCGGATTATTGTTCTCGAGATTAATACGCGTCTTTTGATACCTCACTCGGAAATCTTGGCCCAACTTTAGGGTGGGTACCGTAAACTGCACTACTACCCTATTGAGATGCATTGTCCCCATGGTAGTCACAGGGTTAAGTGATAGGTTTAAATTTATGTTTACCTTGTGTGACATTGTTCCGTCAATGGACACGATAAATCCAACTCCACATGCTTCATGCTCATACAACGGATCATACAGTCCTTGAGCTTTAGGAGCCTCCCAGGGTTTATCAACAGAATTGTATACTGGTTGCACCATTTTTTCACTCCTGAAGATATATTTTAAGTTCTGTAAATAATTGTCTTCTAAGTAAACATACTTTTAATTAACATCATATGTTTTCATACCTTTGATGCACCTGCAAATACTAATTTTGTTTACCTGGGTACTACGAGAAAATTTTATCACACCGAAAACTGTAATAACACTATATTACGTACGTTCAATACGCATTTATTGCAATGAACGACTACAGTTAATGGTTTTCACCAAGCGAATGAAGCTCGAAAAATTGACAATTAGTACTTCCAAATCTAATAATTTTATTTAGTACCATCCCTTTGATCGCCTGTCAAATGAAATACATTTTAAGCAAGATATTAAATAATTCACATGTATCGTTTTGTTCCATATAAGTGTATAGTTCACTTAAGTGCACACATTTCTACGATATCAAATTAGGGCTGCCAGACGTGTTCCATAAAGGAGAGGTGAAAACCATTTAAGCTGCAGACATTGGAGCTTTATCGGTTACCTTAGCCGTGTTTTCTTATACACGCGTATACGTTTACGTTCATTGTAAACTTTACCAAGTAGCGCAACTAACAGCTGATCGCTCAAAATTTGCACACACACACAAACATCACTAATGGCCATATTACGGAAATCTTAGGGAAATTGAAGTTAAATTTTTAAACAGACATAAAATGTTATAATTTTGAAATATATAGCATCTAGGACACCTTAATTGCAGTAATTGAAAGAAAATGTTTGGTTATACTCAAGTATTTAATTATTTTTTCTAAATTTATCTTTAATATTGATACAATAGCCGTGTTTTTTAACACGCGCGTATACGTTTCGTTTGCGCGTGTTAAAAAACGCCTATCTTCGCTTAGATAATGCTTAGGAGACCCATCTAGCGGCTGTGGTAAAACAACTAGCTACAGCAACAGGGTGTACCGAAAAGCGGAGACGCAACGCTCTGATGGCCATAGGGTATAACATATAGCTGAATCAGTTGCGATGAATTGTGGACACACATATAATACATAGAATTAGTGTACAGGGTGAAACAAAGACACATATTTCAGTTACATCTGAGTATAATGCGTATTGAAATTTAGTAGGACAAAATTTATGCGCAGCAATTTCAGAGGTGTATTTATAGTTTGTCTCTTAGCAGTCAATATAAAGTTTAAGTGTAAACGGATATACGCGTGTTAAAAAACACGGCTAATGATTGGCCCAATGCAACTCTGGTCTTCCTACTGTCCTTCATTCCACTCCTTTCGAGTGCCTATTTTCACGGCCTGCGAGTGCCTTCCACTCTATTCGCAACATAGTCTCGAATTAAGCTGCCAAACTATATAGTAAACAATGTTTACGTTTGCAAGTGAAAAAAACGCCTATCCTCGCTTAGATAATGCTTAGGAGACCCATCTAGCGGCAGTGGTTAAATAACTAGCTACAGCTACAGGGTGTACCGAAAAGCGGAGACACAACCCTCTAATGGCCATAGGGTATAGCATATAGCTAAATCAGATGCGATGAATTGTGGACACACATATAATACATAAAATTAGTGTAGAGGGTGAAACAAAGACAAATATTTTATTTACATCTGAGTATAATGCGTTTTGAAATTTAGTAGGACAAATTTTATGCGCAGAATTTCAGAGGTGTATTTAAAGTTTGTCGCTTAGCAGTCCATATAAAGTTTAAGCGTATAGACGTTTACGTATAAAAAAAAACACGGCTCTTATAACAGCTGATTCGACCAACCTTATGAGAATCAATGCAATCGATTATTGGTGTCGCTAAGGTCGTAACCGTAACGTAGCCAACCAATTGGTTTTTGGTTAACATCGTAACGATAAACAGCTGGATGCGTTAGGGATACGACTACAGCGATACGACAAACGGCACCAATGACTGCAGCTTTACACATACACATACTCATACCTTACGTTCCAATGAACAGTGAACCAGATACCGATAAAAATTGATCATGCAAATGCAACAACAAATTGATCCATATGGTTCACATTGTTGTTGCATTTGCAGGTTAAATTTCTATCCGTATCTGGATCACGCTTCATTGGATCGTCACAATAGTCAATATAATATGGCGCATAGTCATAGTCAACATCATTGTTTACTGTATAGTTTGGCAGCTTAAATTGATGTTATGTTGCGGATAGAGTGGAAGGCAGTGAAAGAAGGCACTCGAATCAAGTATAATGAAGGAATGATGTTCGGAGTTTTTTCAAAATTTGCCCAAAATCCTGAATCACAAAAGAGAGTGTACCTTAATACGAAAATGAAAAAATGCAGTTAGATTTTGCTCCTTTTTTAGCAGGACATTTTCATTTTAAAAATGTAATATACAGTCCTATGTTCATTCTATTACTTTTTTAGCAGGAGATTTTCATTTTAAAAATGTAATATATAAACCAGTGTTCATTCTATTACTCATTTTATCTATGGGGCTTCACATGTATTAAATCATCAAATAATTTATTTTTATTTTTTTTTTATATTTGTTTAAATTTTTAAATATTAATATTCACATTAAAGATTTATAAACAGTGACAAGAAAATTTTCTTCCTGAAAAACGCTTGCTAGCGTATCGTAAAAAATCAGCTTTCATATTGCGATTTCCACACGCCCGATAGATGTAGTATTATGAATGACAGCAGAGTTTTGCTTACAAATTTTTATGAATATATACGAAACAGATAGCAAAACAAAACGTAAATACTAACTGTTGCCTTTGTGGCGATTTAATTAATCAAACAAATATTTTAGCTTGCTTTAATAAAGTTTATTAGCACTTTTCAAATGCTTCTTACGCGTTGCTTTAAAAATATTTTTTTTGATTATTACGCACTTAGGTTTGAATTCAAAAAGGGCTCTAAATATGACTGCCGATGTTACTTATAGTAGTACAATTATGGCTTGATTCTTACCTAACTGTTAACTATTTACATACATGTATGTATGAGTTATTTTGTTACATATTGGAAATGAAAAGTTAACTGCACAAAGTATGTATGTATGTTTTTATGATATATGCTAAAGCAAAAAAGAGAACATGAAAATAACTATACCCCGCAGTGTCATAAGCAAGTATACCCAGCGGCAACATTCCCCCCCCCCTAGCAAATGAATCACCCTTGAAGAGGTTTGCTTAAGTAGGGCCGCTGACATCCAACACTGCCACCTTAGTTGCGGGCCTTTTCAACAGGCCTTTTTGAGTTTTCACAGTGACCCGTCTCACTTGATCATCCTTTGCTTTTACAACCTCGACGATAATACCCTTCGGCCAAAAATTCCGCGGCAGAGCTTCATCAACCACAATGACGACGTCTCCGACTACGATCGGTTCCCGCTTGCTGAACCATTTTGCTCTACGTTGGATGATTGGAGTATATTCTTGCAGCCAACGCCGCCAGAACTTATTAGCGAACTCTTGTGTTTTGTGCCAAAGCTGTTTAAATTTGAAGTTTCATCGAAAAGTTCCTTTTGCCCGTCAGTAGAACCTAGTAGAAGGTGGGTCGGTGTGAGCGCATCGTCATCTGCGCTGTCGAGAGATACAAATGTGAGTGGTCGCGAATTGATTATAAGTTCGACTTCACATAATGCGCTTTTGAGCGTTTCTTCTGTGAATTTATACGAGGGGCAGATTGTATTTAGAACGGTTTTAACCGAGCGTACCAGCCTTTCCCATGCTCCGCCCATATGTGGCGCCATTGGGGGGTTGAACCGCCAGACGACGTCTTCACAACTTATATTCAATCCTTCTATTTTATTCGGGTTTTTGCGCAAGGCTTTCTCTGTAGCTTTGAAGTTTGTTCCGTTGTCCGTATATATCTCGCGTGGTTTTCCTCGCCTTGCCACAAAGTTCTGAATGCTCATAATGCAGGAACTTACGTCTAAACTGTGCGCGATCTCGAGATGAATTGCGCGAACGGTCAGGCACGTGAATATTACGCCCCACCTTTTTTCTCTGTGCTTCCCAATTACAACGTATATCGGTCCGAATAAGTCTATACCCACGTAGGTAAAAGGGCGCTCAAAGCTTGCCAAACGTGCTACTGGTAGTGGGGCCATTTGCTGAATAGTTGGTTTCGCGCTCTCATTCTTGCAGCGTTGACATGCTCGTCGAACCTTGCGATAAAGTACACGTAGACGAGGGATATAATAATGTTCGCGAATTGTGTTCAAGGCTGCTTCATGAAATTGATGATGATTTCGTTCGTGGTAATTCCGAGCTATTAAAAATGAGATCGGGTGGTTTGTTGGCAATATTATGGAGTCACCAGTTCTTAAGCTTTCCGCTCTTCCCCGTGATTTGAGTATATCGTCGTCACTTAAATAGGCATTTAAAGAAATCAGTTTACTATCGTTTTCAATGTTCTTACCAGATCTGAGGTTGGTAATCTCTTGGCGATATTCATTCTGTTGTGCCTCTTTAATTAGAATGATCTTGGCTTTATGAATAATTTCGCCAGAAACATTGGTGGGTACTTTTAACTTCATCATTTTCGATTTTAGCTTTTCCAAGAACAAAATTACCATTGCCATCGTTAAATATAGTCGACGCCAGCTTGAAAACTTCTCAGCATTAATTAAGGGTTCCTTTTCTTCCTGTTTGGTTATATGCAGGATACAATGCCGTAGTTCAGTATGTTCAACTGGTCCAAGGTCGTTGAATTTTGGCCACTCGGTCTGATCGAAAGATAAGAATTCTGGCCCATGCACCCAGAAGTCGGAACGTTGTTGCCCGCTGAGTTTTGTGGCTAAGTCAGCAGGGTTTAATTTTGATGGAACCCAGCGCCAATTGCCGGCGTTTGTCGCCTCCAACACTTCACCTACCCTATGCACTACGTATTGTTTAAAGTTCCTCGGGTCCATGCGCAGCCACTTCAGCACTGTTTTTGAGTCTGACCAAAAGAATCGAGCATGAATGGGTACTCGTAACGCGCTCATCACGTTGGTTGCCAATCTTACGCCGATCACAGCAGCTTGTAGTTCGAGCCGCGGTATAGATACAGGCTTTAGTGGTGCTACTTTAGATTTAGCGGCCACGATGATTGTATCAACTTCATTTTTATGCAATACTCATAAATAGCAAATCGGCGCGTATGCGTACTCGCCGGCATCTACAAAGGTATGCAGTTGGTTGCACTCGGAGGCTTTCAGTAATAGTGAATAACACCGCGGGATCGTGGTGGAGGTTATTGCTGGCAGCAAAGTCTTCCACTGGCACCACTTGTTGTACAGTTTCCCTGGAAGTGGGTCATCTCAATTGATACTCGAGCGCCATACCTCTTGTAAAAGCATTTTCAGCCCTATGGTATAATGCGCCAGAAACCCGAGAGGGTCGAATATGGACATCGACACCTGAAGCACTTCTCTTTTCGTTGGTATTAAGCTACCTTGCAGGATGTCTCGCTTCATTTTGGAGAATTTGCAAATAAACTTAAAGTTGTCGTTATTCGGATCCCAATACAAACCTAATATTTTCTCCGTATGTGCCAAATCCTTGGGAGTTTGATTTTCGGCGAGATCTTCCTGCAGTTGGTTGGCAACAGCTGATGAGTTGGATGCCCAGTTACGAATGTTAAATCCAGCTTGAGCGTGAATGGCCTTCACTTGTACGGGGAGTTTTAGTGCCTCTTCTTCGGTATCGACGCTGTCGCTTAAGTCGTCGACGTAGTGGTATTTTTGTATTGCTTCCACTGCACGCGGAAATTCTTTTTTGTACTTCTCCGCGTTAGTGTCGCGAACAAAATGTGCGATGTATGGCGCGCAGCTGATGCCGAATGTAAGCGCTCTCATTACGTAGATATCCGGGTGGTATAGCTCTTTGCAGTCCTCGTGCCACAAGAATCTCTGTGCGTGCATGTCTGCTTCTCTCACACGGATCTGGTGGAACATTTCTGCGATGTCTCCACAAATAGCGAACCTTCCAGTTCTAAATGACATTAGTACGAAAATTAACGAATTAAGTAAGTCTGGACCGCTTAGGAGGAAATCGTTGAGAGCGGCTCCATTAGACTTTGCAGCCGCGTCCCACACCAGCCGTACCTTTGCAGGTTTGTTGGGGTTGAGTGTAATAAATATCGGTAGGTACCACTCGTGATTCTGGGGAATGCTTAACTCATCTGCAGTTAACTTTTTCGCGTAGCCTTTGTTTATCAAGTTACTTATTTGTTCTCGCATATTACTTTCCAGATTTGCATCTTTAGCTAACTTTTTCTGCATGCATCTGAAGCGTTTAAGGGCGTTGTGGTAACTGGCAGGTAGCTTTGTGTCCTCATCATTCCACAACAAGCCTAATTCATAATGACCATCGCTCTGATGACATGTGGCATTTAGAATTTGCATTGCCCTATTGTCTTGTGGAGACATCAACTTTCTTGTTTGGGGCGTCTCAAGACTGAAATACTCTTTCATCTCTTCGTGTAGCTTTTCGTATTTCTTTTCGCAGTCGCATACATGAATATTTAAGTGGTGCGATTCAAAATCCGTAGCCTTGCCTCCTTGTAGAGTCCACCCTAAACGGCACTTGGTGGCGATTGGCTCGAGCCACCCTCCTTCACGAGTTTTGATACGCACGGCTAGCTTCCAGCAATTAGCTCCTATTAGAATAGTCGGCTCGGCGTTTTCGTATGAATCGATCGGAAGTCCACGTAAGTATGGATAATTATGCGTAATTTTCTCCATATTTAGAAATTGACTAGGTAAGCCAAGTCGCGAGACAGTATGCACCTCACTTATTTCGTATTTCGCACCATCATGTATGTTTGAGATACGTATCGATGTCCGCATTGATTCGTTTTCGATACGCGTATTCTCGCCAGTCCAGTGAAGACACAACGATTCATGCTCACCATTTAAGTCCAAAGAATTGTATATATGTTTCTCCATCAACGTCACGGATGATCCCTCATCTAAAAAGGCGAAGGTATTAAGTGATTTACCTTTTGAGTGTATACGCACTGGTATTATACGAAAACATGGAGTTTCTTCCTCAGGGCCTACATGAGTATTTACTAGTTGATTTTTTCGCATGGGTGGTGCCGTATTTTGATTATGTTCGGAACACGGATACGTGCTACTCGTTGGTAAGCTGCTTTTATGAAGAAGCTTGTGGTGTTTCGATTTACAGCCATCGACCCCACATTCTTTACTCGAATAACATTTTCGGCGATGCATGTTTAAACACTGGCGGCACAATTTGTTGGCCTTCACAACATCCCACTTACATTGCAAGTTGAGTTTACTAAATTCTGTACACGCTTGGATCTTGTGATCACTGCACCCGCATACAACACATCCAACTTTGTTGTGGTTTTCACTACTCGCTGATTGCATATGTGTATTCATTACACCACTTCTTTTTGATACTCGTGGGGTGACCACCTTGCTCGCAGCGTCGGCTATTTGGAAAATCCAACTGCTAAATGCTTTAATAATTGGTACTTGCTCGTCACGCTGTAACATTGCCCAATTTAACTTATGTTGACTTGGGAGCTTGTCGACGAACTCCTTTACCAACATTGGATTATTTAAATGTGCCTCCATATGGCAGGCTTCCATAGTGGAGCAGATGTTTTGTACGCATAAAGCGAAGTCGATGAGACTTTCTAGTTTTTCTTTCAGCGGTGGAATCGCCCTGGCCTTCTCTACTAATGATTCTAATATATGCTCTGGACGTCCAAAACACATTTTAAGTGTCTGAATTATTTCAGGGACCATCGAGGGCAGCAGTAATTTGCAACGTACTGTTTCATACGCCTTACCTTTGAGACACTTCTGCAATCGCATCAGATTTTCTGCATTAGTGTACACTGCAATTTCTGTGCTGTTTTCATAATTACTCAAGAACAGCGGCCAGTCATCTGGGTTTCCGATGAAATTAGGTAGATCCTTTGGGATTACTTGCCTAGCTGCAAGCTGTGACGAAGTTGGAGCGGTTGTTGCGCGGCTAGTTCCAATGGGGGAACTTTGACCCAGTATTTCATATTTCTTTTGCAAATATTTCTGCTCTAATTTTCGCTCCTCTTCTAAGAGTTCCAGCCGCAAGGCGTGTTGAGATACACTTTCGTAACTTTGCGGAGCTATAATTGTGTTGGTGTTAGCTGCTAGTTGTTGTTGACCTAACGGGTACGGTGTTGCCGAGGTCGCTCGATGCATGTTGGGTGAAGTGATGGTGACGGAAGTTACCACGGGTGCGATCGATGCGGCCGGGTTGCTTGCAGTAGTAAGCTTCCCCGTTGGTTGCTTGTCGATTTGTGCGCCAATATTGGGCGACGATGAAGCTTGTGGCTGTCCTGTCGTTGCCGTAGAGATTTCACTATTTGATGTCGGTGGAGCGGGGGTGCTCCTTCCGGTGTAACCAGTTTGCGCGGTTTCGCAAAACTTGCAGTTCCAACTTATGTTGGCTACGTTACTATCCACCCCGACGCAATCATAGTGGAACCATTTGTCACATGTGTCGCCCTGCACCATATCGTCGGTGTCTTTTTCCCGACAATTTTCGCAATTGTACTCCTTAGTCATATTTCACAACTTTTATTTTACAAAAAAAAATATTTTTAAAGTTTTTGTTGCCTTTGTGGCGATTTAAATAATCAAACAAATTTTTTAGCTTGCTTTAATAAAGTTTATTAGCACTTTTCAAATGCTTCTTACGCGTTGCTTTAAAAATATTTTTTTTGATTATTACGCACTTAGGTTTGAATTCAAAAAGGGCTCTAAATATGACTGACGATGTTACTTATAGTAGTACAATTATGGCGTGATTCTTACCTAACTGTTAACTATTTACATACATGTATGTATGAGTTATTTTGTTACATATTGGAAATGAAAGGTTAACTGCACAAAGTATGTATGTATGTTTTTATGATATATGCTAAAGCAAAAAGAGAACATGAAAATAACTATACCCCGCAGTGTCATAAGCAAGTATACCCAGCGGCAACACTAATAATTCATTAGTTTTGTACGTAAAAGTGGCAAAAGTGTTTAAAAGCTGTAATAATAAAATGTTTTATGCAACTTCCGTTACCTTTTATATAAACTCAAATGAATAAATTGACGAAACTCGCATAGAGGACACAGAAAGAATAAAATTGAGAGATGCTTCCAATCTTCTTGAAATAAACTCTACACTGTAAGTACTTGACATACTAAAATTAAAAAAAAGTTGAATAAAAAAAAATTGATTTCAGAGTATGTCTTAACAGAAATAGAAGGCAGTTTGCGCGCCCGTAAAAATAGGTCATCCAACCCAAATATTTTAAAGGTTTGTGCCACTTTAACCCTTCGTCTTACACATGAGTCCAGCCAGACCTTTTCTCCAAAAAAGACACTTTGGGTTAAGCTAGATGTTTGAAATTTTAGATAGCTTCCTAAAATTTAATCATACGTCGATTTGTAAAAAAAATCATCTTGATATCTGATGTATATATCTAGTTATATAGATATGTTGATTAATACATCACATTCGTAGCACATTGGTCTGGCTGGACCCACACACATTTCTATGTAGTATGTTATGGAAACGCATTTACAAGGGAGCAGTAAGGAAGGCGGTCGGCATGATGTGTTGGTGCACAGTGGCTAGTCATTGTCGGCTGGGTCGGGTCCTTGCCAACCTTACTGTTCCTGCGCCATAAGCAGAAAAAAGTTCCTATCATGCCTATCAAACTAGCAGCTGTCAAAATCAAAATAAACTGACAGAAGCGCAGAGACCGACTCAAAACGCTTATAAATTCAAATCAAAACGACATCCGGTCGAACCGGATGCCACGGACAACCCGTTAACATTCCAAAATTTAAAAATTCAAAAATTCAAAAAAAATTACCGCAAAAAAATTTACCGAACCGGACATGGCCGGTTACCAACGCTGAAAATCGAAAATAAAAAAAAAGCTGAAAATTAAAATACAACAAAAGGGCCGAATATAACTTGGGGGCGCCGCGGGTGTTGTTGCGACGCCCGGTGCATTTATCCCACCCTCAAATAACCATGGCCACCGACGCACCTAATCTTTCGGTGGCCCCTTACCTGTTTTATCTAAGTGCCTTCTAAGTAAGTGGCGACGCCAGCATTCCCATTTTAAATTACAATTTATTTATAATTCATTATTAAATTATAAATACATTATTAAATTCATTACAAAAATTATTACAATGTTATCGTAGAACTCAGTTTTGAGTGTAACCTGATATCGAATCGATATAATGCTAATGCGCCTAGTATAATGCTAACAATATCTAATATGTACAAAAAAAAGTATTTACCAAAAGCAATAACGATAAAATTGCGATAGCAATATGTATTACGGCACGTAAATCACCTTCGTCTTGTTGTTCGAAAGGTATTGCCCGCAATAGGGATTCATATGCATATATATATACCTATATATTGCATTTGGAAGGAAAAAAAAATTTTGAATTCAAAATCCTTTTGCCAATTCGTGTATACTTGACAATCGACGAATGGCTGCTGTCGCAAAAAAAAATCCGTTAAATCTATGGTTAAGCTTCCAAAGTGAATCGCTAAAACGTTTCAATGTATAGAGCTAACTTTAAACATCTTAAGGTGACAAAATATATATTCTTAAAATGATCGAAAAAAAAAATGTATCCTTTTTCTTTTTTTTATGTAAAGCTAATGCTTAGGTAGGTATTAGGTAAATGGAATCATACTAGTTAATTGCTGAATACAATCTTAGTCATAGTTAAAGAGTTTTGTTTGATATATTATATGTAAGATGCATTCTCAAATAAACGGCGTATGTTGAAATTAGGGTTAAGCGTTCTAACAGGTAAGTGCTGCTTGACCGGACTGAGACAAAACTGCCTGTTTATTTGTGAACAAACCTTTAAAACGTGTAAATAATTTTGGCATATTAAAATATGGTTGCATTCTTTAATATCTTGTCAAGTTGCAAAACATAAGTGTTCATATGGTAATTCTTTTGGTTAGGTAATCAATACAGCTAAGCTTAACTCGTGGGAATCATTTATGTATAACCTTTTTCGTCTATAGTACGTTATACTATCCTTTCATATTTTGTGTTGATAATTCAAAAACAAAAATATCGTAATTTAGACACAAGAGATCGATCCTTGTCGAATGGTTTACCCGGGGTTATATAAAACCCTCTAAGTACCACTTGGAAGTTCTTTTAACTACCCTGCAAAAATGCTCTCGTTATTCCATGCCGTTTGACTAGTTACTACACAGTCATAGGTTATGTTCTTAGTCACATTTGCATGGGCGTGGGTAAGTTTCGTGACCAGAAGTTTTTTTGTAGGGTAATTAAGTCTAAATTTATACCGTCCTGGTACTTACATGGCCGACAGAGTGCGTACCATGGGTCTCTGCCGGCGTGTTGTCGCTGGTGGAGTTGACCTTGCCGGTGAAGTTGACGCTGATGTGGGTTGTGGTGTGCGGTCTTGGGCGCGCTGTGCTGGTATTGTTGGTGGTTGTTGCGCTCTGGTCCGAGGTGATCGAGTGCACCTGGTGGCAACGAAACTTCGGAATGACTTGGGGCTAAATTTGGCTTTCGTTGTACTACGCTGCCGCGTACTGCTGGCCCTGGAGGCGGAGGTGTTGGTTTAAGAGTCTTCTCGTAATTCGCTTGACCCTGTACTAATGTTTCTTAATTGTCCTTTTTGGTCCGCAGGAAATTGCAAAACGGAAGATTCCAAATTGCTCGATACTAGTTACAAGCTTCGCCACAATTAGAAGGCGTAAAAATATTTCCAAAAATTATTTTTCCAGTGTGCGGACCGGGTAGTGGGTTGATAAGTATGTGGGACTCCGTTAAACGCAAGCAGTGTGCAACCAATAGGAGCACCCTTAACAGTCAGTGTTGGTGGGTTTCATATTTTTACATACTATTCTACATTCTAAATTAGCAAAGTCTCTTGTTATTCCAGTTTTCGAACCGTTGCACATTTGCTGGTGGTAAATGTTTTCAAGCCTTAGTTAATTGGGTTTTGATGACTTATAAGTATGTGCGTGCAATAGTTTTAAAGGATAAGACTCTTATGGTACGAAGTTTTCCAAGCCGAAATCGCCAACGTTGATATTTTTGGGTTAATTCTTACCGTCGATCCCTTTTCCTTCCGCGCCCACTGCAGTTAGATTCTATTGGCCCCTTTTGCAATCCTTTTGTAAAACAAAAACTCTTTTATGGCCGGAACCTCGTGATCAAAAAAAGAAAAGAAAATTTTCTTCCTAGTGATGGCCGGTCTGTCTTTTTTCTTCCTTTCGATATTTTTTTCTATCGCCACTTTCGCCACATCGCTAGGTGTGTTCGCGTGAACACGCTCCCAAGTGGGTCGTAGCCGTAGACCGTAGCAGCAGACCGTAACAAGTATTTTGCACGCAACAGCGCATTATGCATTTTTTCAAATTTTTTAATGTCAAGGCAACCTTTGCTTTTTGTGATGGCAAGAGTTAATATTTTTTTTAGTTCATATTTTTGAATTTGGTCGGTCGAAAGAGAGTTTATTTTCTTTTTAGCTCATATTTTTGAATTTTGCTTTGATGGCAGTTGATAAATAAAAGGAAAGTGAGTGCTAAAATATCATTTTATCTATGGGGCTTCACATGTATTAAATCAACTAATTTTTTTTTATTTTTTTTTTTTTATATTTATTTAAATTTTTAAATATTAATATTCACATTGAAAATTTATAAACACTGACAACTTCATATTGCGATTTCCACACGCCCGATAGATGTAGTATTATGAATGACAGCAGAGTTTTGTTTACAAATGTTTATGAATATATACGAAGCAGATAGTTGAATAAAAAAAATTGATTTCAGAGTATGTCTTAACAGAAATGGAAGGCAGTTTGCACGACCGTAAAAATAGGTCTCCCATCCCAAATATTTTGAAGGTGTGTGCCACTTTAACCCTTCGTCTTACACATGAGTCCAGCCAGACCTTTTCAATTTTTAATCTCCACTTTGGGTTAAGCTAGATGTTTGAAGTTTTAGGTAGCTTCCTAAAATTTAATCATACGTGGATTTGTAAAAAAATCATCTTGATATCTGATCTATATATCTAGTTATACAGATATGTTGATTAATACATCACATTCGTAACACATAGGTCTGGCTGGACCCACACATATTTCTATGTAATATTTTGCATGCAACCCCGCATAATGCATTTTTTTAAATTTTTTAATGTCAAGGCAACCTTTGCTTTTTGTCATGGCAAGAGTTGATATTTTTTTTAGTTCATATTTTTGAATTTGGTCGGTCGAAAAAGAGTTGATTTTCTTTTTAGCTCATATTTTTGAATTTTGCTTTGATGGCAGTTGATAAATAAAAGTTGAATGTTCAGGAAGTGAGTGCTAAAATATAATTTTTTACTACGCGTTATTTGTTGGTGTGCTATTTTGATAAAAAAAAATATGAGTGACGAAATTGATTTTATTTATAACACTCGACCGCATAGAAGAATCTTTGACAGTGAATTTTATGAACGTATAGCAGATGCTTTAGCAGACGATTTTAAACATGAAAGGGCTGCTGAAGAACTTGAAGATAAACTTCAACCGATAAACCCACCTGATGATTACAATGACATTGAGGATTTGAATTGTATTCCTGGCAATGAAGATTCAGACATCGAGAACGACCCAATAATCCAACCAAATGAATTATCCTTTGATGACGATGATGACGCTGATGATGATGGTGATGATGAGTTCGAAGAAACAATGGAAGGACATAATTCCAATGAATTTTTTTATGGTAAAGATGGCACAAGATGGAGCAAAAAGCACCAAGCGTAGTTCGTTTTCGAGCACACAATACCATGCGATTTCGTGCAGGACCAAAAGAAAATAATTCCATTGCGATCAAGCTATTCAAAAAATTTTTTACTCAAAACATTTCTTTTACTATTATAAAAGAAACAAATCGTTACGCCAAAGACACAACTGAGAAGTGGAATAAGGCCAACCCTGACAAGCAACAAAAAACTTGGAGAGATATGACTGAAGCTGAATTGGATGCCTTCTTGGGCATTCTTTTTGCAGCTGATGTTACATACAATAATATGCAAAAAGTAGATGTTTTGAACGGGTACGGATAACCTACCAATCTTTAGAGCTGCCATGTCTTACCATCGCTTCGTTGCCCTGGCTCGTCATATTCGGTTTGACGACAGTCGTACTCGTGAACATCGTCAAAAGTTGGACAAAGCGGCACCAATTCGTGATATTTGGAATTTTCTAAACCAAAATCTGGCAAATAACTACGAACCTCATGAGACAATTGTAGTTGAATAGCAGTTATTTCCATATCGAGGAAAAACCAAATTCACCCAATACATACCTTCAAAGCCAGCGAAATATGACATCAAAGTTTGGAGGACATGTGATTCCAAAACTAAATACCCATTACAAGGAAAATTGTATACAGGACGAAATGAAGGCGAGGAAAGAGAAGTAAATCAAGGTGAAAATGTACTGTTACAGCGGGGAATATTTAGAATAAGGTGCCACGATTTTCCAACTTTTCTTTTTTTCGAGGGGTGGCGGGGGTCCTAAAAATCACAAAATTATCATCCGCAACTCTAGGAAACTCTTAGTTTATGAAATATAAGCCTTTTAATATCCAAATTTAGTAAAATTTCAACTTAAGTCCTGCACTTAAAATTCGGGTTGCACATGTCGATAGCGATATCAAAAGACGCGTATTTGCGTCAAGATTCAGAATCCGACGAAAACAAATGAAGGTGGTGAATAGTGTTGCCAGCTCCGCAACAATATCTTTTTAACTTGGTAGAAGATTATAAGGTGGTGACACGTCGAAATAAATGCAAACAAATATACACTATCAATGTATTTTGTTTTGTAATTCTCTGAATAATTTGAAATTAATGTATTTAATTGGAGAAAGTGCAGAATACATACATTTGAAAAAAAATATATAAAAAATTGGACTTTATAGAGATTTTTATGCTGATTCCAACGGTAATTCTGCGTAGAACACCTTTCTGCATAGGTGGCCTTCGGCCGCGCTTATAAAAAATAACCCTGGGCTACGCCATGCCAAGTCCGGGTGTGTGGTATAACCGTGGCTGCCGCCACGGTGATGTCCTTCTGCGTAGTACACCCTTCTGCGCAGCACCCCAAATAATATTAGACTACAATTATTAAAAGTGTTTTACAAAAACAAAATACATTAATAGTGTATGTTTGTTTGCATTTATGTCGACGTGCCACCACCTTATAATGTTCTACCAATATAAAAAGATATTGTTGCGGAGCTGGCAACATTATTCACCATCGTCATTTGTTTAATTGCAACAACAAAAAAAGCGACAATAGTACCGACGGGTTTTCCGCGAATAACTTTTAAACGAGACAAAAAAATGTAGTTTCTGCTTTCTGTATCTAGACGCAAATACGCGTCTTTTGATACCGCTATGGACATGTGCCACCCGAATTTTAAGTGTAGGACTTAAGTTGAAATTTTACTAAATTTGGAAATTAAAAAGCTTATATTTCATAAACTAAGAGTTTCCTAGTTGCGGATAATAATTTTGTGATTTTTAGGACCCCCTCTACCCCTACAAATCATCAAAAGTTTGAAAATCGTGGCACCTTATACAAAATCCAACCCGTTACAGCTCGCTAAGCCGTATACTAACACCGGGCCCACAGTTGTTGCAGATAATTTCTTTACAACCTTGGAAGGTGCAAAGCGTTTCGCCAAAATTGGTATGGCTTTCGTTGGCACTATTCGGGCCAATAAGAGATGTATTCCCAGTGAATTCAAAAAAAGTCCTGCTCGTCCCATTCTCTCATCTTGTTTCGGATTTCACGACAATTTGGTATCAATTTGCAGTTATGTGCCGAAAAAGAACAAGGTAGTCAATTTGATTTTCACCGTACATTACACAAAAGAGTGTTTTGGTGAAGCAAAAAAACCTGAAGCAATATTGTTTTATAATAAACATAAAGTTGGTGTCGATTGTATGGACCATATGGTATCGCATTTTACTACGAAACGTTCAACAAAACGGTGGACCTTTGCCTTTTTTCGTAATATGATGGATGTTATGGGACTGGCATCTTACTGCATTTTCAAAGAAGTTGAAAATACCCAAAAAAAATGACGCTCGACGAAACATCCTATGGACACTTGCTAGTTCGTTGGTTCTACCAAACGTTGGAGAAAGAATGAACAACGTTCATATCTCCAAACAATTTAGCGCGTGGACAGCTATAGAGGCCTTCTTAGGAAAACAAATAAACGGGAGTATTTCTAAATTTGTAAAAGTTTTTATAATTTTTACTGCAATTTCTTTAGTTTCTAATTTTTTCTTCCTTTCCCCTCGCAAATCCTAAAAAAGCGGCGCAGATACATTAGTTACAAAGAAATATTGTCGACTGTGTGCAGAATCAGATGAAAAGATCCTGAGAAAGACCCGATTCTTTTGCTCGAAATGTGTAGAGCCGGTTTGTCAGCAACATTCAAAAATCAACTACGTTTGCTTCTGTTGTATTCTGCAAGAATAATAAAGTGTTTTGGTCATTATTTGTCAATATTTCCCAATGTATTTAGAGAATGGAATATAATTTAATTTTTCTTTACTTATTTTTCAAAATAAAAATAAGTAATTTAATAAATATTTAAATAATATACAATTAAAAGTTTCAAAAACAAAAAAAAAAATGTTGCATATAATTCCTATATTTCAACGTAAATGCATATAATTTGTATGTGGGTCCAGTCAGACTCATGTGTACCGAATGTGACTATTGAAACATGTGTCTGACGAAGAGTTAAAGTTTCTTGCCCAGGGTGTTGCAACAGAGTGTTGGGAATGAGGCTTTAGTTGGATTCTTCTGGACTATGTAATAATTTTATATTTAGGATAGGATAGGTTAGGTGGTAGCTGCCCTGATAAGGATAGCTCACTTGGACAACACGAAGGTCCGTTGTGATACCACATACACCAAAAATAACGGTGACTTAGATCTAGCTACTTAGAGAATCGTTGGGTAGCAACGATGAAGCTCCGAATGATACCGATCTCAACTTTGGATTATCCTCGGGAGATCCAAGTGAGTCGCGACCGAAGTACTTTCGCCTAGTTCTGGCAAAAGCTGGACAATCAAGCATAAAGTGATTTGGTGATTCCACCTCATCATCCTCCATACAGCTGCAGCAGGATTGAGTTTCCAGTATATTGAGACGTACCGCATGAATACCCATGGGACAGTGCCCTTTCAAAACCCCAATGACCATTGATAGGTGAGCCTTAGTGAACCCAATTATTTTAGCAGACCCTTATATTTACTTTCATTTAAATATCTCCCAGCGTATCGTGGAGAGATTTATCAACGATAGCTAGCGTAGAAAATTTAACAGCTGATGCGATAGTTCGCGTATGGAAATACCACGATAAACGCTTCCGATCGGGTTTCACACGCTAGAATATATTTCATAATACGGTATAACAGATTGCAAGCGTTTATCGTGCATCGTATGAGTTTATAATAGGGGTGTTAAGCTGCAGACATTGCTGCTTTACCTGTAACCGTATCGGTAACCTTATAACAGCTGATTCGACCAACCTTATGGGAATCAATGCAATCGATTATTGGTGGCGCTAAGGTCGTAACCGTATCGTAGCCAACCAGATGGTTTACCATCGTAACGACAAACAGCTGATTACGTTAGGGATACGACTACAGCGATACGATAGACGGCACCAATGACTGCAGCTTTAAGCAAGATACACACGAGGCGTAGCTTCGTAGACGCTTATAAAATATAGCATGCAGCTAAGGTCTCTCTACTCCTCAAGATTTTTTATGCTGTGCCTAATACGCGTCTATGAAGCTACGCCTCGTGTCCATCTTATGTTAGATTATATTTCAAAGAAAAAGAGAGTTGACAAAGCTTCTCATTCGCAAACGAAGAAGAACTTTACAAAAACAAATCTACATGGCACACAACTTAATATAGAGACAAAATGTCTCAATTGTGTTGTTAGTGTAGAAATGAGAAAAACTGAATTAAGCATGAAAACAAATACCAGCAGGATGGCCTAGTGGTTAAAGGCTACTGCAGTTTCACCATGTGATTCAAGGTTCGAATCCCGGTGAAACCTTTGATAACATTACAAAATTGCCTGATGATGATTACGTTGGCGTGTTTCGAAATGGTCCATCGCAATATGCCAGTAAATGTTTCTTTCTTTTCAGTTTCTCTTAGAAAACATAATAATTGAAATTCAATTATTATAAGCCGGTGTTAAGCTCATGAATTCTTAAATATAAGTATAAACTGAACACACCATTAAACAAACATACATAAATATGTACAACTGAGCCCGAGTTGACAAAGCTTCTCATTCGCAAACGAAGAAGAACTTTACAAAAACAAATCTACATGGCACACAAATTAATATAGAGACAAAATGTCTCAATTGTGTTGTTAGTGTAGAAATGAGAAAAACTGAATTAAGCATGAAAACAAATACCAGCAGGATGGCCTAGTGGTTAAAGGCTACTGCAGATTCCCCATGTGATTCACGGTTCGAATGCCGGTGAAACCTTTGATAACATTATAAAATTGCCTGATGATTACGTTAGCGGTTTTCGAAATGGTCCATCGCAATATGCCAGTAAATGTTTCTTTCTTTTCAGTTTCTCTTAGAAAACATAATAATTGAAATTCAATTATTATAAGCCGGTGTTAAGCTCATGAATTCTTAAATATAAGTATAAACTGAACACACCATTAAACAAACATACATAAATATGTAAAACTGAGCCTGAGTTGACAAAGCTTCTCATTCGCAAACGAAGAAAAACTTTACAAAAACAAATCTACATGGCACAGGAATTAATATAGAGACAAAATGTCTCAATTGTGTTGTTAGTGTAGAAATGAGAAAAACTGAATTAAGCATGAAAACAAATACCAGCAGGATGGCCTAGTGGTTAAAGGCTACTGCAGTTTCACCATGTGATTCAAGGTTCGAATCCCGGTGAAACCTTTGATAACATTACAAAATTGCCTGATGATGATTACGTTGGCGGTTTTCGAAATGGTCCATCGCAATATGCCAGTAAATGTTTCTTTCTTTTCAGTTTCTCTTAGAAAACATAATAATTGAAATTCAATTATTATAAGCCGGTGTTAAGCTCATGAATTCTTAAATATAAGTATAAACTGAACACACCATTAAACAAACATACATAAATATGTACAACTGAGCCCGAGTTGACAAAGCTTCTCATTCGCAAACGGAGAAGAACTTTAAAAAAACAAATCTACATGGCACACAAATTAATATAGAGACAAAATTTCTCAATTGTGTTGTTAGTGTAGAAATGAGAAAAACTGAATTAAGCATGAAAACAAATACCAGCAGGATGGCCTAGTGGTTAAAGGCTACTGCAGATTCCCCATGTGATTCACGGTTCGAATGCCGGTGAAACCTTTGATAACATTATAAAATTGCCTGATGATTACGTTAGCGGTTTTCGAAATGGTCCATCGCAATATGCCAGTAAATGTTTCTTTCTTTTCAGTTTCTCTTAGAAAACATAATAATTGAAATTCAATTATTATAAGCCGGTGTTAAGCTCATGAATTCTTAAATATAAGTATAAACTGAACACACCATTAAACAAACATACATAAATATGTACAACTGAGCCCGAGTTGACAAAGCTTCTCATTCGCAAACGAAGAAGAACTTTACAAAAACAAATCTACATGGCACACAAATTAATATAGAGACAAAATGTCTCAATTGTGTTGTTAGTGTAGAAATGAGAAAAACTGAATTAAGCATGAAAACAAATACCAGCAGGATGGCCTAGTGGTTAAAGGCTACTGCAGATTCCCCATGTGATTCACGGTTCGAATGCCGGTGAAACCTTTGATAACATTATAAAATTGCCTGATGATTACGTTAGCGGTTTTCGAAATGGTCCATCGCAATATGCCAGTAAATGTTTCTTTCTTTTCAGTTTCTCTTAGAAAACATAATTGAAATTCAATTATTATAAGCCGGTGTTAAGCTCATGAATTCTTAAATATAAGTATAAACTGAACACACCATTAAACAAACATACATAAATATGTACAACTGAGCCCGAGTTGACAAAGCTTCTCATTCGCAAACGAAGAAGAACTTTACAAAAACAAATCTACATGGCACACAAATTAATATAGAGACAAAATGTCTCAATTGTGTTGTTAGTGTAGAAATGAGAAAAACTGAATTAAGCATGAAAACAAATACCAGCAGGATGGCCTGGTGGTTAAAGGCTACTGCAGTTTCACCATGTGATTCAAGGTTCGAATCCCGGTGAAACCTTTGATAACATTACAAAATTGCCTGATGATGATTACGTTGGCGGTTTTCGAAATGGTCCATCGCAATATGCCAGTAAATGTTTCTTTCTTTTCAGTTTCTCTTAGAAAACATAATAATTGAAATTCAGTTATTATAAGCCGGTGTTAAGCTCATGAATTCTTAAATATAAGAAAAAGTTTTTAGTTTTAAACTTTGTTCATAATGTTAATGTACATGTATACTACAATTTAGTTCTGAAAAATGCAACCTTGTTACATTGATTGATTGATTTATTTCAAATTCTTTTACAATTTTACAAATACTATGATATAACCTGCGAAGCTATTATGCTTTTCTGCAGGTTTATAAAATACATATTTAACGAACATATTTTCTTATACTGACATTATTTCATACATAAGTAAGGCGGTATTGTGATCTTAAATATTATGCGCGTACAAATTTATTTTAAAAGCGAAGAGACATAAATTTAGAATTTTTAAATATAAATATTACTAGTTGGGGAACTTGTTACAGTAAACTTTTAATATGAGTTTTTATGAGATTTTTTCTTTTGACCGTTGAGTTGGGTAGACTAGTAAGTTCAATTGGCAGTTCATTAAGAAGGGATGTAACCAGTACTGGTAGTGAGTTCTTAGTATAGTTATTTGAAAACTTTGGTACTACTAGCCGATTCTGTAAACGTCTCCTAGTGCCATGATTGTGAGCAATTGGAACTTTAAGCTTGTCTTCGTCATAGAATTCATTCAAAATTGTTATTTTAAAGATAGACTTGACGTCAAGTAATTTTAGTTCTCTATTGAAGTTAATATTTTGTGAGTATATATTCTTTTTTCTTGCCAATATCTTAAGGTTGTAATTTTCGCTTTGCTGAAGTTTCCTACTGTGCACTGATGTACCCCAGGCTGTTATCCCGTATCTTAAATATGACTCCGATAAGGATAAATATGCTTGGAGTAAAACTTCGTAACTAGTACAGAAGCTCAGGTGTTTCAAGAAATAATATGAGGATCTGAGTTTTTTTTGCAAATACGATATGTGAAAATCCCACTTAAGATTTTCGTCTAGGATAACACTGAGATATTTGTATGTATTAACATTATATATTTTTAAGTTTGTATTGCAATCACAGGGAGTATGATTTAAATGTAAGCAGTCGTAATCATGGAATACGAGATTAATTTGTGTTCTAGAAATATGTGGAGGCCTAATGTGCATTACTTTAGTTTTGGATACGTTTATTACTAGGCCATAGTCATGACACGATTTAGTTATAATATCTAGCTTTCGCTGCATTATCGCTATTGCAGTATTAACATCCCTGTGCGGTACTAATATGGCTGTATCGTCTGCGTATGCAAATACTTCACAGTTTTTTAATGCTCTAAGCATGCTATCAGCATATATTATATATAAAAGCGGTCCTAGTTTAGATCCCTGTGCTACTCCATGTGAAAATAATCTGTCATTGCTTTGTATACTTACGTCTAGATAACTGGCGAACCATTTCAAACAGTCCCCTCTAACTCCTGAATTATTTAAAGCTTCGAGCAATTTCTCATGCGATAAAGTATCAAATGCTTTACTTAAGTCTATAAAAAGGACAATAACATGATAACTTTTCCCCAAGTTTTCATATATTTTGCTCGAAAGTTAGTTGGTTTATGTTTTTATCTTTTTGAAACCCATATTGTCTGGGGTCAATCAGTTTGAACTTCACTATAAACTCAGTTAATCTACTTACTATGACTTCCTCCAAAATTTTCTCAATGGCCGGTAAAATAGATATTGGTCGATAGTTTTGTAGATCATATTTCATTCCGGCTTTATAAATAGGCCTAACCAGTGATAATTTGAGTGCATTAGATACCGAGCATTGGGTGAGGCTGAGGTTTATCAGCCTAGATAATATGGGAGCTATCACAGGTGCTAACAATTTTAGATCTTTTGGTCTAATCCCATCGGAACCGGGACCTTTACTCTCATGCAGGTTTTGTATAATTCCTAGTATCTCCTTATCTCTGGCTTCTTCTATAAATATTGAGTTAGGTATATTATGCTTAGGTAGATTTAAGGTAGCAATATTGCAGTCATGAATCACTTTTTTTTACATCTTTGTTAAATTTCGTTTCAAAGTTATCACATAATGTTTTAATATTTTTGTTTTGAAAATTTTTTAAAATGTGCTCATCTGGACTAAAACATTTCCGGCCAAGAATTTCGTTTACTAGCTGCCAGGTTTTTCGTATGTCATACCTGAACTCAGTGAATTTACTAAAATAGTAGTTATTTCTAGTTTTTTGTATCTCTTTATTTACATAGTTTCTAAATCTTTTGTATTCGACTTCTACCTTTTTGTTCCTTGGCTTCCCTTTCCACTTTCTATATAATTCATCCCTTCTTTTGCATAATGTTTTAAGCTGATTTTTCATCCATACATTTGTTTTTCTCTGTGTACCTAATTTACGTTTAATGCATGAGTTCTCATATGCACATTTAAAGCTCAATTGTATTTTTTCACACATACAATCTACATCAGTTAACCTTAGAATATCATCCAAGTTTACCATCGACATCTCTTCGTAAAATTTATTGTTGTTTATGGCATTCGTGTAAACTGTTTTTGTTCTCCTATGCTCATTCCTATCAGTGTAGTTTGTACCACCAAAAGAGGGTAATGGTCCGTAATATTTGTATGTATAACTCCTGCCATGATATCAACGACCCCACTTCTAACAAATATGTGATCGATACATGTATGAGAATCTCTGTTTACATCAACTCGCGTGCATTTATTTATCACCTTTTGCATACCACAAGATGACAGCATGTCAAGATAGACGTTTGTATTGTTGTTGTCGGCATCTAATATATTTATATTTATGTCACCAATTACTATTGTACAATCTTCTTTGTGCCCTTTCTTCAAAATATCTTCAAGCTCATCAACAAACATACGTATATTGTTTTTTGGAGGCCTATATATAGCATGCAGTGTGTATCTAGTGGAGTTGTTATTGGAAATTTTGATTTCTATAGACTCGAAAGATAACATAAGTTTTCTCTCACATATACCACTATTCCTCCCCCGCATCTCTCTTTTCTGTTCAAAAACTCAGCATTGAACCCATATATTTGAAAACGACTTTGCTCATCATCATTTATGTTTGTTTCAACTAGTACCAATATGTCTATGCTGCTGATAAGCTTGTCGATTTCTATTCTAAACGCGTTGAAGTTCTTTCTCATAGAGCGTATGTTTAGACAAACGCATTTACACTCATATTTGTTAAAGTTTATTGTATCAATTTCTTCAAATGAATTAAATATGTTTGTTGCTATTTCGTTCATTGCAAGATACAAAATAAAATTTAATATTATGATAAAAAAAGTTAATAAAGTGAAAAAAGTGAAAAATGTATTAATTGTGGAATATCACCAAATTAAGATTTTAGTGCTAATTAGGAGAGTGATTAGGTATTTTGTTACTCTATTTAATGGATTCTATATCAGTATCCGAGTTAATATATAAAATTTGGTGTAGACCAGAGCCGGCCAAAAGTTGCACATTGTGCAATTTGAGTTCGTATTTTCACACAGACACTAACGATGTGCGATCACGACCGTTTGCTTTCGCTTGTCACTCACTAAAATCAACAGTGAATGCAAAAGGAAAAGTCCATGCTACTTTTAGGGCACATAATAAAAACAATATGCTGCAAGGTTAAAGTGACTTTCAATACGTTTTAGTTAGTATTATTAAGTTCCTTTGAACATACATATTAATATTGACAATTTAAATATTAATAATTAATTAATTATTAATAAATATTGACAATTTAATATAAGTAACTTTTTATACGTTCTACTTAGTTTTATTAATTTTTTAACATTTTTTTTATTGAATAACTATATGTTTTGAAAATATATATTTCTATATTTACATTTACTTTGTTTTATAGTTCTTTCTTAATGAAAAAGTGATTTTTTAAGTAAATTTTGCATTGAAGAAACACCATAACTTCTTTTATAAAAAAGTGTTATCTGGCTAGTTCGACCTCCGCATTCTTAGTTATATGAATATAAGTAAATATTGTTAGGATTAGCTTGAAATCAAATAACCAGAGTCCTTTTTAATTTCGAACTTCACAGTCCAAATTTTCTTTTAGCACACTGTGGGGTGTTGTCACTCAATTTTTACACACACTTATGCAATTGTTTTAGTATTTGTGTGGCCGGCTCTGATGTAGACCCTCTTGTCAATACATACGCCTTTATTGTGTTCAACATCGTCAAATTTGCTAGCAAAGATTTTCATACCTCGCAAATTTTTTTGCATCTCCTCCTTTTTGCGGACAGAGGAGAACTTTATGACAATGTTTTCACCATTTCTCTTCACGCGATACACGTCATCTACATCATTCTAACTCAAACCAACACCAGCAAAGTTTGCAATGCTATCCACAATTGATCGAAGGTTCTCATTTTCTTTTCTTTTGATGTTCCTTACAACGACGTTTTTCTCCAGCATTTGTTGCTCCGTTTTATTTAGCTTACGTTCTAATGCTAATATACGAATATCTTTCTCGTTACACTTTTCACTCTGGTCGTTGATTTGTCTTGCCAAATCGGACATTTTTGCTTCAAACATGGTGGTAGAATTTTTCAGCTCACTTCGCAATTGTGAAAAGTTTGCGGCCATATCTTCAATGAGACGCTTTATCTCAGAAATATCTGATTGATTGCTGCTGAGATCGAAACCTTCATTGCCGTCCGCTTTGCGTTTTTTGCTCGCTCCGACTGAAGCTTGTTCGGCTGTCGAATTAGATGTAGATTTAGGCCTGACAGATATTGGTTTATATATATATTCTGCCTGTTGGGTTGATGCTGATTTTGCCCTATGCCTACATTTATGGCATCTCCAGTTTCTTCGCCGTTCCGCATTCATGTTAATAAAGGTTGTATACGAAATTGTAGTGCACGTCTAGAAATGGTAAACGTTCTTGCATTGCGCACACGTAGCGTTGTTGTTGTTGTTGTTGTTGTAGCAATGATCGCCCTACCTAATAGCCGCGACCGATCACAAATTTTCATCAATATCCTCTAACGGGAGTCCAAGGAAACTTGCCGTTTCAACAGGGGTGGACCCTAAGGAAAGGGGTGTTAGAGGCGTTGGTTCCACATTACAATTAAAGAGATGGTTGGTGTCATGTGGGGACACATTGCAGGCGGGGCATACATTTTGTATGTCGGGGTTGATTCTGGATAGGTAAGAGTTTAACCTGTTACAGTATCCAGAACGAAGTTGAGCAAGAGTGACACGCGTTTCCCTGGGGAGTATGCGTTCATCTTCCGCGAGCTTTGGATAATTTTCTTCAAGTACTGGATTCACCGGGCAATTCCCGGCATAAAGGTCCGACGCCTGTTTGTGGAGTTCACCAAGCACCTGCTTGTGTTTTTTTGCTTCATACGGCTGGGTTCTCAGGTGCCGTATTTCCTCAAAATGCTTACGGAGATGACTCCTTAAGCCCCTAGGCGGTGCTGGTTCATCAATCAGATGTCTGTTGGGATGCCCAGGTTTCTGGGTATTCAACAGGAACTGTTTGGTCAGCATCTCATTTCTCTCCCTGATGGGGAGTATTCTCGCCTCATTATGCAGATGGTGTTCTGGGGACATAAGAAGACAGCACGTGGCGATTCTGAGAGCAGTATTTAGGCAGGCCTGTAGTTTATTCCAGTGGGTAATTTTTAGGCTTGGCGACTATATGGGTGACGCGTAGCACGTAATCGGCTGGCTAATTGCTTTGTATGTAGTCATGAGCGTTTCTTTATCTTTTCCCCAGGTACTGCCAGCGAGGGATTTGAGGATTTTGTTACGGTTCTGAATTCTCGGAACAATTGCGGCTGCGTGCTCACCAAAATGTAGATCCTGATCAAATGTCACACCCAAGATTTTGGGGTGTAGGACAGTCGGTAGCGTAGTGCCATCGACGTGAATGTTCAAAATGGTCGACATTTGGGACGTCCATGTTGTAAATAAGGTCGCGGAAGATTTAGTCGGTGATAATGCCAGGTTTCGCGAGGCGAAAAAACTGGAGAGAACAGGGAGGTAGCCGTTTATTTGATTGCATAGCGCATCGATCTTTGGGCCTGGGCCTGTGGCCATTATTGTGCAGTCATCGGCGTAGGAAACGATTGTGACTCCTTCCGGTGGTGAAGGTAGCTTAGATATGTAGAAATTAAACAAAAGTGGGGATAGGACACCACCCTGTGGCACTCCTTGTTTAATTCTCCTTGGTTTTGATGTTTCGTTTCTAAATTGCACCGATGCCTGCCGACCACCCAGATAATTTGCGGTCCACCTTTTAAGACATGGGGGAAGGGTAGACCCTTCCAGGTTTGCAGCAACGAGCCATGGTTGACCGTATCAAAAGATTTTGATAGGTCTAGCGCTACGAGTACTGTTCTATGGTGGGGGTATTGATTTAAACCGCAATTTGTCTGGGTGCTAATGGCATTTAGCGTGGTGGTAGTGCTATGGAGTTTTCTGAAGCCATGCTGATGAGGGGCTAGCTGCAAATTTACTTGGAAATAAGGGAGCAAAATGGCTTCAAGCGTCTTTGCCACCGGCGATAGGAGAGATATCGGACGATACGACTCACCTATGTTAGCTGGTTTCCCAGACTTTAGTAGCGGGACCACCTTGGCCATTTTCCATTTCTCGGGTATGACAAAGTTGGAAAAAGACAGGTTGAAGACATACGCTAAATATTTGAAACCCTCTTTCCCTAGGCTTTTAAGCATCGGCATGGCTATGCCGTCTGGGCCCACTGCTTTGGAACACGTAGCGTACTCGCCGTTGGCTGGTAATGGATTTCCCCATTCGTCGCATGTTATTATTGTTGCATTCATGTTGCTGTCTGACATTTCTACTTTCTGCTGCAAACTCTCGAAAAAATGCGCGAAACAGATTCGAATGTAGCAAAATTAATTTAGAAAATTATACTTTTTATTATTAAAATGAATTTGACAATTTATTTCCACTCTTTTTTTGAAAAAGAACCAAAAGACTTAAAAGCACAACACAAACTCGTCTTACTCGTTGTCAGCTTCACATATCATGCATTCTCAAACACAGTTTCCATACCATATTTTCATTTGGGACCAAAATTCATCGAAAAAAGGACCAGACCTCAAAAAACGGAACGAATTTTAGTTTTATTTTATAGGTATACAAACAATTCGGCCAGTTACTAGAGAATCGTATTCATTGTAAAAGGCAAACATTGTAGGGTGTTTTTTCTAGTTTCCTATATAAAATTTTAATAAAGGAGACATTTGGCTTTGGGATAAGTCTATGTCTTTCATCAATCAAACATTGTGAACCGAATTTTGCTTGATTGCAATGAAATAAAATATATAGCGTCGTTAGGTTTTAGTAAGGAACGGTTAAAAAAATTGAGTTGTGACAAACTCAGTAAATCGTAAATGAAACTAAGCAATTGTGTTAATGCTATTTTTATAGACGCTTACTTTTTCCCTAACAGTTTAAATTTCATACCAGAGCCTAAATTCAGTAAGTGTGAGTTTTGAACTAGGATAAAAATCAAGCGTCTTAAAAGTTTCAACTGTATAATAACTGAATACCGATCGGCGGCCACCGTGGTGTAATGTTAGCGTGCTTCGCCTACCACACCGAATGCCCTGGGTTCACACCCGGGGCAACGCAACATTAAATTTTAGAAATAAGGGTTTTCAATTAAAAGACGATTTTTCTAAGCGGGGTCGCCCCTCGGCAGTGTTTGGCAAGCACTCCGAGTGTATTTTTGTCATGAAAAGCTCTCAGTGAAAACTCATCTGCCTCGCAGATGCCGTTCGTAGGTCCCGTCCCGCCAATTTTTCGGAAAAATTAAAAAAAAGCACGACGCAAATTGGAAGAGAAGCTCGGCCAAAAATCTCTTCGGAGGTTATCGCGCCTTACATTTTTTTTTCAGAAGTATTTTTTCTGATAAGTCCGTTGTTTCATCAAAAATTAATGAAAAAATGTTTGCCCCAACATTCGACATTTCCCTTTTTAATGCCTCGCCTAAATTATCTCTCAAGTGAAATGTCATTGTTCTGCTACATTTTATTGATTTTCGTGGTAAGAATTCCATTGAAGTAATTTGAAAATTATATATGGATGTGTGTGTGTTGCAACACCACCTTACATTTAAAACAAGAAGTGTGGCAACACTAAAATGAGAATGATAACCAGAAATGGAAGGACAACCATTTTGTAATGAGGACGTATATCAACGCCAGAACGACTGAATTCAACAAAATTTTTTCTTTTTTCAATATTGTTAATTTTAAGGGAAAACTAAAGTAAGAAAATGTTTTATTAGAATATGGAAATATTAGGCGTTTTTTTTACACGCGTATACGTTTCGTTTGCACGCGAAAAAAACGCCTATCCTCGCTTAGATAATGCTTAGGAGACCCTTCTAGCGGCAGTGGTTAAATAACTAACATAACAGCACAGGGTGTACCGGAAAGCGGAGACACAACCCTCTGATGCCCATAGGGTATAACATATAGCTAAATCAGTTGCGATGAATTGTGGACACTTATAGAATACATAGAATTAGTGTAGAGGGTGAAACAAAATCACATATTTCAGTTACATCTGAGTATAATGCCATATAAAGTTTAAGCGTAAACGTATATAGAAGTAAAAAAACACAGCTATTGTAACCATTTTTCTTTTATTAAACAGTTTTTTAAAGCTTCTGTAAACACAAATTTACGTTTTATTTCTGGTGTGACAGTTGCTCTTAAAAGTTGGTGGCCCAACAATAGATTTCAGCAAAAGAATAAGCAGGCATTTATCCTGGCGTCCTGCTACATGGCCCATGCTGCGGGGGTTCCACCGATGGAGTGCAAGAGGCTAGTACAGGAGGAAGGGCGCAAAGGGCGGTTGGTCATATGCGCAGATGCAAATGCGCAGCACAGTGTGTGGGGAGGAGCAGATACGAACGAGAGAGGCGAATCTCTATTTTGTTACATCCTGCAAACCAATTTGCAGATAGCCAACAGGGGAAATGTCCCTACATACATTGGTCCAACATCCAACAATGTTCTGGGTATTACATTGAGCTCCGAGCGTGATATATCAAGGTATGATTGGATGGTTCTTGATAGACCATCCTTCTCCGACCATGCGTATATCAGCTTCAGCATCCCCATAAAGACGGTAGAGAAAGTAGGAACTTTTAGATACCCTAAGTCAACGAACTGGACTAAATTCCATAAACAGGTAGAAACAAAACTGGGACAACCCAGAGAGGTTGCCAATGTGGAGGAACTGGAAGTGTCGAATGAATTCCTAACAAGGACGCTTATAACTGCGTATAACAAAGCTTGCCCTGTAAGAAGATTCAGAGGAAAAGCAGAGCCGCCATGGTGGAGCAATGAGCTGAGTCTTCTAAGAAGACAGGTAAAAGAAATGTTTAAACTCGCAAAGACCGCGGAAAGCGAAGCGTGTCGGGACGAGTACAGGCATCTACTGAGGATCTACAATCGTGAAATTCCCAGGGCGAAGGGAATATCATGGAAAAGTTTCTGTACGGACATAGAGTGCTCCAGCGAAACAGCACGGTTGAAAAACTCATAGCAAGGGGAAACATAGTCCAGGGACTAATAAAGAAATAGAACGGGGAATAGTCACGTAATAGTGAGTCCCTGGACTCCCGTTAGGGGATATTGGTGACAATTTGTGATCGGTCGCGGCTATTAGGTGGGCCGAGCATTGCTACAACAACAACAACAACAACAACAACAGTGAGAAATCGCTTGAGGTGCTTCTCGACACACATTTCCCATCGGGAGACGATTTAGAAGAGCCAGCAGATATCACTTACACTTCGATCCCGGAGCGGGTAGTGCCGGGCTTGGTGACCGATACGAAGATCGAATGGGCACTGAAAACGATTTCTAAGTTTAAATCGCCGGTCCCAGAGAGTATAGCCATGCTACAAGTTTCAAGTATGGCGGTCGTGGAATGGGTTAAAATAATATTCGATGGGTGCATAAGGCTGAATCATGTACCGCACTCTTGGAGAACTGCTCGTGTAGCTTTCCTACCAAAGGCGGGGAAGATCGGTCACGTGTATCCCGAAGACTACAGACCTATTAGCTTAACATCATTTCTGCTAAAAAAGCTTTGAGAGGCTGATAGATGTGTACATAAAGTGGAACGTGGATGAAAAGCTGCTCTCCACAACACAGCATGCGTAAACCAAAGCAAGTCGGTAGCCACCGCATTGCATAGGGTGGTAATAAGCATAGACAAATCCCTGGAATATAAGGAGTATTCTCTGGGAGTCTTCTTGGACATTGCCGGGGCTTTCAATAATACTTCTAAAAGGGCGATTATGAATGGTCTTAATTGCATTAAAGTACATCCCGCCTTAATCAGATGGATCGGCTGCATGTTAAATTGCAGGAAGATTACATCACAATGGGGATTGTACGAGGCCACGAGATCAGTGGACAGGGGCACGCCGCAGGGAGGGGTGCTATCACCTCTGCTGTGGACGCTGGTCATTAACCAACTGCTCAGGCGATTCGATGAGGGACCCGTAAAACTTACGGCTTACGGAGATGACGTTGCAATTGTCATAAGTGGAAAGTGCCTTCCAACGATTAGTTTTTTGATGGATCGGGCGCTTCGGGATATTCATACATAGGCATCTAATGTCGGGTTGAAAGTCAATGCGGAGAAGACGGATATGGTCTTGTTTACAAAGAGGTACAAGGTCGTAAATTGGACCAAGTCTAAGTTAGGAGGGGGGACCTTTCAGGAGAAACCTTGCACAAAATATCTAGGAATCATCCTAGACAGTAAGCTGTCATGGAAGCTCAACGTGGAGGAGAGGGTGCAGAAGGCCTCAACGGCATTCTATGCATGTAAAAGAATGCTGGGGTGTACGTGGGGCTTATCACCCTCTCTTTCTCCTTGGGTTTGTACAGCGATTGTATGGAGTCCTTGTTTGGTGGAAAGCCACACAAAAAACAACATACCTCAAAAAATTAGAGAGGGTATGCAGACTATCGATGCTTAGCATTACGGGAGCCCTGAAAACAACCCCGATGGCTGCACTGTATACCATTCTGCACATTCCACCTGTAGAACTGGTAGCAAAGAACATAGCATTAACAACTGCAACTAGGCTCAGTGCCTCGGGGCAGCTTGAGCGCCGACCATATGGCCATAGTAGTATAGCGTCATCAATCACAAAACGAACAGACTACCTGATTCCCTATCTGCGCTTCGAGGGAGATCTTAAGGCCACAATAGAGGTGGGCGGTTGGCGCAAGGGTGCGCAAATGGCAGACGAGGCGATACATGCGTACACAGATGGTTCCAAACTAGTTGAAGGAGTAGGGTCTGCGGTATACTGTGCTGATCCGGAAATAAGCAGATCCTACAAGCTGACGGATTACTGTAGCGTTTTCCAAGCGGAAATAGTAGCCGTAACCAAAGTAGTAGAAACCCTGGAAGAGAATAGATTAAGCTGCAATCGTGTTAACTTTTATATTGACAGTCAAGCAGCAATTAAGGCAATAATCTCGCATAGCACAGCATATAAATGCGTGTTAGAGTGTAAGCAGTCTCTGGAGAGAATTGGGACAGGGAGAAGCATACATCTATATTAGGTCTCAAGGCATATGGGAATAGATGGAATTGAAAAAGCGGACGAACTAGCTAAAAAGGGTGCATCTCTTGAAGCTTGCTCCGTAGACGTCCCAATTAGACTGTGCGAGATTAAGCGAAGGCGAGAGGTGCACATGATCGACCAAGCGGGAAAGGCGTGGGTTCAAGCGCGGGGCTGTAAAGTGTCGAAGATTATGTGTAGGTCTTACAACCTTAGACTAACAAAGTTGCTTCTATCATTAAAAAGAGAGGACTGTAGACTCATGACGGGTATTCTGAATGGACACTGCCTTCTGGCGTCACATGCCTTTAAATTAGGCTTGGTCAGTGATAGCAGATGTAGGAAGTGCGGGTTGGAGGAGGAAACGATCGAGCACGTTCTGTGCGAATGCCCTGCACTTGCCAGGCTAAGACTCCAGCTATTAGGAGTGATACAACTGTCAGATCTAGAAGCAGCAAGTGGCTTAAGTCCTAGGAAGCTTCTAGTATTTGCTAAGAGGACGGAGTTATTTTATAACATAGGTCCTGGTTTTTGATAGGGTTTTTCAGTTTGGTCGTTAAAACAAACTTCTGGTAACACTACGGATTCAATCTGTCTATCTAAGGTCCTCATGGACCGGCCAGTTCAACCTAACCTAACCTAATAGATTTGCGGAAAATTTGATTAGCAGTATTTTGAATTGGATCCTGATTGACAATAATCTGGGGTTTACGGATCATATTGATTATATTGTTGCAAAATGGGCAAACAAATTGGATTTTGGAAGAGACCATGTAAACTTATTAGTAAAAAATATAAGTTGAAAGTTTATAGATCCATCATAGAACCGCAATTCTTATATTGCTCTACAATATTCTTTACTGCTAATGAAACACTAGTAGACAGGTTACAAATTATGCAAAACAAAGCTATGAGATTTATATTGAAAATGAGGTACGACACTTCCATAAAGAGTATGATCGATGCACTAAATTGGTTGAGTGTAAAACAGTTGATATTTTACCAAAGTATTAAATTTGTATTTTATATCAAGCATGGTAAATTACCAGCCTACCTAAGTGAAAAAATTGTTTATGTGAATGAAACGCACTCTTACATACAATACATACATAATCAGGGAAAATAATAATTTTAGATTACCTCTTTTCAAAACAGAAATGGACAAGCAAAATATATTTAACAAAGGCCTGAAATGTTTTAAAGAACACAAAGAACAACACACCTAATCATGTTAAAAATTGTGAAAATTTAAACACCTTCAAAAAAGTTTGTTAGAATATTGCAAAACCCTTCCAATAAGATAAAATATTTTGTATCTGTATTTCATGTTACTGATCCTTGAGCCGACATGGCAATCCAAGCAGACACAGAGGAACCTTATGCATCAGGTCAAATACATATATCGCTCGCAATCAAATTGGGAAAGAGTTCCTGAAAATATCGCCCCACACAGACAAACAGTTGTAGTGTTCATGAGAATCACGTCTTTTCCTACAAAATAATAAAACAATAATATATTATAATTAATTATGTTTACATAAAGGCTGGTATAGGGAGGATTGGAAACACTTCCTTTCCAACCGTTCGATAAGAGTGGCTCATTCTGCTGAGCTGCTAGCTTTTGGGTTGACCGGAATCAAATTCATTCCGACAGCATAAATAATAAAACTGTGTAATCATACCTCTTGGAGTAGGACAGGATTGAGGACACGTTCTTTCCAACCTCCCAATGAGATGACTCCAAGACTCGTCCGTTGGGACCACCAGTTCCCGTGCTGATCGGAATCTCATGCATTCCGACACCCCAAATTCTAGAAATCCCATTATTATTAAAATGTAGTTATAATTTGTAATAATCTATGTTTTAGGCTTAAAACGCCGTAATAATAAATAAATAATAATAATAATAAAAATATTATCTTAATAACAACAAAAACGCCTTATATATTCTATATATACATAAAATGGTAACGATTATCTCACTTTAAAATTTAAGCTAAATAATCTAAAGGCGGCCACCGTGGTGTGATGGTAGCGTGCTTCGCCTATCACACCGTATGCCCTGGGTTCGCACCCCGGGCAAAGCAACATCAACATTTTTTTTCAATTAGAAGAAAATTTTTCTAAGCTGGGTCGCCCCTCGGCAGTGTTTGGCAAGCGCTCCGGGTGTATTTCTGCCATGAAAAGCTCTCAGTGAAAACTCATCTGCCTCGCAGATGCCGTTCGGATTCGGCATAAAACATGTAGGTCCCGTCCGGCCAATTTGTAGGGAAAATCAAGAGGAGCACGACGCAAATTGGAAGAGAAGCTCGGCCTTAGCTCTCTTCGGAGGTTATCGCGCCTTACATTTATTTATTTTTTTATTTTTTAATCTAAAGTTTTTTTGAAACTGAGTTGAGAACTGTGTGTGTGAGTTTGTGACGTTTCACCGATCAGCTGTTAGTTGCGCTACTTGGTAAGATTTACAATGGTCAAAATAAAGTAGGTTTTAAAATTAGTTGCAGATTTTTTTGACATAAAGGGCTAATTAAAATTCCATAACCCTAACGCCATAGTCGTAACCATACCCATATTCATAACCATTTCCAATGTGATCGATTAATGTTGCCTTAGGCAAGGTGCACACGAGGCTACGCGTATTAGACGCTGCAAGCGAAATTTGTACGCTTTGATGCCGAACACATGTATTTGAATGGAGAGCTGCATACGAGGCGTCAGCTGCATGAAAGCGACAAAGCATGAAATTTTTGTGTAGCTAGGCGTACAGCAATGTTGGTCGCTAGGCGTAAATACGCCTAGAAAAGAGCAAGAAGAAGGTGTTTGTTTACAATTTTTCGTTTGCAAACTTGTGTGCTGTGCTTCTGTTGCTATAGTTATATATTGAATTTATTTCATATAAAAAAATATAAAATGGTCGACGCGACTAAATTCGTTCAATTGGTTGAGAATTATCCTTGCCTATATAAAAATAACTTAGCAGAATATTCGAAGAAAGATGTTACAGAAAGAGCCTGGGCAGCAATTGGTGTGGAAATGAATTGGTCAGGTGTGTAGATTTTGGATTTCTTTTTATAAATAAAAACAAAGAATATGTCTAAATAGATCTAAATTTATTACACTCTTCCTTACAGTGCCTGATTGCAAAGAAAAGTGGAAGAACTTGCGAAATGGCTTTGTAAGAAGTCTCAAGCCATCTCCTAGTGGATATTCTACTAAAGCGAAGAGGCGTTACTATTTGCACGACATTATGCAATTCGTTCTTCCATATGTAAAACCAGTGCATCATTCTGAAAATACCAGCAACATTATAATATCAGAAATGGAAGAACAATATTTGGATGAAATTGAAAATGGATCAATTGCTGACGACAACTACAGCGATTGTGCCCCCACGAAGACAGGATCTTTGATCTCCAACAACCTAGAATCACATCCAGCCAAAGAAAGCAATTTTGAACTAACATTTAGTGCCAAGAAAAGAAATAAAACAGCCCGAGATGAAGTCGATGTGGCGGTGCTAAATTACCTTAAAACAAAAAAGGGAAATACAACTTCGGAAGATCCAACAAAAAAAGATGTTTCTAATGAGCTTACTTCCCGACGTAAGAAGTCTTTCTCTGGAGAATTTGCGCACATTTAAAATTCGATCTATGATGCTGCTAGAGGAGCTTTTAAATGAACAAAGGGCACAATCTGTCAGGCGGGAACTGTTTGATCCAGCAACGTCTTATGATCTGCACCCCAGCTCCTTCGCCCAAGTAAACTTGCGTTTTTGTATATTATTTATTATATAATTATACTATTATTTAGTTATAAACAGATGTTAGAATGGGTATGTTTTCAATGGGCTGATCTCATAAGTGTCTTACTACATAGAAGTAGTCATGAATTAGACGATACAATAGTGAACGAAAAAAGTACCAGTGTTACAAGTGGATGCTAGTTTGAATACATGTACACCCAGGGAAGTAAGTATTGGCACAAGGCCTTTTTGCGGTTTTCACCTAGTTTTGCCTTAGAAAAATAATTATATAAATATATATATAAATAAGATGGACTAAAAAATCACATGCTTAAAATGTTTCCCAAAATTTAGAACATGTTTTTGAAATCGGTTTGCATAGTTTTCGTTCTACAATTAATTTAAGTTTTATTTAAAAATAGTGAAAACAAAAAAGAAAGTAGCTGAAACAACTTTTAATTTTTGCTGCTATAATTTTATTCGCATGTGTACACATAGTTCAAACTAGCCTCATTCACAGAACAGATCGAGTACTATTCGTAATATTATTTTATATGAATTATTATTCACTTTTTTTCAACTATTTGAATTAAAATTTATTGCAATAAATGTTGTTAAATGGAAAGTAAAACAGTCTAACAGTTTTTATAAACAATAATTCCACTGCCAGGGCAAAGAAACATTTGGTAATAAAAAATAATTGCTTAAATAGTGTCGTAAGTTTTGTGGGGCAGAATTTTCCATTATGTTTACATTATCGAACTCTGGCAGAGTACTTGGGTTCCGTTGAACTGGTTGCTGGTTTTCGATATCGGGAAGGAAGGTCGTGTATGATATGCCATCTTTTTTCCTTATAAAATTATGTAGGATACAAGCACTTTGTATAATTGAAATGATTGTTTCGTACTTTTGGCATCGTATAGGTGTTGAGAAAACTCCAAATTTTTTTACCATCATCCAGAAACTGCACTCTATGTTCTTCCTACCGCGACTTAGTCTATAATTAAATATGCGCATCTTGTTGACAATGTTTCTTTCCGGATAAGGCCGCATAACATTTTTCCTTAAAGGAAAGGCGTTATCTGCTACGAAATAATATGGAAACTTATTTCCACTGTCGTCATGCGGTAGTTCCTTTGGGGACGTCCAAACGTCGAAATTCTAAAAACTCCCCCGTCACTATTTCGTCCTGCAAATCCGCATTCTATTGATGTAAATATCCCGTCGGCATCGCAACAGGCAAGTAATATTACTGAATGGTAGTTTTTGTAATTGAAATTAGCTGAACCCGAATTTGGATATTTTTGAATTCGCACATGCTTTCCGTCGATAGCTCCTAAGCAATTTGGCAGCTGCCATAGATCAGAGAACCGTCCCGCACTACTCTTCCAACGCTCCTCATTTGGCAACGTCATATAACAATCTTTTAATGAATTCCATATAGCTTTTGTTGTTTCTTCAACAATTACTCCGATTGTACGTTCTCCTCTTTGAAAATATAAAGCAAGCGCATTGAACGTGCATCCTGTAGCCAGATACCTAAACAAAAAGTTATAAAGAATTTAGACCACGCACATACACAACAACATGTTCGCCACCAACTCAGTAGTGGCCCCAATTCAAAGATACTCATATCTAATGAAAAGCTCCGACTCAGAAAATATTCCTATAACAAATCAAATTTTTCACCAGAACAGGGTAGATGTTGTTGTAGCAACACCTAATACTAGGATTTTCAACAGAGTTGGACGACAAAGAAATTACCGCTAGAGTTGTTGGTTCTACATTACAATTGACTCGGTGGTGTATGTCATGCGGATTACATAACGCATGCCGAGGTGATTCTGGATAAGTAAGAATTTACTCTGTAACAATATCGAAGCTGAGCAAGTGACAAGGTGACAAGGAACTCACTGGGAAGTGTTTAATTACCCCAGGTCACGGAAAGTTTTGGAGGGACTAAGCACTATTGAAAGTATTTTAACCAGATTATGAAAGGCGAGATGGTATCGGGCCCTGGAAATGTGCGTACTTATCTGCAACAATTGGAAATGCGGTTTAAGCCAACTGTGTTTAGAAACCTTTGCGGGCCAGCGCGTATTTATCTGGATAAAACGGTTTTCGGTCGGGAAATCCCGGCTTAGAAAATTTCAGAAGCAGCTTGTTTAGCATATCATTTCGATCTTCAACAAGGAGGAGTTCGTGTTATTCAGATGTCATAACCAAGCATTCCATAGCAGTTATGAGTGTAGAATTATGGTAGGCCTGCAACTGTATCCAGTGGAGGTTATGTAGATCGGAAGACCATACTGGTGGCTCACAAAAAAGATCGGTCGGCCAATTGCGTTCTACATCGTCAAAGGTGTTGATTTGTACTTTCCCCCAGGTGCTGCAAGCGATTTTGTGTCGCATCTCTACGCAGCAGTTTAAATGGCCTAGGCAGTTTAGATGGCCTAGGCTAATGCCCGCTACTAAATCCAGGGAAACCAGCTAACACAGGAGAGTCATATCGCCCGATATATCTCCTGTCGCCAGTAGCCAAGGCGCTTGAAGCCATTTTGCTCCCGTACTTCAAAGCAAATTTGCAACTAGCCAATCATCAGCATGGCTTCAGAAAACTACACAGCACATCCACCGCGTTAAATGCCATTAGTACTCAAATAAATTGCGGATTAAATCAAAACCCTCATCATCGGACAGTACTCATTGCGTTAGACCTGTCATAAGCTTTTGATACGGTCAATTATGGCACGTTACTGCAAGACCTGGAAGGGTCTCCCCTTCCTCTAAGTCTTAAAAGGTGGACCGCAAATTATCTGTCTGGTCGGCTAGCATCGGTGCAATTCAGGAATGCAACATCCAAACCAAGAGAAATTAAACAAGGTGTGGAACAGGGTGGTGTCCTATTCCCTATTTTGTTTAACTTGGAGAGCATGCAACCGCAATTGTACCGAAAATCCAGAGGCGTAATAAAATCCTCAAACCTCTTGCCGGCAGCACTTGGGGTAAAGATAAAGAAACGCTCATTACCACTTACAAAGCAATTGGTAGGCCGATTGCATTCTACGCGTCCCCGTTATGGTGGCCAAGCCTAAAGGCTACTCACTGGAAGAATTTACAGGCCTGCCAAAATACCGCCCTTAGAACCGCTACGGACTGTCGTCTTACGTCCCCAGAACACCATCTACATAATGAGGCGAGAATACTCCCATTAGGGAGAGAAATGAAATGATAACGAAACAGTTTCTGTTGAATACCCAGAAACCTGGACATCCCAACAGACATCTGATTGATGAGGCTACACCGCCCAGGGCTTAAGAGGTCATCTCCGTAAGCATTATGAGGAAATAAGGTACCTGAGGACACAGCCATATAAAGCTAAAAAGCACAAACAGGTCCTCAGTGAAATTCACAAAGAGTCGGACCTCTATTCCAGGAATTGCCCGGTGAATCCAGTACTTAAAGAACAATACCCAAAACTAGCAGAAGAGGAACGACCACTGTTAACACAACAACAAGAGAAACGCACTCTGCCTAGGGAAACGCGCGTCACTCTAGCTCAACTTCGATCTGGATACTGTAACAGGTTAAACTCTTACATATCCAGAATCAACCCCGACATACAAAATGTATGCCCCGCTTGCAATGTGTCCCCACATGACACCAACCATCTCTTTAATTGTAATGTGGAACCAACGCCTCTAACACCCCTTTAATTATGGTCCACCCCTGTCGAAACAGCAAGTTTCCTTGGACTCCCGTTAGAGGATATTGATGGCAATTTGTGATCGGTCGCAGCTATTAGGTGGGGCGAAACATTACTACTACAACAACAACAACGTTACTGAACCTTTTCCGAAAATGAGGCCCTACACAATTGAATCCCGTACATTGAATGAAACAATGTTATACACATACCTTAATGTTACCATAAGCCGTTCTTCAGGAGGGACACTTTCACGCATATTGGTGTTTTCTTTCTGTATGGAAGCACAAACGAGCTTAAACAAATCCTTGATGTAGCTTTTGACATGCGATAAAATATCCGGAACTTTGTATCATCCTGAGACAACTCCTTTGCACATACAAACAGTCTACAATTAACATTTTTCTGAATATATGGATGTGCCCAATATTTTCTCTTTGCTTTCTTTTCCTTTCTGCGACGAAGGAAATTTAGCAAAACCAATTCTTCGTCGCTGGACATGTTTATGTTGACCGATACAAACAAAAATTGTTATTGAAAACCGTTTGGAATTGAAAATTCTTTTTTTTTTCTCTTATGCGCGGTGGTGAAAACTTTTGTTTTTAATTTTAATCAAAATCAACTTTTGTATAAGGGCAATTATACAGCATAAATAAATTTTTGTAGCGACGCTTGTAAGTAGCTACGTATGCAGATCTTGAAGCGTAGAGGAATTGTAGCTACATAAAATATCTTGTACGCGTATATGACGCGTAGCCTCGTGTGCACCTTGCCTTAACCTAAAAATCGTGAAAATTTCAAAAATGAAAAAAACGCAAAAAATTACAAACATATTCCACAAAAAATTAGTCTCTTAGTCATAACGTATCCAAAACAATGAATAAAATCTACAAAAAGTTATTAAATTCACTAACTCAAATATTTTTAGGTTATGGATATGGCGATATACCAAAAACCAATTGGTTGGCTATGATATGGTTAAAGCGGGAGTCATTGGTGCCTTATGTCGTATCGCTGTAGTCGTATCCCTAACGTAATCAGCTGTTTATCGTTACGATGGTAAACCAAAAACCAATTGGTTGGCTACGATACGGTTACGACCTTAGCGGCACAAATAATCGATTGCATTGATTCTCATAAGATTGGTCGAATCAGCTGTTATAAGGTTACCGATACGGTTACCGATAAAGTACCAATGTCTCCAGCTTATGGTGTTAGCGTATGGCACCATTAATCGATTACATTGATTTCCATAAGGTAGGTTCGATCAGCTGTTTTATCTGGGGGTCAATTCCCTAACTGTGAAAAACTGAAAAATGTACAACTATTGAAAACTCCTTTGCACACAAAATGTGATGTATTAGAAGCGTTCCATTGAGTTATCGAGCTCTGACTAACGATCAAATCTCATTGGAACGATCTGGATAAACTTAATGAAAGCTGGTAACACCAATATATAAAATAATTTAAAAAAAATGTTTAAGTCAAACGGTTTTATTGAAAAAGATACTTACATTGAGTGATAGTAATACTAAAAGCTAGAAAATAATTAGGTAGGTCCTAGGTACTAGCCATCACACTCCTCATCAATCTAGGGCGTTAAGCAGACAATTAAACAAAAGCGTTGGGCGCGTGAAATTGGTAAAAATGTGAGGCGTAGCATATCCTGATTTAGGTTCAGTAGGCCTTACTTATGACTATCAATAGAAATTTAATGCGTCCAACGCTTTTATTTAATTGTCTGATCAATGCCCTAGATTGATGAGGAGTGTGACGACTAGTACCTAGGACCTACCTAATTATTTTCTTGTCTTTAGTATTATTGTAGTGCCACCGCATATAAATTAGAATAAGATGAACATACTTATAGCTATAGTCTGTTAACGCCTTTATAACATATGTAAGTATCATATATTTATATTCTACCGCTAATTTCTCTTTGTACCAATCATACATTAATCAGCTACTCAGTAGCTGTCTATTAAAGTTAATAAACTTAAAAATAAATAAATGTAAGGCGCGATAACCTCCGAAGAGATCTAAGGCCGAGCTTCTCTCCCAATTTGCGTCGTGCTCCTCTTGATTTTTCCCTACAAATTGGCCGGACGGGACCTACATGTTTTATGCTGACTCCGAACGGCATCTGCAAGGCAGATGAGTTTTCACTGAGAGCTTTTCATGGCAGAAATATAATCGGAGCGCTTGCCAGACACTGCCGAGGGGCGACCCCGCTTAGAAAAATTTTCTTCTAATTGAAAAATCTTATTTCTAAAATTTTGATGTTGCTTTGCCCGGGAGTTGAACCCAGGGCATACGGTGTGATAGGCGGAGCACGCTACCATCACACCACTTAGTCTTAGCAGAAACTTGTAGCCGTGCACTCATTATTTAAGTTAGTTCGCGTACGTATAGAAGTAAGTACCTGTACATGGCGACTGTTGTTATGGTCCACTTGGGAGAGTCACCCTTGGAACGTACCAGCTGGCTGGTGATAGGAAAAAAGGTAGGATTCACCCTCACTCATGGTTGCCTGGAGTGGTTACACACTCTCCGTACTAAGTTAGTGCATCGCCGAGAATTTTATCCTATCAGCTGATTTTGTTTCTTCCATTTCACTGGTAAAAATAGATGGCAAAAGCAAAACCTAATCAACACATTGGTAATTACTGCGGCCGTGATGGTGAATATTGGTTATTTTTCAGCGCTTTAGGCTATCTCTATTGGCAAGTCCAATTAAAGCCGCTATATCCGTATCCCTAACGTAATCAGCTGTTTATCGTTACGACGGTAAACCAAAACCCAATTGGTTGGCTACGATACGGTTACGACCTTAGTGGCACCAATAATCGATTGTATTTATTCTCATAAGGTTGGTCGAATCAGCTGTTAAAAGGTTACCGATACGGTTACTGATAAAGCACCAATGTCTCCAGCTTAACTCAGCGCACAATTCCCTCACGACGCAAAATTTGCTCCCCTTGAATTCCATACGCCTATCATCAACACGACGACAAACTCGGAACATGATATGCGTGACAGGGACATGAGCCAACATGTGGGTTTGAACGAATCGATAAAAACGTCGAAGTATCGATTGATCGGGGGATCTAGCGGAACATATACGGAAGCGGGTTTTTTTCTGGTCTTTTTCTTTTCTTAGCTGGCTGAACACGTGAAAGGTGGTAAAAGTTGGAACGGACGGTAAAGTTTCTGACGGAAATGTTTTAATTGAGAAAGAGTTGGGGAAGTTACTTCCAAACTTCGAAAATAAGGAAGACAACATCCATTAGCATTATTTTGTGGGTTTGTTCCAAAGTTGTGCTTTGAAACCCACGAAAAGCCAGATTGTAATGCATTTTGGGGCGACGCATGCACAACTATAACGTGAAAATTAACTTTGCTGGAACACTACCAGTAAATTGAGAAAGAGTTGGGGAAGTTACTTCCAAACTTCCAAAATAAGGAAAACAACATCCATTAGCATTATTTTGTGGGTTTTTTCCTAAGTTGTGCTTTGAAACCCACGAAAAGCCAGATTGTAATATATTTTGGGCGACGCATACACTTAATTTTGCTGAACCACCACCAGCTTTAACCACACCAACAGCAAAGCCGCCGAACCTAGGCCTGCTGCAACAGCACCAGCTTCAACAACAACGACAGGTGAAACGATGGGTGAGTCCGTTCCAACCCCCACCCTCCAATAGGGAGAGTTTAAATATAAATATGATTATATAGGTCTATAAGCATACATGTGCATAGAAATACACATTTATAGATAAGATAAGTACATACATGCTTATGTACTTGTACTAAGTATAATTATATACGTGTAAGCATATACGTTCTCAGAAATACACATTTATAGAGAAAAGAAGTACCTACTTGCTTATATACTTGTGCTAAGTATAATTTTATACGTGTAAGCATATGCGTACTTATAAATGCACATTTGTAGATAAGATAAGTACATACATGCTTATATACTTGTACTGAGTATGATTATATACGTGCAAGCATATACGTGCTTAGAAATACACATTTATAGATAAGATAAGTACATACATGCGTATATCTTGTACTAGGTATAATTATACATGTGTAAGCATGTACGGACTTAGAAATATACATGTTTAACCAAGATAAATACATGCTTATATCAAGTACAATTATATATACCGAGCAAAAACTGCATAACGAATTCACGTATACAAATGCAAAGTCTTCAGCTGTCATCTCCTCTACAACAAAAAAAGTTTGTTCCGGCTATGGCTGAACTATACAAGGTTGTACGACGGTTAAAGCTGATTTGTTCTTTTTAATATGATTTGACATTAGTCCATCGATTTACAAAAACAAAGTACATGGAACTTTTATATATATATGTATGTTTGTAGGTATGTCATCATGATACCACCTTGTATGGTTCCGCCATGGTTTTGGTGAAAGTCAGAGAGGGAAGGAGAGATATCATTTTTGCATTATTGTCTATTGTGTGCATTTCCACTAATTTGTTTTGCTTTCTTGCTAGATTGCACATCAAGAGCCATTGTGGACAAATGTCAAGAGCGATTAATTAACAAATATTAATAGCATTCAAAAAAAAAAAAAACGAAAAAATAGTAATTTTATAACACTTATTGCTTTTATTTATCCAGTTATTGGCGCTCAAAAGCTTTTATAATATAACACAAAGAAATGAGGTATTTATAGTTGAAAGCCATGTATAATAATGTTATTTCACAACGATTTCCGAATCTGGCCGATTTTTGTTTGCCGGTAATAGCTTTGGGAATATTTTTGTACAAGAGTAAGTAGTCGAGATATAAAAAAGTACTTAAAAATGCTAAAAAAAACTTGTCATTCTACAATCTACACGATCTTGAGAACAACGATGCACCATGCTCCAAAGTGCATATCTTCCCGCAAGCCGCACAGGCGGAAATTAATAGCCTTTGCTTTCATCGTGATTTCGTTATAGTTGGCGTCATTGGTGTCATCTATGGTCTTTGTATGTATTATAACATTCTTTCAATTTTTAAATAAATATTCATTTTAATAAAAATGTTATAAAAAAAATTAAGAGTTATACTATTTTCACACAGACGGATTATTGAATAATAAATGCAATTTTATACATTAAGACGCTTATTGAGCTCAATCTTCCCTACAAAATTCGAATCTATTATTATTTCATTAGTAGCTAATCGAATGCCGATGACCGCTGTGGTGGCTGAATGGTTATAGCACCGGCGCCTAAACGTAGCCGATGAAGGAATCAAGCAGTTCCCGAAATGGATCTATACAACGAGCTTTGGCAGTTGTCTAAATTAAAAAAAAAAAGGGGGGGGGGCTAAGATACTTGGCTTAGATATCATAAGTGGTTTCAGGCTCTGGATCAGGGACTGATATCAGTCTTAGACCGGCCATAGTGACGAATGTCACGCGTTATTAGTTATCACGTCCTGCACGAGGTGCCCCTGCTTCTACTGATAATGGCGGATCTAGAGAGGACAACCCGATAAAACCCGCACCCCCTGAGTCATTGTGCCGAGCTCAGGGGAGGGAGGACTCTTTAAGAGTCAAGATCGGTACACAACGGTGACGAACTGGATTGTTTTAGGACTTTGATTTCACATTACATTTTGACTTGATGACTTTGGGCTGGTAGGTGCGGTATTCTGCCACTTTAGTAGGTCGGGGTGAAACCCTACCGAAATGGCTGGTAGGCTAATGCTGCACCTGCCCACGTCCCGTTAAAACCGTGGCGGGCTCAAGGTACGTTCCGGCTCCGTCGCCGTTAAGTTGGTGGTGTAGGTGCGGTTGAAGATTTTCCCGCTTCGCGTCCGGTCTGGCTCTGAACGCATTACTCATAAGGTAATGCGTCAACCCTCGCGTGGCCTCCCTGCGTAGCATAGATAACCACGAGACCGTTAAAGGGCGACTACACAATCGGCTCCGGATAGCGGCCTTGAGGGGGAACTTTTTTAGAATGGACAAGAATAATACGAATCCGCCAAGGATGGGGTGCGGAAGAAGAGCGCTTTTGATGGAAATCCGTCAAATCAATCTTCAGCACTCTAAGGCGGCTTCCGCAAATTTGTTGCTCTGCCTTGAAAAAGGCGGAGTGGATATAGTCCTTGTCCAGGAGCCGTGGCTGAGTAGTAACGGCAGTAAGATTTCTGGGTTAAGGACTGGAAAATTCAACACCTTGGTGCATGGGGAGGCAAGTAGGCCTAGATCCTGTGTTCTTGTTAAAAAAGAGATTAAAGCTTTTATTCTCTCTAATTTCAGCAATGCTGACGTAACCACAGTCTGCCTCGAGCGAGGAAGTAATGAAATGTGGGTGGTCTCAGCGTACATGCCCCACGGGGACGTAGTGGGACCACCACCTGCGATACTGGGTGAAATCACCGCTGAAGCAAGGCGGAGAGGTGTTGGCGTGATCATCGGTGCCGATGCTAATGCCCATCATAGCATTTGGGGAAGCTCGGATACCAACACTAGAGGTGAGTCTTTATTTACTTTTATTGTAGATGAGGGACTTTGTATATGTAATAGGGGGAATGACCCGACTTTTATTACTGCGGTAAGGGAGGAGGTCCTGGACCTCACCCTGGTTAGTAGAGAACTGGAATGTTGGATATCTGGATGGAGGGTTCTTAACGAGCACTCCTTCTCTGATCACCGATATATTCAGTTCTCAGTGAACGAAGAACGTCTGGGTAAAATATCTTTTAGGAACCCTAAAAGTACTAACTGGGACTTGTATTGAAGGAAGCTGGGAGAGCTACTGCCTGCGGTGCCTATCATTAGTTCGGGCCTGTCCGAATCTGAGATAGGCGTTCTGGTGGAAAACTTCACCTCGGCAAGCAATAGCGCCTTTCAGCTGTCCTGCCCATTGAAAACTTACAGGGGGAAGGGCAAGCCGCCCTGGTGGTCGGATTCTCTTGACGACCTAAGAGCGTCCAGTCGGCGGCTTTTCAACAGAGCCAGGAGGAGTAAACTACCCTCGGACTGGGAGCTCTATAAGGTGAGTCTGGGGATTTATAAATATGAAATAAGGATAGCCAAGCGAGATGCATGGCGAAGCTTCTGCGAAAACGAAGAAGGCTGCAATGAATCCGCGAGATTTGGGAAAATACTCTCTAGGAACCCCGCTCCTCTGGGGTATCTGAGAGATGATGGTGGGGACTGGTCGATGAGTAGCGAGGAGTCCCTAAGGCTTTTACTGGACAATCATTTTCCCGATGTCCCAGTTGCGCAGGGATCTTCGCTTGCATGGTCGGCGGTCGTTGGCCATGCAGAAGTGCCTGCCATTCCAATACGGGAAAGTCAAATAACCTGGGCTATAGGGTCGTTCAAGCCCTATAAGTCTCCGGGCCCGGATGGAATCATTCCTGCGCAGCTTCAAAGGTCTTTGGGGATTTCCTGCCGCTGGTTGGCCATCATATATACTAACTGCCTCAGGCTTAACTATATCCCGAAGTCTTGGCACACGGTTAGGGTTATTTTCATTCCGAAGGCCGGCAAAAGCTCTCATGCTCACCTAAGGATTTCAGGCCAATCAGTCTCTCGTCGTTCTTCTTAAGACGTTTGAGCGGTTGATTGAGCTGTACCTACGGGAAAGGATACCTCGGGGGTTACTGTCGGCTTCACAGCATGCGTACTGCAAGGGCAGATCGACGGAAACGGCTCTCCATTCGATTGTAAAGCAAATAGAGGGGTCCCTAGAACACAAAGAGTATGCTCTGGGTGCCTTTCTAGACATCGAGGGAGCTTTTAACAATGTCTTACCGGGGGCAATCGAAAGAGCTCTGGTGGGTTTAGGAGTCGAGGCGGCTCTGGTTGAATTTATTAGCAAACTTCTATGCGGCAGAATTGTCGCAGCGGAGTGGGAAGGGGCCATAATTAAGAGGAAGGTGTGCAGGAGCACGCCACAGGGGGGTGTCCTATCTCCTCTCCTCTGGGTTGTGGTAGTCAACGAGCTTCTTGTGGAGCTGGAAGCCAATGGTTGTCGGGTGGTTGCCTATGCAGATGACCTCGCTATCCTAGTCAGAGGCAAATTTCTGGGCGCCCTGCGCGATGTTCTCTAGGGGGTGTCCTATCTCCTCTCCTCTGGGTTGTGGTAGTCAACGAGCTTCTTGTGGAGCTGGAAGGCAATGGTTGTCGGGTGGTTGCCTATGCAGATGACCTCGCTATCCTAGTCAGAGGCAAATTTCTGGGCGCCCTGCGCGATGTTCTTCAGGGCTACCTGGATACTGTGGCTTGGTGGGCTGAATCATGTGGATTGGCGGTCAACCTGGGAAAAACGGAATCGGTCCTTTTCACAAGAAGATATAGGATGTCCGATTTCAGAACTCCCTCGATTGGAGGGGTACTGTTGGTACTTTCTGATAGGGTTAAATATTTGGGGATTGTTTTGGACAAGAAACTGTCCTGGAGACCCAATGTGGAAGATCGGGCCAGGAAGGCCGCCATTGCCTTGTACTGCTGCAGAGGAGCTATCGGAAAGAGATGGGGACTCTCGCCAAGAATAGTACACTGGCTTTATGAGATGGTGGTCAAACCGATTCTGCTATATGGGGTGCTGGTCTGGTGGAAAGCACTGGACACGGCGAGCACCTCCAAAATGTTAGTGTCAGTGCAACGGGCGGCGCTGATCGGTATCAGTGGCGCTCTCAGAGCAACACCTACCTTGGCACTGAACGTCATGCTGAACATATACCCAGTAGATATTGCGGGAAAGGCGGCCGCGGCAAGGTCGTTGGTCAGGCTTCGTGATATGGGATATAGACTTTCTGACCGCGGACACTCTAGCCTTCTTACCAGTTTCCACTTCATCCCGGACAGAACGGACTACTGTATGCCGATAACTGCTCCCTATACAACCTTCACCACAGTTATTCCAGAGAGAGAGGATTGGGGAAGAGGAATTATCTGGGGCATGGGACCGGTTAACTTGTTCACGGATGGGTCAAAGCTGGATGGAAAGGTTGGTGGGGGGGTCTTTTGTCAAGAGCTAAATTTAAGCCGCAAGTTTAAGTTGGCTGATCACTGCAGTGTATTCCAAGCGGAAATTGCTGCGATTAAGGATGCGGTGGATGGAATGCTATCCAGTGCTACCACGGTTAGGGAATTTAACATCTAATCTGATAGCCAAGCGGCTATCAAGGCCTTGAGCTCAACTACAGTGCGATCGAGGGTGGTCTGGGAGTGCCTGACCTCGCTTGCGAATGCATCGAATTATTTTACAATTAAGATTATCTGGGTCCCGGGCCATAGTGATATCCCGGGTAACTGTCAAGCGGATCTCTTAGCCCGCATCGGTACAACTGAACCGGATGAATTTGGCTGTAGGGATTTCGGGATCCCGCTGGCCACCTGTGGATTGCTCCTCCATAGCTGGGCCTCGAATCAGCTCAGCAAACGTTGGGCGGATACCACGTCTTGCAGGGTAGCAAGATCTTTCTGGCCAAAAGTGGATGGCAGGAGGTCTGCTGAAATAATTGGGTTCACTAAGGCTCACCTATCAATGGTCATTGGGGTTTTGACAGGGCACTGTCCCATGGGTATCCATGCGGTACGTCTCAATATACTGGAAACTCCATCCTGCTGCAGCTGTATGGAGGATGATGAGGTGGAATCACCAAATCACTTTATGCTTGATTGTCCAGCTTTTGCCAGAATTAGGCGAAAGTACTTCGGTCGCGACTCACTTGGATCTCCCGAGGATATATCCAAAGTTGAGATCGGTATCATTCGGAGCTTTATCGTTGCTACCCAACGATTCTCTAAGTAGCTAGATCTAAGTCACCGTTATTTTTGGTGTATGTGGTATCACAACGGACCTTCGTGTTGTCCAAGTGAGCTATCCTTATCAGGGCAGCTACCACCTAACCTATCCTATCCTATCCTATCGAATGCCTAATGTAGTCAAAAGCACAATGCAACTCTGTTGGTAGCGTTCCGCTTCCGTTTCCGCTTCTTAGTTTTTGGTGTGTTCAGTGCTTAAAAATGTCATTTGTCAAAGCAAATGTCATTGTCTGCATGGCGGAACGCTACTTGTTATATAACGCATTAAACTATCCGTAGTGCTACAAAAACTATGTTCGAGAAATTCAAAAAGTTTACATCAGTTTCTTAAGATAGAGTGACAAATCCTCACGTATATTTTTCTATACATGTGAGCAGCCTTCTCTTTTATGTTCACTGAATTCTGTTATTAAGCTTTCATATATTTTTCTCTTTTCAATATGCTAATCATATGTTATATATAACATGATTTATACAGCAGCGAATGTCATAAAGCTATGCGTTAGCGTTATGGCATAAATAACATATTATCTAGCTGTTGTACTTATCTGATATTCCTAATAATAATTGCTTTTGGCGCCACCTGTTGTGGCTGAGCTCTATAAATTTTCCTAAATTTGTCAAAGGCAGGGCGTCCTTCCAATTGAAATACGTCTACAAAAATATATAAAGAAAGTTTTTGAACTAGAATTAAATGGTTTTCATAAACAAACTACTTACATTTTCATTAACCGCTTTCTCCAGCACATAAAGCCTTTTCTTGGAGGATGTCTCGATCTTCTGTAAATTGGAAGTGTTATTAACAAAATATTATGGAAAACATAAGTTTACTTTCCTGTTCTCTCCACTTCTGTAGTAGTTTTATTAAATTTATTGTTGCTCCGCACAAATTTCTGCAAATAATTTTCACAAATTGTCACAATATATTTTAGTGATATCAACTCTTACTTAGATACGTGTAACACAAGAGTCTTTAAAAGTAACCGGGTTTGACATGGAGGTAATGGCCATTTTACACGAATAAAGTTTTTGGTAAATTTTTTTACGTTTTACGATCCTTTTTAATTCTTACTTACTTACTTAATTGGCGCTTAACCGTTTAAACGATTATGGCCGTCCAGCAAGGCTGCTTTTCTCTGCGAACCGGCGCCAATTGGGCAGTTTAAATCGTTTTCCAACCAGGTCCTTCTAGCGGAGTTGGGGCTGCCCTCTACCTCTGCTTCCATAGGCGGGTTCCAATAGAAACACTTTCTTAGCCGGAGCGTCATCTTTCATTCGCATAACATGGCCTATCCAGCGCAGCCGATGTATTTTAATTCGCTGCACTATGTTAATGTCTGCGTAAAGCTCGAACAACGCATAGTTAAGTCTTCTTCGGTACTCGCCAACGCGTAGTGGTCCATAAATCTTTGGAAGAACTTTTCTCTCGAACACTTCCAAAACCGCTTCAACTGGTGTTGTCTTCGATTCAATCAAAGTAAAAAAGCAATTGATGGTCGAACGTCATAAAATCGACCAAAAAATTGGCTTGGTTAAAAAAGGGCCTTCAAATATAATTCAAGTGGAGCACCAAACCACAATAAATTCTAAAAAGCATATGTGCCAATCGATATAAATGTATCGTGGAATGAAAATTTTTGAAAAATATGAGGTGAGTATAAGTTCACGTACTTGCAGATTGCCAATGGGGAAAACGTTTAACATAGTACATTGATTTCTCAATATAGTAAATTGCTTCTGAGAGCGCCACGTAAAGCTGGCCTGTTTGCCTGTTGATTTTTTGTCAAGAATCCGTCCGAATTGAAGAGAGATAATCGTTGTAAATCGTCCTTTCATGATATGGTATGCTTTGCGTGTGGGGGTGATATGTCTTTTTGTGTTTACAAAGCGGGTAAGGGAAACTCGCAACTGGCGAAGATTGCCGGGAAATCTCGCCAGGGAACAGACTACCAGGAGACCAACCCAGCTTCAGAATTTTAGAAAGGGCGGACGACAGTGCGTGTAGAGTCAAGTTATGTGTAGGGAAAGCCGAGCCATAACGTCCACATCAAAGGAAGCTGAAATACGAAGCAGCTGGACAAAGAATTTTTTGCGAAGAATGTCTCGCTAAGAAAAGAAATAGACATTTTTAAAAAGATAATGAAGATGCGATCAAAGAAAAAAAATATGAGAAGACTTATTAATAAAATAGTAGCGGCAATTGTTACCATGAAAGGCGACAACCGTTTCTTTGCGCAGACAAAGGATGTCGTAGCCTTGCTGGATTCAGGTGCTGGCGCGAGTTGTCTAGGTAAAAATTATGAGAAGCTGATAGAAGGCAGGGAGGATAGCATCCTCCCACTGGCCAATTAAAACATACGCACAGCGAATGGTGGCGAAACGCCAGTGGTTGGTGCTATCACTCTGTCTGTCTTCTGGGATGGAATATATAAGGACCTAGAGTTTCTCATCGTGCCAGGCCTCCAGAAAGAGGTGTATTTAGGGGTAGACTTTTGGCAGGCTTTCGATCTTAATGTTGTTAGTCGCATCCAACTCACACTGGCGTTGCAGAACTTGTACCCGCTGAGGGCTACTTATCATTTGAAGCGGTACAGCATGTTCTAACAAGAGAGCAAAGTGTGGCGTTGGAGAAGGTCAAGGCGCAGTTTCCCTCATTTGCGGTCCTAGGTTTAGGGGAAACGAATGTGGAGGAACACGTGATAGAAGTCACAAATGAAAACCTCCCAGTCAAGCAAAGGCATTACCCTATATCACCAGCGATCCAAAAGCTAGTTTTTGAAGAGCTCGATAGGATGCTTGGTTTAGGCGTGATAGAGGAGAGCAATAGTAGCTGGAGCTCTCCTGTGTCGCTGGTGATAAAGGGAGACAAGAAGCGTCTGTGCCTCGACGCACGAAAAATTAATGAACGCACCATCAAAGAGGCATATCCACTGCCAAATATCGACGGGATCATTAGCCGACTGCAGAACACTAGGTTCATTTCGGCAATTGATTTAAAAGATGCCTTTTGGCAGATCCCGCTCGAAAACAAATCTAGGGAAAAGACAGCATTTACAGTGCCAGGGCGTCCCCTATACCAATACACAGTCATGCCGTTTGGACTGTGTAACGGAGCGCGAAGGATGTGTAGATTTATGGACAAGGTTATACCCGCTTCTTTACGTGATTCCGTGTTTGTATATTTAGATGATTTGTTGGTATGTTCCGTAGATTTTTCGTCGCATTTATGTTTGCTGGGAAAGGTCGCTAGATGTTTACGTGAGGCTAAGCTTACCATTAACGTGGAAAAGAGTAAATTTTGCTTTAAAGAAGTTAGATACCTAGGCTATGTAGTGGGCGATGGATGCATTCGTACCGATGCGAACAAGGTTGCTGCTGTGAGGGATTTCCCCGAGCCGAAAACACCGAAGCAGCTCCGACGGTTTCTAGGGATGTTAGGCTGGTACCGTCTCTTCATTCAAGACTACGCAACTATTGCAGCTCCGCTGCACGACTGTCTCACTAAAGACAAAATTAAAAAGTTTACGATGACCGACGAGGTGAGAGAGTCGTTTGAGCGACTAAAACAAATCCTAATCTCGGCTCCCGTACTGGTGCACCCTGACTTTGACAGACGATTTTATATCCAGTGCGATGCTTCGAAAGACGGTGTGGGCGGGGTAGCCTTCCATTTGGATGACGAGAACAACGAAAGACCAATAGCTTACGTTTCCGCAAGATTGAACAAAGCACAACGAAACTATAGAATACCCGAGCTGGAGTGCTACGCGTGATCAGTGTGAAGAAATTCCGGCTGTACGTCGAAGGGTTGCCGTTCACAATCATCACCGATCACGCGTGTTTCAAATGGTTGATGAACCAGTAACATGGACGAAATTAAGCTATCTGACAGGCTAATGGACATTAACTTAGACTCACCATACTTCAAAATGGAAGAGTATGACGAATTTAAAAAAAACTGTGACAGAGAATTAAGATAGAGTACTAGAGTTGTGTGTATCAAACGGGTATGTTTAAAGACGGGCTCAGTTTAACTGGGGAACGATCTTCAGCAGGACCAAGACTGGAAACTCTGGGTGCCGTCGGAATTCCGTTCAGGATTGGTGGAAGCCTCCCACAGCTCACCTTCTGCTGGGCACGGAGGCATCCATAAAACGTTAGCCCGAGTCGCGAAAAATACTACTGGCCTGGTATGGAACAGAGGTTCAAAATTATGTTAGGGAATGCGAAGTCTGTAAGGGAAATAAAACCCAAAACTCTTTTCACAAACCACTCATGGGAAAGCAACACGTAACTGAGAGACCTTTCCAACGTTTGTTTATTAACTTTATGGGCCCTTACCCACGTACGTGTGATGGTTATGTTTATGTGTTTGTGTGTCTTGACCATTTTGCCAAGTTTGTTCTTTTTTAAACCCATGCGTAAAGCCACGTAAATGTTATTAAGTTTTTAGAGAAAGAGGGTTTTCACATCTTTGGAGTCCCAGAATATATCCACTCAGATAATGGCAAACAGTTTGCATCCAATGTTTTTGCAAAATTTTTAGAAAAGTATGGCAATACATATCCGGACTGCATTCTACTCTCCACAAGGGAATGCAGCGTAGAGGGTGAATCGCTCAGTACTACAGATAGTAAGATCCTTCATTAAAGAGAACCAAAAGAGTTGGCATGGGTGCATCAGCGATGCGGCCTTTGCCCTTCGTAGCGCGATACACACATCAATAAACTGCTCGCCAAATTATGCCACGTTTGGCCTGCCGATGATGCAACATGGCGCGTCCTATGAAGTATGCCGCAAATTAGGCACCTTGAAAGATACTGATCTACAGATAGATGCGCGAGCAGATAGATTGCAAGGAATTATGGACTCGATAATGAAGGAGCTTAAGTTAGCACATGAGCGAAGTCAGAAAGTTTATAACACCCGATCCAGGGATGTGAAATTCCAAATCGGACAAGTGGTATACCGCCGAAATTTCAAACAGAGTTCACAAATAAACAACCATAATGCTAAGCTTTCCCAAAACTGGTCAACGATATCGAGTCGGTGTATACCACGCTAAGGATATTTTTTTTGCTTAATTATATGTTGAATGTTAGTTTTGGTGACCTATGTTAAATGTAGATGTGTGCAACGTTTTCTAGCTTTAGTTTTAGCTTGATCATTACAGTAATTATTTATGCAATTATTTATTGTTTATGTTTATAATTGACCTTATTTATTTATGTATTATTCTTTTATTATTTATTTATTATTTTCTATTTTTTTATTATTATTTTTTTATTATATAGATATAGGATAAGATACTTACCAGTGATATAACTTTAGATTTAACCCGCATGCCGTTCTAATCATTAATATAAGTAGATTTCTGTGATATTAGTTTTAGGAGCAGAAAAGTAAATAATTCCTCGTGCTGCGTTTAGACGAGTTTCACCTACACACAAATGATCGAAAGAATAGGGGATAGGCCGGCTTTAGGTCGTGGGTCGAGGCCACACGTTAGGCGCTTGAAGGTAACTTTAGGACAGGCTGCGCTTTGAATTTTTTTACGCCGACGCTCCATGTTGCATGCAACATCGGCGGTTGCGAGCCTGTAGCGGCAGCCTCTGGGTTTATGCGATGGTAAGGATGTTCAAACATTTACGCATGTGTCTGTGTGCATATACCAGCATAGCTACGTTTAAATGTGTTAGTAACTGGTAGGAAGCAAACACTTGGATAGATGTTCGAACATGTATCTTTTAGTATGCGTGGAGTTAGTTCGTGAAAGTTTATATCCGTCGTTTACCGCCAAAATAGGATTGTATGTATTGGTGTCTTGCGTTCTTGAGTGAAAGTGGTGAGAAAGAAAGACTTTTGATTTATGGGGTACGACCGCCAAACGATTGCAGAGAATGTCTCAAAAGAAAAGTTTACTTAAGTGAGTGCGGAAGCAAGCTTAATTATATATATTTTTTTTGCGAAAAAAAAGTTCGCGATTTTTTTTTCATAAAACCGTGCTAACGGGTAATTTAGCGGAATCCCAAGGAGGAAACGGGAGCCCATACCCTGCTTGACAGCAGCCCCAGGTGAGTCCAGTGAAACCCCTTTCCCCAGTCCATGGTGCATGTGGACTAATAGTTAAAATAAATTTAAAAAAATGTTAAAAGTGGAAATTAGTTTAAATAAAACTACATACCTACAATCAATAAAATTTAGTGAAATAAATGAAATTATATACAGAGATAAAATTAAGTAAAAAAATTAGATAAAATAATGAAAGTTAAAAATAAAATAAAGTTAAAATAAATTAACTAAAATTATAAAATTAAATTAAATATAAAACTAAGTAAAATAACTAAAATTACATACATAAATAAATAAAGCCAGATATTTAATAAAAATCTGTTGGATAAAATCAAGTAAAATAAATAAAACCAAATGAATGAATAAAATGACATAAATAGGTAAAATGAAATAAGTAGATAAAAGACAATAAATATAATAAGGTCACATGCACCCTAATGTGTCTTCCTCTGCCGCCATGTCCCCAGTCCCTAATATTCTTCCCCTTTACACATCTAGATTGCTGTGCAAAAATTTAAGCTGTCCACCATCACAAGCCACAAACGCAAAAAGAAAGCGGGGTAGTATTTATCATCAAGAAGCCTGCCACTTCTGCATCACCATCAAGAGTCATAACAGCACAAAAAAAAGAGGGGTAGTATTTGGTATCAAGGAAGAGGAAGCATACAGACGGTGCCAGGCTATACGTCAAAGGAGTAGAGGGGCATCTTGACGTTCCTGTCCTGGCACCGCGATCATTAACTTGAGCATAGATTGGAGGAGGAAAGCAAACTCGAGGAGAGAGGCCAAGAAGGGAGCAGAATAATCCGTGCGCCGCGGCCGGAATTTACATTGTTTTCATTTGAACTTTTTTTTAACTCATTAGAGAGTTTTTCTGGTTAATTTTTAATCAGTATATTTAGTTGCCGCACTATTGAATTTTGCAATTTTCTTTTTTATTATTCAATATTTTTTTATTTTTATAATTTTTTTATATTTTTTAATTAGACGATTTGGTTTTTTGGGTTCACCGCATTGAAATTAATTTTTAATTTGTTTATTTGTTATTCAAGTTGATCTTAAGAATTTTTTTGCAAATAATTTTTGTATCACCACAAGGTTGATAGGTAGCTTCTAGTTTGTTCGCCACATCACCTTTTTTTGTTTTTTCATATACCAACCTATGTACATATACATATACGTACATAGATACACATATGTATGGTACCGGGCCCTAAGCCCTATTGGCCCGCATTTTTTCTTTTTGGGTTTCTTTGTTTTGTCAAAATCACCTCACTAAAATTTTCTTTCTGTATATTTTTTCGTTCGCCTTTCGCAGATGCTTCTAGATTTTTTTGTTTTCCTTTGCTTTTTCGTTTATGCTTCTTACTAGGCGAATGAATTTTTTTTTTTAGTTTTTTAATCATTTGGTTCTTTCCATTTAAATATTTTTTTATAGGATATCACAAATTGCTTTATTTTTTTGTTTTTACAGTCTTAATAACTAATAAATAAATAATAAGTTAAAGGAAAAAGTAAATAGGTAGGAAGTTTTTTACTGTGATTCGGACCGCGACCGCGTGTCCGAATGAAAATAAAAGTGCCAACAGCAGGTTGAAAAAAAAAAACGTTCCAATAGAGAATTCCCTTGTAGGTATACGTTCCCTCATGTATGCGCTCTTAATTTTTCAGCTACCTCTCTCTTCGACGCAGGCGCCTTCGTCGCTGGATTGATCGGTAAGTGCCAATATATATCACCTTTTTGTTACATTACGTACACATAAATACATGTATATCGAACAATTGAATTTTGCTTTGAAGTTAGTGAGAAACAATAAGAGTTATAAAAATACAGTGGCCGGTCGATAATCCCTACCCTTAGATTTAAATTTTGATATCTTAATGAATTTTAAACGTAACCTTTTTTTCTTTGTTCATTTAATTTCCCTGATCCACAGTATTTATGTCAGGCTAAGGGGACGTTGCTAAATTTAGGAGTCACAGCGAAGTCCAAGGCTGCGTCAAGGTGTTACGCAGAGTGGGCGGGATGACTCCACCTGACACGGACGGACCTTTTCTTCCAGCTTTCCCTTTCTTCTCATATATTCAGGCATGAACCCTTTTTTTGTTTGTATAACTGCAGGTAGGCGAGTGAGCAAAAACTCACCCCGCCCGACGAGCTAGCAGGGGCTTGCCAGCATGCCAAATGCCACCTCCGCCTTACCCCAACAGTCAGTTATACAACAATGGCGCTCAACGAAATAGCCCAATTTTCAATTTCATTTTTTTTGTTTTTCTCTCAAAATCAGTTCCATGTTTATTTTGTTTTATTTTTGCATTCCTTAAAGCTTTTTTTCCAAAAAAAAAAAAAAAATTTTTCTTTTCATAACTTTTCCTTTCTTTCCTATACCTTTTTTTCCATAACTCTTTTCTTAACGATATCTTTTGTTTGCCTTTATAACTTGTACCTTTCTTTCAATCTCAGTTTTAGTTCTCTGACAGGACGGAGACCGTTGTAGGGGATCCGTCCGACGCGATAGGTGCCACTACAACAAACACAAGGGGGGATACTCGCCTTGCCGTAGAGGTTCCTTTTGAAAGCTGCAACGCTTGCATAAGTGGTATTCTGCGGTAAGGCTAGTATATTACCAAGTAGAAGTTGTAGCGTGTAGGTGACTGTTTAAGCTACCGTGTACGTAGTCCAGCACTGTGTGCGCGTGAGGTTTGCAGTCAGCCAACACGAAGGCGATTTGAAGCAGTGTGGCAACCAAGCTTGAGGATCGAGCTTGTAGGCTTGTAGTGCTACACTGAATAAAAGGACATAATTGGGAGACTTAGTTGACTAGGACCTAGACTAGTGACAAACGGACCACTCACGCACACTCACCATGACCTTGCCGAGGTGCAACACCAACGCACACCAAGCATATTTTGTTCTGATTAAAACTTAAAATCTGATTAGCATTACAAAAACAATATCGAATAACAAAGATACATCGAGATTTATACATACATATACATATCTCACACATTAAAACGTACGTGGATTCTGTACTCTTTCCATATACATACGTGCATACATATTTATTTGGAAGTTTTTTTATTTTTTTACCGCGGTGTCGTAGATTGAATTGTTTTTGGTACTAATATTATTTTTGAATTAATTTCAAAATAACCATCGCTTAAGAGTTGAATTTTGAACCTGTTACTCTGTAACCATTTTTTTTTTTAAGTAAATATGGATCGTCATACCCTTTTAATTTCCATACTTCTTTAAATACGCTGTTTAAAAAGTAACAGTACAACTTCTTGGATTACCACTTGCTTTTTGATTTAAAGAGAAACCCCCTTGAAAAAAAATAAATAAATAAAAATTCAATGTATGTTATAATATAGTTATATAAAATAGTTGCATAAATGCGTGTTAATTTGATGATTCGACGCAACAAAATTGTTTTCGGATCGGCGTTTATGTATGTAATCGTATTATTATTTTAAGTTTTTTATTATTATTATATTTTTTAATTTGTCGGTTTTGTCATTATTGCAAATTTTAGTTCCCCTTTTATAATACTTTTAATTTTTAGTTTTTAAATTCGGTTCTTAAAACTTGCTGGAAATTTTTATGAATTTGAATTGAGATCCTCCCCAAGTTTATTTTGCGTAACCCAGTTATTTGTATTTCTTTACCTCGGTTACTATACCTATTTACATATACATTTTTAACCCATTGGTTGGAGTTTCGTTTGAAATTTTCGGCGATAGAATTTAACCCTAAGTGGGCTTATTTTTTTTTTTTGCCTGCAAATTTTTTTTACTATTTTCTATCACGATTGTTTGGTTTTTATTTTTGAGTTACCTGCCTAATTTGTGAGTTTTAAAAGTTTTTATTCTTTTGCAAAGCCTTAAGTTCGTGGCTTTCTTCGTCGCATAGGGGTATTATACTTCAGAGTCTGCAGGCGAAATAAAGATTCACTACGTTTCTTATTGTTTGTTTTTGCTCTGTTTGGATTGAACTTAGCCCTTCTTATTTGTCTTGAGATTGCACGGCGTTAAAAAAAAATAAATAAATAAAAATTCAATGTATGTTATAATATAGTTATATGAAATAGTTGCATAAATGCGTGTTAATTTGATGATTCGACGCAACAAAATTGTTTTCGGATCGGCGTTTATGTATGTAATCGTATTATTATTTTAAGTTTTTTATTATTATTATATTTTTTAATTTGTCGGTTTTGTCATTATTGCAAATTTTAGTTCCCCTTTTATAATACTTTTAATTTTTAGTTTTTAAATTCGGTTCTTAAAACTTGCTGGAAATTTTTATGAATTTGAATTGAGATCCTCCCCAAGTTTATTTTGCGTAACCCAGTTATTTGTATTTCTTTACCTCGGTTACTATACCTATTTACATATACATTTTTAACCCATTGGTTGGAGTTTCGTTTGAAATTTTCGGCGACAGAATTTAACCCTAAGTGGGCTTATTTTTTTTTTTGCCTACAAATTTTTTTTACTATTTTCTATCACGATTGTTTGGTTTTTATTTTTGAGTTACCTGCCTAATTTGTGAGTTTTAAAAGTTTTTATTCTTTTGCAAAGCCTTAAGTTCGTGGCTTTCTTCGTCGCATAGGGGTATTATACTTCAGAGTCTGCAGGCGAAATAAAGATTCACTACGTTTCTTATTGTTTGTTTTTGCTCTGTTTGGATTGAACTTAGCCCTTCTTATTTGTCTTGAGATTGCACGGCGTTAGGGTAAATCTGTTTGGCGACTTAATCCCCATAGGTCAAGAAAGTTTTCCTTTCCTGTGGGAGTGTTGTCGTGTATAGAGGAGGAAGACGCACCGGAACGAGTTACTGGTGGACTGGGGTTATTCAACAAGAACCAGAGGATCACAAGGAGTGTGAGCAGAGCGCTACAGAACCAGGTGATAGGATCGATCTTTACGAAGATCGACACGGGTTTACCCCATCCCGTAGATTTTTTGCCAATGGACCTTATCAACAGGTGCACTTCGCGGGTCTTCAGGTCAACAAGTCGGGAGGAGGTGATTCGTCCGGTTACCATTAGAAGATCGGACAGCATTTATTTTAGTGAGGGGGACAACAGCTTGAGTTTTTCGAGGAGAATAGACCAGCTGTTCGAAATGTCCGAGACGGAGGAGTCTGGTGCTGTTGGTGGGGCGGTCCCTAGGAAGATTGAGCCACCAGCGAACGCGGGTGCTGGGGCAGCGGAATCCCGGAGAAGCGGACCTAGTTCTACAGCCGCCAACATCGAACAGTTAAGCCAGATGATGGCGATGATGGCACAGCAAAACCAGGTGATGGCACAATATATGAACGAGGTCCGTCATATCCGCGATAACGTGTCAAACCTCAGCAACCGCGTCGCTGATATGGAGAACTCGGCACAACCGTTAGGGCACCGGTCTGAGCGCGCGTCTACACCCGAACCTAGGGATGCGTGTCAATCCAGGTGCAGCACGGGGGTTTCAGGTAGCGATAGGAACACCCAGGACCCACCGAGATGGAAGAAGTTGGATCTGGATAAGTGACATGTGAAGTTTGACGGGACGACTAAGGGAATTACGGTGGAGAGCTTCATTTTTAGGATTGAAAACTTGAGGCAACAACACAACATATCCCACTTTCAGCTCTTCACCGATTTCCATTGCCTCGTAACGGGCTCTGCCTTGAAGTGGTACTGGCAAGTTCTTGAAGATCACGCCGACGAACCCGAGTTCGGGTATTTTGAGCTCTAAGCAGAACTGCTAGCCCACTTCAAGACTGTAGAGTCCGATTACGAGATTATAAGAGAAATTATGGAACGCAAACAACAGCCACAAGAAGGGTTCGACGACTTCTACGGTGAGGTCCATAATCTGACATTCCGCCTGCGGAAAAAGGTCCAGGAGAAGGGCGGACGACAGTGCGTGTAGTGTCAAGTTAGGTGTAGGGAAAGCCGAGCCAAAGAGTCTACATCAAAGGAAGCTGGAATACGAAGCAGCGAGACAACGGATTTTGTGCGAAGAATTTTTCGCTAAGAAAAGAAGTAGAAATTTTAAAAAGATAATGAAGATGCGAGCAAAGAATAAGAACACGAGACTAATTATTAATAAAATAGTAGCGACAATTGTCACCATGAAAGGCGACAACCGCTTCTTTGCGCAGACAAAGATCGGGGATAGGGATGTCGTAGCCTTGCTGGATTCAGGTGCTGGCGCGAGCTGTCTAGGTAAAAATTATGAGAAGCTGATAGAAGGCAGGGAGGACAGCATCATCCCACTGGCCAATCAAAACATACGCACAGCGAATGGTGGCGAAACGCCAGTGTTTGGTGCTATCACTCTGTCTGTCTTCTGGGATGGAATATATAAGGACCTAGTTTTTCTCATCGTGCCAGGCCTCCAGTAAGAGGTGTATTTAGGGGTAGACTTTTGGCAGGCTTTCGATCTGAATGTTTTTAGTCGTGGGGTTCTATCGCATCCAACTCACACTGGCGTTGCAGAACTTGTACCCGCCGAGGGCGCCTTATCATTTGAAGCGGTACAGCATGTTCTGACAAGAGAGCAAAGTGCGGCGTTGGAGAAGGTCAAGGCGCAGTTTCCCTCATTTGCGGTCCTAGGTTTAGGGAAAACGAATGTGGAGGAACACGTGATAGAAGTCACAAATGAAAACCTCCCAGTCAAGCAAAGGCATTACCCTATATCACCAGCGATCCAAAAGCTAGTTTTTGAAGAGCTCGATAGGATGCTTGGTTTAGGCGTGATAGAGCTCCCCTGTGTCGCTGGTGATAAAGGGAGAAAAGAAGCGTCTGTGCGTCGACGCACGAAAGATTAATGAACGCACCCTCAAAGATGCATATCCACTGCCAAATATCGACGGGATCATTAGCCGACTGCAGAACAGTAGGTTAATTTCGGCAATTGATTTGAAAGATGCCTTTTGGCAGATCCCGCTCGAGAAGAAATCTAGTGAAAACACAGCATTTACAGTGCCAGGGCGTCCCCTATACCAATACACAGTCATGCCGTTTGGACTGTGTAATGCAACGCAAAGAATGTGTAGACTTCTGGACAAGGTTATACCCGCTTCTTAACGTGATTCCGTGTTTGTGTATTTAGATGATTTGTTGGTATGTTCCGTAGATTTTCGTCTCATTTATATTTGCTAGAAAAGGTCGCTAGATGTTTACCTGCGGCTAACCTTACCATTAACGTGAAAAAGAGTAAATTTTGTTTTAAAGAAGTTAGGTACTTAGGTTATGTAGTGGGCGATGGATGCATCCGTACCGATGCGAACAAATTTGCTGCTGTGAGGGATTTCCCCGAGCCGAAAACACCAAAGCAGCTCCGACGGTTTCTAGGGATGTCAGGCTGGTACCGTCGTTTTATTCAAGACTACGGAACCATTGCAGCTCTGCTGCACGACTGTCTCACTAAATACAAAATAAAAAAAGTTTACGATGACTGACGAGGCTAGAGATTAGTTTGAGCGACTAAAACAAAGCCTAATTTCGGCTCCCGTACTGGTACACTCTGACTTTGACAGACGATTTTATATCTAGTGCGATGCTTCGACAGACGGTGTGGGCGGGGTACTCTTCCAGTTGGACGACGAGAACGACGAAAGACCGATAGCCTACGTTTCCACAAGATTGAACAAAGCACAACGAAACTATAGCATAACCGAGCTAGAGTGCTACGCGGCAGTGATCAGTGTGAAGAGATTTCGGCCGTACATCGAAGGGTTGCCGTTCACAATCATCACCGATCACGCGAGTCTGAAATGGTTGATGAACCAGAAAGATCTTTCTGGGAGACTCGCGCGATGGAGTTTAAAATTGCAGGCATACGATTTTGAAATAGAACATATGAAAGGAGCACTTAACGTAGTCCCAGATACACTGTCGCGAACACACATGGACGAAATTAAGCTCTCTGACAGACTAATGGACATCGACTTGGACTCACCATACTTTAAAACGGAAGAGTATGATGAACTTAAGAAAACTGTGACAGAGAATCAAGATAGACTACCAGAGTTGTGCGTATCAGACGGGTATGTCTATAGACGTACTCAGTATAACCGGGGGACGATCTTCAGCGGGACCAAGCCTGGAAACTCTGGGTGCTGTCGGATTTGTGTGCAGGATTGGTGGAAGCCTCCCACAGCTCACCTTTTGCTGGGCACGGAGGCATCCATAAAACGTTAGCCCGAATACGCGAAAAATACTACTGGCCTGGTATGGTAACAGAGGTTCAAAATTATGTTAGGGAATGCGAAGTCTGTAAGGGAAATAAAACCCAGAACTCTTTTCACAAACCACTCATGGGAAAGCAACACGTGACTGAGAGACCTTTCCAAGGTTTGTTTATTGACTTTATGGGCCCTTACCCACGTACGTGTGATGGTAATGTGTATGTGTTTGTTTGTCTTGACCATTTTTCCAAGTTTGTTTTTTTAAAACCCATGCGTAAAGCCACGTCTGTAGATGTTATTAATTTTTTAGAGAAAGAGGTTTTTCACATCTTTGGAGTACCAGAATATATCCACTCAGATAATGGCAAACAGTTTGTATCCGATGTTTTTGCAAAATTTTTAGAAAAGTATGGCACAAGACATAACCGGACTGCATTCTACTCTCCACAAGGGAATGCAGCGGAGAGGGTGAATCGCTCAGTAATACAGATAGTAAGATCCTTCATTAAAGAGAATCAAAAGAGTTGGGATAGGTGCATCAGTGATGCGGCCTTTGCCCTTCGTAGCGCGATACACACATCATTAAACTGCTCGCCATATTATGCCCCTTTTGGCTTACCGATGATGCAACATAGCACGTCTTATGAAGTATGCCGCAAATTAGGCACCGTGAAAGATACTGATCTACAGATAGATGTGCGAGCAGATAGATTGCAAGGAATTAGGGACTCGATAATGAAGGAGCTTAAGTTAGCACATGAGCGAAGTCAGAAAGTTTATAACACCCGATCCAGGGATGTGAAATTCCGAATCGGACAAGTCGTATATCGCCGAAATTTCAAACAGAGTTCAGAAATAAACAACTACAATGCTAACCTTGCCCCAAAGCAAATAAAGTGTGCCATTCATAAAGCGATCGGCAACTCGATGTATGAACTCGCCGATACCAGAAAGTCGGCGTATACCACGCTAAGGATATTTTTGTTGCTTAATTATATGTTGAATGTTAGTTTTGGTGACCTATGTTAAATGTAGATGTGTGCAACGTTTTCTAGCTTTAGTTTTAGCTTGACCATTAGAGTAATTATTTATGCAATTATTTATTTCTTTGACCATGTTTATAGTTGACCTTATTTATTCATTTATTTATTGTTTTTTATTATTTATTTATTATTATTTTATAAATTCTGTGATATTTTATTACTAACATACTAAAAACTGTGATATAGATTTAGGTAGATAGATATCTGTGATATAGGCTTAGATACTTACCAGTGATATAACTTTAGATTTAACCCGCATGCCATTCTAGTCATTAATTTAAGTAGATATCTGTGATATTAGGTTAGTAGTAGAAACAGTTTTTGTTCCGCGTGCTGCCCTTATACGAGTTAAAATAAACCCTAAATAATCGGGAGAATAGGCAATAGCCCGGCTTTAGGTCGTGGGTCGAGGCCACACGTTAGGCGTTTGAAGGTAGCTTTAGGACAGACTGCGCTTTGAATTTTTTTTACGTCCACGCTCCATGTTGCATGCAACATCGGCGGTTGCGAGCCTGTAGCGGCAGCCTGTGGGTTAATGCGATGGTAAGGATGTTCAAACATTTACGCATGTATCTGTGTGCATATACCAGCATAGCTACGTTTACATGTATTAGTAACTGGTAGGAAGCAAACACTTGGATAGATGTTCGAAGCAAGCTTAATTATATATATTTTTTTTGCGAAAAAAAAAGTTCGCGTTTTTTTTTCATAAAACCGTGCGGGTAATTTAGCAGAATCCCAAGGAGGAACCGGGAGCCCATACCCTGCTTGACAACAGCCCCAGGTGAGTCCAGTGAAACCCCTTTCCCCAGTCCATGGTGCATGTGGACAAATAGTTAAAATAAATTAAAAAAATGTTAAAAGTGGAAATTAGTTTAAATAAAACTACATACCTACAATCAATAAAATTTAGTGAAATAAATGAAATTATATACAGAGATAAAATTAAGTAAAAAAATTAGATAAAATAATGAAAGTTAAAAATAAAATAAAATTAAAATAAATTAACTAAAATTATAAAATTAAATTAAATATAAAACTAAGTAAAATAACTAAAATTAAAAAAATAAATAAATAAATGTAAGGCGCGATAACCTCCGAAGAGATCTAAGGCCGAGCTTCTCTTCCAATTTGCGTCGTGCTCCTCTTGATTTTCCCTACAAATTGGCCGGACGGGACCTACATGCTTTATGCCGACTCCGAACGGCATCTGCAAGGCAGATGAGTTTTCACTGAGAGCTTTTCATGGCAGAAATACACCCGGAGCGTTTGCCAAACACTGCCGAGGGGCGACCCCGCTTAGAAAAATTGTCTTCTAATTGAAAAACCTTATTTCTAAAATTTTGATGTTGCTTTGCCCGGGAGTTGAACCCAGGGCATACGGTGTGATAGGCGGAGCACGCTACCATCACACCACATAAAGCCAGATATTTAATAAAAATCTGTTGGATAAAATCAAGTAAAACAAATAAAACCAAATTAATGAATAAAATGACATAAATAGGTAAAATGAAATAAGTAGATAAAAGTCAATAAATATAATAAGGTCACATGCACCCTAATGTGTCTTCCTCTGCCGCCATGTCCCCAGTCCCTAATATTCTTCCCCTTTACACATCTAGATTGCTGTGCAAAAATTTAAGCTGTCCACCATCACAAGCCACAAACGCAAATAGAAAGCGGGGTAGTATTTATCATCAAGAAGCCTGCCACTTCTGCACCACCATCAAGAGTAATAAACGCACAAAAAAAAGAGGGGTAGTATTTGGTATCAAGGAAGAGGAAGCATACAGACGGTGCCAGGCTATACGTCAAAGGAGTAGAGGGGCATCTTGACGTTACTGTCCTGGCACCGCGATCATTAACTGGAGCATAGATGGGAGGAGGAAAGCAAACCCGAGGAGAGAGGCCAAGAAGTGAGCAGAATAATCCGTGCGCCGCGGCTGGAATTTACATTGTTTCATTTGAACTTTTTTTTAACTCATTAGAGAGTTTTTCTGGTTAATTTTTAATCAGTATATTTAGTTGCCGCACTATTGAATTTTGCATTTTCTTTTTATTATTCAATATTTTTTTATTTTTATAATTTTTTTATATTTTTTAATTGGACGATTTGGTTTTTTGGGTTCACCGCATTGAAATTAATTTTTAATTTGTTCATTTGTTATTCAAGTTGATCTTAAGAATTTTTTTGCAAATAATTTTTGTATCACCATAAGGTTGATAGGTAGCTTCTAGTTTGTTCGCCACATCACCTTTTTTTGTTTTTTCATATACAAACCTATGTACATATACATATACGTACATAGATACAAATATGTATGGTACCTGGCCCTAATCCCTATTGGCCCGCATTTTTTCTTTTTAGGTTTCTTTGTTTTGTCAAAATCACCGCACTAAAATTTTCTTTCTGTATATTTTTTCGTTCGCCTTTCGCAGTTGCTTCTAGATTTGTTTGTTTTCCTTTGCTTTTTCGTTTATGCTTCTTACTAGGCGAATGATTTTTTTTAAGTTTTTTAATCATTTGGTTCTTTCCATTTAAATATTTTTTTTATAGGATATCACAAATTGCTTTATTTTTTTGTTTTCACAGTCTTAATAACTAATAAATAAATAATAAATTAAAGGGAAAAGTATATAGGTAGGAAGTTTTTTACTGTGATTCGAACCGCGACCGCGTGTCCGAATGACAATAAAAGTGCCAACAGCAGGTTGAAAAAAAAAGGTTCCAATAGAGAATTCCCTTGTAGGTATACGTTCCCTGACGTATGCGCTCTTAATTTTTCAGCTACCTCTCTCTTCGACGCAGGCGCCTTCGTCGCTGGAGTGATCGGTAAGTGCCAATATATATCACCTTTTTGTTACATTACGTACACATAAATACACGTATATCGAACAATTGAATTTTGCTTTGAAGTTAGTGAGAAACAATAAGAGTTATAAAAATACAGTGGCGGGTCGATAATCCATACCCTTAGATTTAAATTTTGATATCTTAATGAATTTTAAACGTAACCTTTTTTTCTTTGTTGAGATGTTGATTTAATTTCCCTGATCCACGGTATTTATGCCCCTACATATACATATCTATTTGCATATATATATATACTTATTTAAATTCATAGTATCAGAATAGTTCGATATTTTTTTGCTGTAGAATTTCCGTTTTTTATGGTAGACATAAGGTCATATATTAAATACCCTCTGTATTTAAAATTTTCTTATGAATTTTTCTGTCACTCTTAAGTTTAAGTAGTTTTAGTTTATTTTTGAATAAAAGCTCTGTTAAACCTTCCGTGGAAAATTACCCACTTTTCTGTTCATCTGATTTTATGGGTTGAAATTCTAACAACATGATAGGCTAGGTGAGAGTTAAATTGGTGTGGGTGTTGCACGAGCGCAATGTAGGGGACGTGGGTGTGAGGCGATTGTGACGGACTAGACAGGCTAGGGACATGGGACCGTAACGGACAGGCAAATGTCAGGCTAAGGGGACGTTGCTAAATTTAGGAGTCACAGCGACGTTCAAGGCTTCGTCAAGGTGTTACGCAGAGTGGGAGGGATGACTCCACCTGACACGGACGGACCTTTTCTTTCAGCTTTCCCTTTCTTCTCATACATTCAGGCATGAACCCTTTTTTTGTTTGTATAACTGTAGGTAAGGCGAGTGAGCAAAAACTCACCCCGCCCGACGAGCTAGCAGGGGCTCGCCAGCATGCCAAATGCCACCTCCGCCTTACCCCAACAGTCAGTTATACAACAAGGTATAAGCATATACGGACTTAGAAATACACATGTGTAACCAATGATTGATACATACATGTGTACGTAAATATTTGTAAGACCAAACTAAGCAATACGTGAGGTTAATATTACACTAAGGTTGGATTGTAGGCCAATGGCTTAAAGCTTCAGCAAAAAGGAATACAATTTCCTCTTCTTAAGAAACTAAAGTAGGATTGGACAACATCACTCCTAGGCATGTAAGAAGGTAACACTTGCTTTTAGTTTCACTACATTAGGAATTCGTTTATATATGTAGGTATATAAGGATAGTACGTCCGTCTAAATTTGATGCACTTTGGCGGGCGTGACGCTTTTAAGATACTACAGTCTAACTCTACTGGAGTTCAGCACCAGCTGATCCATTTATTTAAATGCGTTCTTTTTTTATTAGAAGTGCAGTAATATTGCATTAATGAGGCACTCACTATGTGCCCACATATTCATGACTACCTTTATTAAAGATATTGTTTTTTTTCATGTAACCTGTATATATATGCATATAAATATTAAATACTAAGTTTTTTTTTGAACGTTGCAACAAAACAAAAGAGTACGTGATAAAATTAAAAGGAAATAAATGCAGTAAGCCTGGTAAACTCATAAGGTTTTTTTGTTGGGAATTCTGAATTTTCCATTGATGCACCTAATGTGCCTTTAACAGATTTGCGACATATTCAGTATTTGTAATACACGCCATTAGGCGTAAAGAAATTTTTTTTTGCCAAATATATAGTAAGGGTATAAAATATCCAAAACACCTTACTACATACTACCTATTTGGTAATACATAGAATTGGAAAATTTCTTTTTTTGCCTTAGGGTTCCCTTATCACAATATTTAATAAACCTTAGTATAGGTTTAGTTATATTGCAAGTGCTGTCGTATATACACGTAATCGGACAATTAATCAAGGCTTATTTCCGTGGGTTACGCCAGTCTTTTTTTTTATTAACCTTTTTCTTTGGACGCAATTTTTCTTTCTCCTGACTAAGTCCCTTTTCTCACCAATAAATACGTGAGGAAGATATAGAACCGAATCAACTATCAGGGAGGAAATAAGTTCTGTCTCTTTTGATTTTGATTTCGTAGGATTGACCGTTAGTTAGTTTTGATCTTGGAGGTTTACCTGATATTGATTAATAATGATAAATGTATTTTCACAGTTTTTTTTTATTGAAATGAATTAAATAAACTTGTTATTAGAATGGGAATACTGATGTCTCCGCTTATTTAGAAGGCATTTAGGGTATACAGGTAAGGGGCCACCGAAAAATAGGTGCGTCGGTGGCCATGGATTTGACGGTGGGTCAAGCACCGCACGTCGCAACAGCACCCGCGGCGCCCCTTATATATATTCGGCCTTTTTTTATTTTAATTTTCTTTTTTTCAGTTTTTTTTTGTCATTTTGATTTTCTGCGTTTGGTAACCGCTCACTTCGGTTCGGTTAATTTATTTTCCTCAGATTTTTTTTTAGAATTTCTTTTTACGAATTTTAAATTTTGAATGTTTAACGGTCTGTCCGTGGCATCCGGTTCGACCGGATGCTGTTTTATTTTGAATTTATAAGCATTTTGAATTAGTTCTGCGCTTTTTGACAGTTGATTTTGAATAGGCATGATAGGAAATTTTTTCTGTTTATGGCGCAGGACAGTAAGGTTGGCAAGAGCCCCGCCCAGCCGACATGGCTAGCCACAGAGCACCACTAGATCATGCCGACTGCATTCCTTGCTGCTCCAGAGTAGATGCGAATCCATAACAGATGGCGCCCAACGTGGCACCCGAAGCGCTGGTCGCGAGGGTCATTCCGGGTTGAATTGTGAAGTTGACCATCCCACCAGTCCGAGGTGAGCAGCCGGAGGAGCAGCCACCTGCGTTGCAGTGGGATGGTTAGACAGATCAGTTTGTCCGTAGTGGTCATCGGGGGCAGTAGCGGAGGGTTCCATGGGACTTAAAGTCGTGTCCTCCGGACTTTGGTATTCACACGGGGAAGCAGTGCTGCACGCACTTAGTTTTTTTTGTAGATTTGGGGTTTGTTTCCGGATGTTGTCCGTTAGTTGGCTTAGGTAAGATTATATGTCCGCTAATTGGGATTTTGAAATTTTTTTTGAAATGTTTAAATTTTATAACTTTTTAGCCGAATTTGTGTTGTCTAGTGTGAGAGTGCGTGTGTGTGTATATTAGGACCCCAGCTCAGCCCACGTCTCAGGTGGTAGCACCGAATACCACCTGGATTGTGACGGGGTGAGCTGGGATCCAAAGCAGCACCCTTTGCTGTCCCACCAGTGTGGAGAGCGGGCATTGAAGCCGCTCCTCCCATAGCTGCGGAGGCAGGAGGGGTGTCCAAGGTGGATGGACAGAAGGCCCCAACACCCCCAATCAGTCCCAGGGGTGAGCCCCTGGAGACCGCCCCTGCGTTGCGGTTGGGTGTGTTGGGACCAAACTGTGTGTGTCTGGGGCTGACCCTAGTGGCCCCGACCAGTCTCAGAGGTGGGCCCTTAAAACCCCCTTGATTATATATATATATAATTTTTTTTATATATACCTGTGCCTTCGAATAATGGGATGTCGGCATTCCCATTGCATCTAAAGTTTTTATTGATTATATAAGACGTATTGTAACGAATTTACTGCAATTCGCCTTATTTGCAATCTTATGCCAACGTTCGTATCGCTAAACTGTTGAATAAATAACTCCAATATTGAATAATGGAAAAATGGCCTTTATTAAGTACTTCACAATAACACTTATACTTTGCAACGAATAGCTTGCTTAATAACCAAACTGATTGATAGCTCAAATGAAACTCTACTATCAAAATAATACTGCTATTGCTCGCTAGATAGCGTCTGAATCGAAACTTGCCCATAGCGCCTCTACCGCTGATGCTTTTATACTCTGTGATTTCTTCGAGGCATCTTCTAGGCGCTTCCAGAATTTTACTTAGTTATCAATTTCTCAGCTACAACTACAGATGTATAATTTCTCATTTGAGTAATACTTGCACAAATTATTGCCCTCTCTTGTGACAACTCAGATAAGATATATACATGTGTTTGTGCATTGACTCTCCGCTGCTCGTATACATACATGGTACATATGTGTAGACGCAATTATTGTTTCGTTTATGTAGATACATAATGATTGAATTATTGATGTGAATTCACGTCACTGCTTAGCATCGGCTTAGAGATAGCAGCACCCCTTAGTTTTGCTAATATTTGTAACAGTATATTTAACTAATTACTTCTTTCCAGCTTTTGAATTTCTTTTTATTCGATACGATTATCGAACAAATATTGTTAGTATTTATTCTCGCGAATTTTTCTTATTCCCTCGCGCAATATTTTTTATATATATATACATTTTTTTTAAACCAATCATCAGTTAGAATATAAGGTGAAGGGGGTGAATTCTGACCTTTGCCTTAACCCTTAACTGCCTTACGTTTTGCTTTAAACATAAGTTTTTTTTGAGATACCAATACTACAGTTTAACAAATTACTTTTTTTTCTGATTATAATGTCGCGTGACCAGTCATTTGGGCAACCGGGCCGGAATACTCCGTTCGGGAGTGCTGGAAACTTTAGAGGGAACCAGCACCGGGGTGGCAATAATAGGTGGGCTTTTTCAAAGGGTAAGCGTCCCTTGGTGGTGCATACCCCAGTATGTGGCCAATATGGAGATCCCGTGGGGACAAATGCAGGCTCGGACCTAAACGACCATCGCGAAAAATTGGATAGACCAGGCAGCACCAGTAATCTGAATGCGCCCCTGATGAACGCGCATAATGTCTCGGGGCTAATGGCCAATGTGTCGACGTATGCACTGGACGGAGCTAGTCAAAAATAAAAATAAATGTAAGGCGCGATAACCTCCGAAGAGATCTAAGGCCGAGCTTCTCTTCCAATTTGCGTCGTGCTCCTCTTGATTTTCCCTACAAATTGGCCGGACGGGACCTACATGTTTTATGCCGACTCCGAACGGCATCTGCAAGGCAGATGAGTTTTCACTGAGGGCTTTTCATGGCAGAAATACACTCGGAGCGCTTGCCAAACACTGCCGAGGGGCGACCCCGCTTAGAAAAATTGTCTTCTAATTGAAAAACCTTATTTCTAAAATTTTGATGTTGCTTTGCCCGGGAGTTGAACCCAGGGCATACGGTGTGATAGGCGGAGCACGCTACCATCACACCACGGTGGACGGAGCTAGTGCTTTACCACTAAATCACGGAAACTTTGGAGAAGCTGCAAGCGATAGGGCGAATACCCCAGGGACCCATACCGAAGCTCCTCGTGGAGACTCATGGTTGGAAGTCTTACACCAGCTGTTCCGGGCCTCGCAGGAAGAAATGCGGAGGGAGATAGGGACATTTAGAAAGAACATGGTCAACTCAACGCAGCTCTTGAGTCTGCTCAATAATCAATCAATTTCAACAGGAACGCGATTAGGACGGAACGCAACCCACTTCCAGCGGCTGTAACCCAATGAACCCTGCTCCGAGCAACATAGTAATAAAACCCCAGGAGTGGAAAATATCGTTTGACGGTACTGGGAGCGTTGTGGACTTCCTATTTAAGCTAAACACCCTGTTTGAGCGTACACAATGCACTGACGTCCAAATAATGGCTAGTTTCCACCTATTCCTTTCTGGGCGGGCCGAAGAGTGGTACTGGCTGTTCACGAAACAAAACCCAAACGCGAAATATGCCTTTTTTTGCTATTCCTTAAAGAGAGAGTTCGGTACTCTAAAAAGTGACCACGAGATCATGATGGAGATCTCCATGCGTAAGCAGAAGCTGAGTGAGTGCTACGACGTGTTCCACACGGACATAGTCTCCTTGAACGCGTGCTTAAGAGAACCAATATCGGAGGTTTTACTGATTGACATTATAAAAAGGAACGTCAACAGTAGCCTTAAGCTGATGCTTTTCAACGCGGAATTGAGAACCCTCCATGATCTACGCGACGTAGCCCGCAGGGGACAACAAGTCTCTGAAAGAAAGCAAGTTGTTGCGAGCCACTTACCCAGGACGCCACGTGAACGAGGCCCGCACGATAAACCCGTACATGAGAATGGAAGACGAGGACTGCGAAGCTGACCCACAGTTAGAAGCGTTGGAGTATCGACGTAACCGGAAACCGGACTATTCAGGAATCCAATGCTGGAATTGTCAGGTAATGGGGAATTCATATATATACTGCGAGGAACCCATTACGAATTCGTTTTGTTTTAAATGTGGGTATAAGGGAGTACTTACTCCTAAATGCCCTAGAGACCACCGCAGGCAGGGAAACCAGTACCCGAGCGAGAAGGCGGGGGAAACTCGTTCGGCGTCATAGCTCCCATACCAGCCAGTGCTCGAGGCGTCGTCCCATGCGCTGAACCAGAGGGTGGATCTCTCGCAAGTACCGGGTTGCATGGAGGTGGTGAGCTTCCGAGGTGCAGTAGTACCTTGGCGAAAGAATACCCAAATGTAATAATAACTTTCCCTGACAGTACGGACAATTCCAATAGTTCTGAATCCGATAGTCAAATGTCCTCATGCGCGATGGGCGAACCGACCAGAATTCTGCAACACCGCTTGCCAGACGCATTTCTCACTTAATCTAGAAGAAAGGGAACATAGGTATGAACAAATAAGACATGCAATTTTTGAACAACAACCGGTATCAGAAAATATTTTGAAGTGCAGGAAAAGATATCACAGGAGAGTACAGGAGCGTAGATTGCTGCAAACTACGACGTTAATGCTTACGGAGAATGAAAGGCGTCTCGTAAAGGCAAATATAAAGGATAGTTTTATTGTAGGGTTGTTGGACTCGGGAGCCAACGTCTCCATCTTGGGGAAGAATGGTGCAGAATTCCTAAAAGGTAACGGCTTCAGTTATCAACCCCTACATGCGTTCGTATACACCGCGGGTGGCAACAAGCAAAAAATCTTAGGCTCGATATCGTACCTTCAAAAATACCACAAAGATTATTCGTTTTTACCTTGTTCCTTCACTTCTCCAAGAAGCTTACTTCGGGGTTTGTTTTTGGGAGAGCATTTGCGTTAGCTCCCGAAATATTCCCATGCGTAGAGTGCCTAGAGGTAAGCAATGAAAAGGACGAAGAACTTAATCTCCATGATTTGTCACCAAACCGGAGAAGAGAATTGCAAAAGTCATAGAGACGTTTTCTTCCTTTGAAAAGCTAGGTCTGGGGCAAACAAAGTTAGTGGAGCATCACATTGACACCGGTGATGCTGGTCCTATCAAAGCAAACATTTCCCTCTTTCGCCACCGAGGCAAACCAAAGCTTTTAGCGAAATAGACAGGCTACTCGAATTGGGAGTTATAGAAGACGAACTCTCCGTGGTGTAGTCCTGTGGTACTGGTCCGGAGACCAGGTAAAGTTAGGTTGTGCATAGATTCCAGGAAGGTCAACGCGGTAACTAAGAAAGATTCATACCCGCTGCCTCATATTAACGGCTTATTGAGCAGACTGAAAGATACGCACTTTTTTAGTGACATTGATCTGAAGGACGCGTTCTTTCAGATCAAATTGACGGAGTCCTCCAAGGAAACAGCAGAATTCGCGGTTCCGGGGAGGCCCCTATACCACTTCAAAGTGATGCCCTTTGGTCTGTGCAATGGACCGCAGACTATGAGTAGGCTGATGGACAAGGCAATCCACTCGCGTCTGCGGGAGAATGTACCTGATGGTATGCAATACGAACTTTGAGGACCACCTGAAATTGCTGGCGGAAGTGGCAAAGTGTTTGACCGACGCAGGTCTGACAATAAACGTGAAAAAGAGCAAATTTTGTCAGAAAGAAATTCGATACTTGGTGTACTTGATAGGCAGCGGGTGCTTGAAAGTGGATCCAGGAAAAATAGAAGCGATGAAAAACTTCCCGATCCCTAAATCCCCTCGGCAGGTGCGTAGGTTTGTGGGCATGGCGAATTGGTACAGGGCATTTATTACCAATTTTGCTGACTTGGCAGGTCCCTTGACCGACTGCCTCCGTAAGTCATCAGGCCCGTTCAAGCTTACCTCTGAAGCTATAGGGGCCTTCAGAAAACTTAAAGTAGCCTTGAGTTCCGCTCCTGTCTTGGCCCAACCCGATTTTTCCAAAGAGTTTGTAATGCAATGCGACGCTTCCAAAATAGGTGTTGGCGGAGTCTTGTTCCAGGTCGATGATGAGAGCGCTGAGCATCCAATCGCGTTCGTTTCGAAAAAGCTGAATAATGCTCAACGCAATTATACAGTAACCGAGCTGGAATGTCTCGCCGCCATAGTCAGCGTGAAGCGTTTCCGACCATATGTTGAAGGATTACCGTTTCGGATTATTACGGACCACTCCAGTCTCAAGTGGTTGATGACGCAAAAGGACTTGAGCGGGAGGTTGGCGAGGTGGTCGCTCCTGCTACAAAGATACGACTTTAGAATGGAACATCGCAAAGGCGCCCTGAATGTAGTACCCGATGCGCTTTCGCGGTTTGATGCCGACGAGTTGACTTTCACTACCACACCCGAGGAAATAGATTTAGTCTCTCCCGAATTTACCAGTAACGAATATCTAGATTTGATTAGGACCGTCACCTAAAACAAGGAGTCGCTTCCGGACTTACGAGTGGTAGATGGGGTAGTTTTCAAAAGAGTTAAATTTCGTAAGGGGGTGGAAGGGGAAGAAGACTCGCTATGGCGTTTGTGGTTGGCGAAAGGTTTGACTGAGGAAGCAGTGAGATTAGCACATGACGCCAACCGGAGTTACCATGGCGGGTGGCAGAAAACCTTAGAACGTGTTAGGCAAAAGTACTTCTGGTCACAGCAGGCTAAGGACGTCAGGGACTACGTCCAGCGTTGTGACACTTGCAAAGTAGTAAAACCCCCTAACCAGCAGTCGAGACCTCTTATAGTTAAAGTTAAAGTTAAAGTAAAAGTAAAAGTTAAAGTTAAAGTTAAAGTGAATGTTAAAGTTGAAGTTAAAGTTAAAGTTAAAGTTAAAATTAAAGTTAAAGTCAAAGTTAAAGTTAAAGTTAAAGTTAAAGTGAGAGTTAAAGTTAAAGTTAAAATTAAAGTGAAAGTTAAAAGCTGAAAAAAAGGTGAAAGTGAATGTTCAAATTAATTAATTTATTAATGTAATTTCTTTTCACACGTTTTTGTTCTATAACTCACTTAGTTAATTGTCTTTAAAAGTTTTTTGTTTTTTTTTTGTGTTCGCTCAAACTGGTACAACTGTCGCGGTCGCCATGTACAGTCGCACACATAATTATTACTCAATGTAAGTATTGGCGGCCACCGTGGTGTGATGGTAGCGTGCTTCGCCTACCACACCGGATGCCCTGAGTTCAAACCCCGGGCAAAGCAACATCAAAAATTTTGGAAATAAGGTTTTTCAATTAGAAGAAAATTTTTCTAAGCGGGGTCGCCCCTCGGCAGTGTTTGGCAAGCGCTCCGGGTGTATTTCTGCCATGAAAAGCTCTCAGTGAAAACTCATCTGCCTTGCAGATGCCGTTCGGAGTCGGCATAAAAATCATGTAGGTCCCGTCCGGCCAATTTGTAGGGAAAAATCAAGAGGAGCATGACGCAAATTGGAGAGAAGCTCGGCCTTAGATCTCTTCGGAGGTTATCGCGCCTTAAATTTATTTATTTATTTAAGTATTGTTTTCAATAAAACCGTTTTACTTAAACATTTTTTTAAATTATTTTATTTTCAAGTTTTTAGTCTTTATTTAATTGCCTATTATTTCTTATTCTATTTAGTTCATTTAGTGACTCATTGTTACAAGGGCTCTTTCCTGACAATTTGTTACAATCTAGGTCACATAATCCTTCCAAAGATACTACTCTACTCGGCGCCACGTATGCTTGCCCCCCTCGAACTCCAAAATATTTTGATGTCACTTCTACCGGACTGTATGGAATATTTGTTCCATATGTGAGCCAAATCGGACCACAAATACGAGTATTTTTAATACCTCGATGGTTGCCACACCTAGCGGGATTTTTTTCATGAAGTGACTTCTATTTCTGTATGTAATATGTGTTCCAAATATGAGCCAAATTGGACCAAAATACGATTTTTTTTTAAATCTCGATCCTTGCGCCATGTGGTGGCGATTTTTTCATATGTCGCTTCCTATTCATGTATGTAATATGTATTCCAAATATGAGCCTAATCGGACCGCAAATACGATTTATTTTAATATCTCGTTCCTTGCGCCACCTGGCGGCGATTTTTTTCGTATGTTACTTTATATTCATGCATGTACTATGTGTTCCAAATACGAGCCTTATCGGACCACAAATTTTATTTTTTTGAAGATCTCGTTCCTTGCGCCACCCGGTGGCGATTTTTTTTCATGTGTCGATTTCTTTTTATGTATGTAATATGTGTTCCAAATATGAGCCTAATCGGACCACAAATACGATTTTTTGAATATCTCCATCCTTGCGCCACCTGGCGGCGATTTTTTTATATGTCGCTTTCTGTTCATGTATGTATTATGTGTTCCAAATATGAGCCAAATCGGACCACAAACACGATTTCTTGAAATATTTCTATCCATGCGCCACCTATCGGAGTTTTTTTCATATTATTGCTTTCTCATCGGGTTTTGAACTATATTCTAAGTTTCAAGCTTGTAGCTTATCGGGAAGTTACTTAAATTTTAATTAAAAAATTCGTTCATAACGGCCATACCACCTGTCAAGTCAAGCTACATAAAACTATTTAAAAACATCTGTTTTGTTGAAAATAAGAAGAAACGTACACAAAAATTGAAGATACTGATAGAATTATTTACGTTTAAATAGTTTCGCGCGTAAACAAACTATTTATTTTCGTTATATTTTCTTCAAGTTGTTTACTCTTTCCGTGTTTTTGCTTTTTAATATGGCGAAATCTTTTATGTATGCATATATATACACAGATTTTTTTGTTTCAGTGCTACCATCATCAGCTGACTTTATTTTTTTCATTTCACTGGAGTAGGGATTGTCAGAAGGAGATGGCAAACTCAAAATGAAACCAACACATTGACAGCATTTTCATACTACCCACCAAGGCGAATTCATTACAGGTGGTGTTATCCCATCAGCTGATTGCTTCTTCTTGATAATTTTCCATACAAAGCCTTGTAAAACAAAATGTCAGTTAATCGAAATCTATGAAAATTTTCTTTTGACTTGACATTCAACTGCACGGCGAATTGAGTGAATTCCCCTTGCCACCATCTGGTATATATTCGCCTTGCTACCCACAAAAGCTGCTAAGTTTTATGTTTTCATTCCATTTCATTCGTCTAACTGTAATATTAGAAATGAAAAGGTTTGAATTCAGTGTAGTGCCATTTAAGCGGCACCAGATAGAAGTAAGAGTCAATTCATTTTAAGACATTCCAAAACGGGTCGAAATATATGTTTTGTACAAATGAATGAATAACTTAATGAGTGAATGCCATCCGCCTTTGAAAGAGTAGATATATATATAATTTTTTACACGAATTATTTATGGCTACTCAAGTTATACTATTAATTTTTGAATCCGTTTGTGTTTACTTTGTTTGTTGGTTTGTTTTTGTTTTTTTTTTTTGTGTGTGCAAGTATTTGATGACATAATTTTAGATCGATTTCAAAGAATAGTTTACATTTGGTGTTCTCTTTTGTTTTGTTTTATTATTGTATTTTTCTTTTGCATACAAAAAAAATTTTCTTTGTGTTTACAAAATTAAAGTGCTCTTATTCTATGAGGTTAAGCCTATTTTTATGTATTATGATTTTCTTATTTTTATTTATGTTTTCTATGTTTCCATTTTCTACATTGTTTTTATCGATATTTACTGCTCTAAAAGGAATTATAGTAAAATTATTATTGTTATTGATTTTTCTACCTTATAGGGAATTAATGTTTAGGTATAGTAAAATTATTTTTCAGGTTATTAATAAAATTATTTTTCTATCGGTATTTTATATTCTGCAGGGCTCTATATGTATGTCTACTATCTACCTTATGACCTCTCTAAAAGGCGAGGTTTTCCTAGATGAAGCAGGCCAAACTTATATTTATATTCATTTCTTTAATGTTATAGAAATGATTTAGATTTCCTTACTTTCTACTCCACAGGACCCTATGTATATGCTATCTAACGTATGACCGATTAAATATAGGAGATTTAATTTTCCCTACCTTGACTATTTCTATTAAACAAAGCTTTTGCATTGTTATTAAAACATATAGAATAGGATAATGGTTACAGTCATCATTGGGTGAAAATTGACGTTGTTCTAAAAAGCGGAATCTCTGAGCGTATGATATACAGTATATTGGGTAAATTCAGTTGCTGCTAGAGCAAGAAGTAGTTATATAGTGATAAGTGGTTAAACAGTACAGTGGATGCAAACATTTTTCTTATATCATTTTTCATATTTTTCAACAATATTTTTATTAGATCTTATGTGTCATGCGATTTTCTGGGTAGCCTTCCCAGATTGGATCGCCATGATATTTATGAAGAATTTCTGTCGCCATTTGTCACATGCATAATTTCTGGGGTTAATGCAAATATTAGATCTTTGAGAACTTGGGTACCTATTTTATTCTATCCAAATTTGCCTACTCGAGTATTATCATTCATTAACAATCAATGGATGAAAACGAGCGCGACATGACTAATTGCAAATTTATTAAGCGCTTTATATAATATATGGTTATCTTTTGTGACTTTTTCTTCTGTTATTACTGGTGGAAACATTTTTTTTTTTTCTCTTGTGGTATCTTTTGGTGTCTTGCATGCTTCCACTGACATTCAGCTATGTACTCTTTGAAGCATTAATTGTGATATAAATATCAAATTCGTTATTTTTATAATGGGTATGTGATTAGAAGAATATTAAGTACGTGCATTTTTAAAAGATTGCCCATCAAAACTTTTACTGAAATTTTTGGTTTGCTATCGAACTTAGACAGTGCTGATAAAGCTTGTCTCAAGAAAATATTCTGTTAATTGAAGCATTTTAAGGGTTATTGTTTGGAAATGGGTTTTTAATAGTAAGGTAATAAGGTTTTTGTTTTAAAAAAAGAGGACTAAGAATATGAAAAAGGACTAATTTAGGCCTAATAAAATTATTGATTTTGTTCGTAAAATTTTATTTCACAACTTTCTTGTTTGTAAAAAACTTTTCTGTTTAAATTTTTTTTTCAAAATATCATAATTTATTTTTTCTTACTTAACAACCTTTACAGAATATTGGAATTTGCAAATTTATTTCTCTACTTTTTTAATTTTTATTTCATTTTCTATGCCACTTTGGGCTTCATATTTTTTTCTCTTTTTCTTCATATTCATTGATATGCCTAAGTTCTATTAGCTAAAGAAATGTTTAAAAAATTTTATTAAATTAATTTTTTTTCTTTGTTATTTAACTGTTGTTTCTTCTGCTTCTATTAATCTACTACAATGCAAAAATACTGCGTCAAATTCTTCCTGACTACTTATATTGTTCATTTAAAAATTTATAATTTTATTGGCAAAAGACTAGTTTTTGCCCATAAACTGTTAGCCTTTAATTCTGCTTAGCTGGTCCTCGTTCTCCACGATCTTGTCTATTTACCGTCTTCAATTAGTTTTGGCTTCCTTCTAGTTTGCAGGATCCCTTGTATATTCCACTTCGTTATGCGTCGGTGGTGGTCGTTTTGGTGGCGGTAGTGTTACCGGAACAAGTGTTGTTAAATTTATTAATAAACTCTGCCAACAACGCCAGCAAAGAGCTTAATCCGCAGGCAGGATGCCAATAATAAAGCAGGATGCCAATAATGAGGCAGGATGTTAATAATGAGGCAGGATGCCAATAATAAGGCAGGATGCCAATAATGAGGCAGTAGGATACTAGTTTAGGCAGTAGGATGCCAATTTAGGCAGGATGGCCAAGTAATATTAGAAATGAAAAGGTTTGAATTCAGTGTAGTGCCATTTAAGCGGCACCAGATAGAATTGAATTCTTTATTAAAAAGTTGTATCTTTTATACAAAATTTCTATAAGCTAAAATACCTACTTACACTAATACTTACGAACTAAGTGTATTACATACATATACTTTCAGTTCCCTGGGAACTACATTCTAAGCATAAATAAAATTAGTTGTGGGAACCCTGCAAAAATCGTTGGATCATGTGGTCCACTGGAGTACTTACCATTATAATCCACTGTAATGCAGCAATGGACCAACGCACGTTTTTACACGTAAGCCGATCATTGCTCGTTTTTAACGATTGTAATCACTACACGATGTTTATTGGACTGTGGGTACTCCATGGATTACTCTAATGTAATGCGGATCTGGAGTATATGGTCTAGTCCTAGGACATCGCAATGTTAATTGGACCATATTTTTTGTATGAATTGTGGTTAATTTTGGAGCATTCGGTTGGTCCATAGCGAGTACTCCTTACATGCATGCATGGCGTACTCGCGATTTTTGCAGTGAAATGCAACGCAAGCTACAAATAAATCATGTGAATAATTTGTATGCAGGTAAAGGCTTGTGACGAGCATTTGATTAGATTTAAACAGAATGATAATAAGGTTAAAGTTACTACCCTGCAAAAATCGTTGGACCATGTGGTCCACTGGAGTACTTACCATTCTACTCCACTGTAATGCAGCGATGTAATGCATGCATGGAGTACTCGCGATTTTTGCAGGGTAGACGATGCACGAGTGCTTAGATTATGGAGGGAACACTTCTCTGCTCTCCTAAATGGAGGCAGCAATTCACCGCGCAGAGATGAAGAACCCGATCCCGCAATCGATGATGATGGAATATATGTCCCCCCGCCCGATTATGACGAAGTTAGAATAGCAATAACCAGATTGAAAAACAACAAGGCCGTGGGCGCTGATGGATTGCCTGCGGAGCTATTCAAGTTCGGCGGCGAGGAGTTGGTAAGGCGCATGCAGCAGCTTCTTAGCAAAATATGGGCGGACGAAAGCATGCCCGACGGTTGGAATCTAAGTGTTCTTTGCCCAGTCCACAAGAAGGGGGATACTGCAAAATGCACCAACTATCGTGGAATCAGCCTTCTTAATATCGCATATAAGGTCCTTTCAAGTGTATTGTGCGAAAGATTGAAGCCCACCGTGAACCGGCTGATTGGACCTTATCAGTGCGGCTTCAGACCTGGTAAATCTACCATCGACCAGATTTTCACAATGCGCCAAATCTTGGAAAAAACCCGTGAAAAGAGAATCGACACACATCACCTCTTCGTCGACTTTAAAGCCGCCTTCGACAGCACGAAAAGGAGCTGCCTATATGCCGCTATGTCTGAATTTGGTTTCCCCGTAAAACTTATACGGCTGTGCAAAATGACGTTGAGCAACACCATCAGCTCAGTCAGAATTGGGAAGGACCTCTCCGAGCCGTTCGAAACTAAACGAGGTTTCAGACAGGGTGACCCCCTATCGTGCGATTTCTTCAATTTGATGCTGGAGAAAATTATACTAGCTGCAGAACTTAACCGCACTGGAACAATATACTATAAAAGCGTGCAATTACTGGCATATGCTGATGACATTGATATCATCGGCCTAAACACCCGCGCTGTTAGTTCTGCTTACTCCAAGCTGGAAAAAGAAGCGGTAAAGATGGGTTTGATGGTGAATGAGGACAAAACGAAGTACCTGCTGTCATCGAGCAAAGAGTCAGCGCATATGCGCCTTGGCAACCACGCTACTGTTGGCAGCCATAATTTCGAAATAGTAAAAGACTTCGTTTATTTGGGAACCAGCATCAACATTAGCAACAACATCAGCACTGAAATCCAGCCAAGAATCAATTTTGCCAATAAATGCTACTTTGGACTAGGTAGGCAATTGAAAAGTAAAGTCCTCTCTCGGCGAACGAAAATCATACTCTACAAGTCACTTATCGTACCCGTCCTGCTATATGGGGCAGAAGCATGGACCATGACAACAGCAGATGAAGCGGCTTTGGGAGTGTTCGAGAGAAAAGTTCTTCGAAAGATTTATGGACCTCTACGCGTTGGCGATGGCGAGTACCGAAGACGATTTAATGATGAGCTGTACGAGCTATACGCAGACATCAACATAGTCCAGCGAATTAAAACGCAGCGGCTGCGCTGGCTAGGCCATGTTATGCGAATGAAAGATGATGCTCCGGCCAAGAAAGTGTTTCTATCGGAACCCGCCTATGGAAGCAGAGGTAGAGGGCGGCCCCCACTCCGTTGGAAGGACCAGGTGGAAAACGATTTAAACTCCCTTGGTGTGACCAATTGGCGCCGGTTGGCGGAGCGAAGGAGCGACTGGCGCGCTTTGTTGGACGGCCATAACCGTTTAGACGGTTAAGCGCCAATTAAGTAAGTAAGTAAGTAAGACGGTGCACGGCGTAGTTACCGTGGCGTGTGAAAATATGTATACAAATGTATTAATATGTATGTAAGAGTCAATGCATTTTAAGACATTCCAAAACGGGACGAAATATATGTTTGTACAAATGAATAAATAACCTACCCTGCAAAAATCGCATGCATGGAGTACTCGCTATGGACCAAGCGAGTGCTCCAAAATTAACCACAATTCATACAAAAAATATGGTCCAATTAACATTGCGATGTCCTAGGACCGGACCATATACTCCAGCTCCGCATTACATCAGAGTAATCCATGGAGTACCCCCAGTCCAATAAACATCGTGTAGTGTTTACAATCGTTAAAAACGAGCAATGATCGGCTTATAACATGTTCGTGTAGAAACATGAGTTGGTCCATCGCTGCATTACAGTGGAGTAGAATAGTAAGTACTCCAGTGGACCACATGGTCCAACGATTTTTGCAGGGTATTGAGTGAATGCCACATAACACCAACACGCTGATTTTGACAATCTGAACAAAGGTATGTTGTTACTGTAGAGATGAGTAACCATATAGTTGAGCCATAAGTGTTACCAACTCAAAAGCGGTTAGCTGTAAAAAATCTACTACAGAAAACGAAACGAACAGAACTGCTATACGGATCGGAAATTGAACCAGATTGCGCGTCATTGGAACGTAACTATTATGAGGGATTGAGCAACACTGGCGCCATCTGTCATGAGTAGTCAACTTGCAACTTTTGTTGCAAGCAAAGCATAAGAAGACTTCAACATTTACTTTGGCTAAGGGTGCTTTCACACTTTGCAAGTGAAATTATTTTTCCCACTGGTTGGACACTTTTCTAACATAACTTCATTGTGTTTCGCCAATACAACCGCGATTATTTTACTCCACGAATAAAAATTGTAGTTCTTTACTTGGCAAGGACTTGAGAACACCATACAAATCATGGCGTAACCAGTAACAGGTAACTGCCGGATATCAGCAAATTAGTACTTTACTAATATCATTTGACACATCAATTCACCATCACATTAGTTCATCGATTTACAAAAACAAAGGATAGGAATTTTTATTAATATTTGTAGGAATGTCACCGTGCTGCCCCCATGAAGACGCGTTTTGATTCCAGAAATCATAATCCGGTGGCGTTTAACTATACTTCAATACTTTTTAAAAGTTATTACCAGACTTTATTTAATAATTTGGGAAAATTTTAAGCAACGTGACATCAGGACGAACAAGACGACAACGGTTTCGATTATACCTTGTAAATCTCTTCAAAGCCTTTTCTCTCGGGAGTGGGATTTGAACCCGCGCTCTTACAATGGTTGAAGTGTTACTCATCATGCCTTAGTTGCTGTAACCTTATCCCAATTGCCTTCTTTTCATATTTTATTCTTTACACAATACATACTTCGTATATTATCATGTCTTAAAGATATAGGGGCATATTCAAAGTCAAGTTAAAGTATGCGCTAAAAAAGTTAGAGCATATTTCAATAAAAAGTAAACTTTATCTTTATCATAGTCGCAAAAAATCCGGATTCATCAGTTAGAGCCATCGCTAAAGTTAGCGAGGCGAAAAGCTGTCACTAAAGCTATTACTAAAATCTGTCAAATGAAATGAAATTTCAATTTACGTGTATATTTGGTAATTTAAGCTGTATTTTTGATTCAAGAAGAGTGAAAATGTCTTACTTTGAGGAAATCGAAAGATATTTTGAAATTATAGACGATTCGCGACTAATGAGAATGCCAAAAATATATAAAGAACGATTTGATCCATTTGTTTTAGGGTACAAGGTTTCTTTAAATACTAAAAAAACATAATTCGTTTTGCGAGCAAAGCTCATTATTTAATACAATTTGTATTCTTTTTGGTATTCGACAAAAGGTGCGCACGGCGAGGGTTACTAGGGCATGTTTCTGAATTTCACGTCAACGGATGGCGAGCTTCGAACTCAAGTACTGCATTTGAAAAACAAGCTGATGATGAAACAAGTTCTTGTAACCATCTCTCTAATATGAATAACAAACGTAATTCAATCTAAATATTTCAAATATACTACATGTTGACACCGTTCTATCATTTGGTGCTAACCACTTCTTATTGTATTTGTATCTGGATTTGTGTATAAAATGAATAATACAACTAATTACTACAAAATACTTAAATGGAATCATTATTCCAAGCAGATATGCGTATATATACATATGAAGCAGCGAACAGAAAAATAGCAGTGCAATTTTTATTAAATTTCTTAAATTTTCTATAACATCTATTTGTCATTTTATTTGTCCCGCCAGCAGTCTCTTTCTCGCGGTTAATCCGGTTTTGTTCTCTTTTATTATACTCAGTTGAGCAGAGCTCACAGAGTATATTAACTTTGATTGGATAACGGTTGGTTGTACAGGTATAAAGGAATCGAGATAGATATAGACTTCCATATATCAAAATCATCAGTATCGAAAAAAAATTCGATTGAGCCATGTCCTTCCGTCCGTCCGTCTGTCCGTTAACACGATAACTTGAGTAAATTTTGAGGTATCTTGATGAAATTTGGTATGTAGGTTCCTGGGCACTCATCTCAGATCGCTATTTAAAATGAACGATATCGGACAATAACCACGCCCACTTTTTCGATATCGAAAATTTCGAAAAATCGAAAAAGTGCGATAATTCCTTATCAAATACGGATAAAGCGATGAAACTTGGTAGGTGAGTTGAACTTATGACGCAGAATGGAAAACTAGTAAAATTTTGGACAATGGGCGTGGCACCGCCCATTTTTAAAAGAAGGTAATTTAGAAGTTTTGCAAGCTGTAATTTGGCAGTCGTTGAAGATATCATGATGAAATTTGGCAGGAACGTTACACTTATTACTATATGCCTGTTTAATAAAAATTAGCAAAATCGGAGCAATCGGACCACGCCCACTTTTTAAACATTTTTTTTTTTAATTCAAATTTTAAAAGAAAAATTAATATCTTTACAGTATATAAGTAAATTATGTCAACATTCAACTCCAGTAATGATATGGTGCAACAAAATACAAAAATAAAAGAATATTTCAAAATGGGCGTGGCTCCGCCCTTTTTCATTTAATTTGTCTAGGATACTTTTAATGCCATAAGTCGAACAAAAATTTACCAATCCTTGTGAAATTAGGTAGATGCTTAGATTCTAGGACGATAACTGTTTTCTGTGAAAAAGGGCGAAATCGGTTGAAGCTACGCCCAGTTTTTATACACAGTCGACCGTCTGTCCTTCCGCTCTGCCGTTAACACGATAACTTGAGCAAAAATCGATATGTCTTCACTAAACTCAGTTGACGTACTTATCTGAACTCACTTTATATTGGTGTAAAAAATGGCCGAAATCCGACTATGACCACGCCCACTTTTTCGACATCGAAAATTACGAAAAATGAAAAAAATGCCATAATTATATACCAAATACGAAAAAAGGGATGGTCTATTGACGCAAAATATAACTTTAGAAAAAAACTTGGTAAAATGGGTGTGACACCTACCATAAGGTGAAGAAAATGAAAAAGTTTTGCAGGGCGACATCAAAAGCCCTTGGAATCTTGGAAGGAATACTGTTCGTGGTATTACATATATAAATAAATTAGCGGTACCCGACAGATGATGTTCTGGATCACCCTGGTCCACATTTTGGTCGATATCTCGAAAACGCCTTCACATATAAAACTAAGGCCCACTCCGTTTTAAAACACTTATTAACACCTTTCGTTTGATACCCATATTGTACAAACGCATTCTAAAGTCAACCCTGGTCCACTTTTATAACGATATTCCGAAGAGGCGTCCACCTATAGAACTAAGGCCCACTCCCTTTCAAAATACTCATTAACACCTTTCATTTGATACCCATATAGTACAAACAAATTCTAGAGTCACCCCTGGTCCGCCTTTATGGCGATATCTCCAAAAGGCGTCCACATATAGAAAGAACTAAGGCCCACGCCCTCTTAAAATACTCATTAACACCTTTCATTTGATACTCATATCGTACAAACAAATTCTAGAGTCACCCCTGATCCATCTTTATGGCGATATCTCGAAACGGCGTCCATCTATAGAACTTAGGCCCACGCTCTTTTAAAATACTCATTAATACCTTTCATTTGATACCCATATCGTACAAAATAAATTCTAGAGTCACCCCTGGTCCACCTTTATGGCGATATCTCGAAACGGCGTCCATCTATAGAACTTAGGCCCACGCCCTCTTAAAATACTCATTAACACCTTTCATTTGATACCCATATTGTACAAAATAAATTCTAGAGTCACCCCTGGTCCACCTTTATGGCGATATCTCGAAAAGGCGTCCACCTATAGAATTTAGGCCCACTCCCTTTTAAACTTATCATTAACACATTTCATTTGATACCCATATCGTACAAACAAATTCTAGAGTCAGGCCTGGTCCACCTTTATGGCGATATCCCTAAATGGCGTCCATCTATAGAACTATGGTCCACTTCCTCTTAAAATACTCTTTAATACCTTCCATTTGATACACATGTCATACAAACACATTCCAGGGTTACCCTAAGTTCTTTTTACAACATGGTGATTTTCCCTTACTTTGTCTCCACAGCTCTCAACTGAGTATGTAATGTTCGGTTACACCCGAACTTAGCCTTCCTTACTTGTTTTTCTATAAAAATAAATACAAATTTTAATTAATTAACGAGGTTAAAATACATTTTTTATTAACAAATTGCTTACCTTTTGCATTAGTGCCGCACCAAGTGAAGCATGCTCTAACTCAGGACTACGAATATGCCCCATACTTTCTGTTGTTGACAGGTTTCAAAGAAAGATTTTTGCTTTTGTTCTATTTATAGAACTACAAAGAATTAACCAATGCTGTCTATTATTAAATAAATTAAATTAAAAATTATTAAATAAATTAAATTAAACATGTGATTGAAATGAATGGTTTCATATATATAAAAAAGCAATTAGGGAAATTCTCGCTTAATTCATACAAAAGTTATAGCCAGACGTTTTGTAAAAATTTGCTATTTTCTATTGAACATATACACTCTTATTTTAAGAAAATTTACTTAATATTCTTCCTAAAAATTACTTAAATTTCCCAACATAACTGAAAAAGGTGTTAGTAGTATATTTGATCGCCTTAAAGCGCGGAAAGCAAAAAGGCGACTCACTCAGCTGATGAAATCGGCCGGGCTGGTGTTGAAATTGCAGCCGATTATCGGCCGGCAGCTTTTTTTCTTACATTTTAGTTTTTCGTAAAAATACCCTTGTGTTTATGCTTTTATGTGCTCATCCCATAAAGGGCGCCTGTTTTGCATACAATTAATTAATTTTCCTGTTCATCGCACAAATAATTGATTTTTCACAGTGAATGCACGCAGTTCAATAAACAGAATCGGACGATAAAATTGAACACGCCCGAATATATCGGCAGTGAAAAACGATAACGGCCGACAATAATTTGGTGATCGGTTGAAAGGTACACACGCTCATCTAAATACATGTGTTTATTTTTATCGGACGATTACAACCGGCATCGGCGATCAAAATCGGTGGCTGTGTAAGCGAATCATATGCTCGTACTCATGGTGAATAGCGTTTCCTATAGCATTATAACACAGAAGTGATATCCGCAAAAAGCTACCCTTTGCCTTTTAAATGAAGGCACAAAACCGATTTAAATTAAATTTTTGCGCTGTTTTAAAATTAACGGGCCTGCACAGGACGCACGCTGAAAGTTTGGTTGATTCAATGTACGTAGTAATTAGTTACTGTTTTCAAAAATATAAAATTAAACACTCTGTAGTATTTAAATAAATATTTCTTCTTTCTCCATATAAAAAATATCTTGCTTTTGTCCAAACTGCTTAGTAAAAAGTTAATCGCATCAATTCGTGTCAGGCTGGCTTTGGGAATGGGTTTGCCCATATAAAGTGCGCCGGTTTGTCAGTAATAGCGGTTGACGCATTTAACGATAACGATAAGGGAGTGCGTTTGGCTTGTTTGAAATGTAGGACTACCGAAGTTCATGATTCAATTACACGCGGTTTCGCATGTAGCTTTTTTAAAAATCTGACTTATGGTTGTGTCTAAGAAGAAGTGGAGAAGGGGGGTGGAGGGGGGGGGGGGATGAATCCCCTTTTTCAAAAAGGCACAAATTCGACAAAAATATCCTTTTGAGACATGACGATTGATAAAGCTTTAGCCAAGGGCTTTGTTAGAGAATGTGGCCGCAATAAACAACCTGTTAGTCATATTTGACACTGAGGGAAAATGATGTTGTGCATAACGCGTAATAGATAAATCCTAAGATGGATATATGGACTGCGGTTTAAGACCTGAAAGCTTCTCAACAATTTTAGCTGTTGCTGTCAGCCAATCTTTCAAACTCGGCTGGTATCTTCCAAGCAGAAGTCCTAGGGTCTTATCCTGTAACTATATTCGAAGCTTTCAAATCAAAAAATTTCGTTCGAATAGAGTTACATAATAACACACCTGGGCACTTACTCAAGCAGCGCTTATGACGCTTAACTCCCCCATCACTTGGTCTAAGGTCGTCAGCAGCTGCAAGAGGTCGCTTTAGGCTGCAGCTAACTACGCAACAGGCACCTGTGAATGCAACATAGGTGGTCGAAATGCATGATTTAAGAAAATAAATCTTTAGTATCATTGCCACAATCACTGGCTACTGGTCCGCATGAAGAAAGAAAGGAGATCGCTTTTTACAGCATTGGCTTGAGCTGCGACAGTCACGCCATACTTCACCAATTTCGTGAATCAAACCCCATCGTACGAGTGTCGCTTCGCAGAGTTGGAAGCAAAACACACGAAACAGGCGGGTACGCTAGAGCCGCTCAACCAACAAGGTGGTAGTGTAAGTCCAGGACAATCACCGATGTCCACCAACCTCAACGAGGCCCAGGCAGGACTAAATACAACGGAACCAAGCAACCACCTGGTGCCACAGGCTTGTATAATCGACCGGGTAAAGAAGTGGGGCGTGAAGTGTGATGGTAGAGGAGATCCATTGGCATTCATCGAGAGAGTCGAGGAGCTTGCAGAGAGGTACGAAGTAGACGAAAACCTACTACCACGAGCGTTACCCGAACTGCTTAAAGATCGAGCATTAATATGGCTCAGAAACAACAGTCGGCATTGGGCACAATGGCGGATGTTCAAGCAGGATTTTCTCCGTTTCTTCTTGAGCGGTCGATACTTCGAGAGGCTAGACGACGAAATACGGCAATTTCTTCAGCGACCAAAGGAAATATTCAAGGATTACGTCTTGGAACTGCAGAGTTTGATGCGGCACGCCAATCTAACAGAGGAACAGAAATTAGACCGCTTTTATCTTAACAGTCGTAGTGAGTATGAACTTTATGCCAAACGTAACAAGTGCATTACGCACGACGAGCTGGTACGTCTAGTCGTAGATCTCGAGAATATAATTACAGAAAGAGAACAACAACGGCCAGTAGTGCGGCCAAATCCACCGCGGCGCACCGAGCAGCGCCACCCCCACACTCAAAGGTATACACCTGCACACACAAAAGTAACGAGAAGAGACGCCACTTGCGACAACTCCAAGAAACTGAACCACCAGAAACTTAGAAACGTGTCGTAGATCCGAGGAATGCATGTAGGCGATGCGGCGAAACGGGTCATTTTGCATACGAATGTCGCAACGAACAACAAAAATTCGGCTGGGAGTGTGGTCGATGTGATGTACTGACGCAAAATTGCTGTCGCAAATCGATGGGAAACACCAGAGACCATACCTGAACCGAGGGGTAGGGTCTCAAGTCGTGCAACCTCGGTAAGTTTAAACATTTTGAAACAGGCAGAAGGGCGAGTTTTGGCAGAGACAACAGTAAACGGCGAAGGTGTGATGGCAACAATAGACACGGGAGCAACTAGAAGCTTCATGAGCGAGGCTTGGGCAAAAATATACGTACGAGTAATGGTAAACAAGTGCAAAGACATGTGGTAATGGGGGATTGCAGACCAAGGACGGTAATGCAAGCAGTTAGATGTAGAGGTGAGAATTGGTGATAAGACACATAGAAGTGAGGTAATTGTGCTCCCTGTGCTAGTTGACGACGTTAACATTGGAACCGATATACTGGCCAACGCTAACATGACCTTAAACTGCGGAGCCACTCCCTGACACTACAGGAGAAAGAGATGGCGCGAGAAGTGATCGCGTGCACATCAATAATAGAGGCCAATAATAGTCGTAACGAATCAAGCAACAACGAAGGAATTGGGGCTGCGTCGATTCGGATACATGTGGGGACATCGAATATCGCCACGCACAAGATATTAATGCGGGATAACCGCCCTATTAAGCAAAGGTACTTCCCACGTAACCCTAAGATGCAAGAGGCAGTCAATATAGAGATCGACGAACTATTAGAGAAGAAATGCATAGAGCCATCGCGGAGTCCCCACTGCGCCCTCATAGTACTGGTAAAGAAGAAAAATGGAGTTGAAAATTATGTGTCGACTACCGACAGCTGCACGCACGATCAGTCCCCGACGCATATTCTCTCCCACGTATTCAGCACATACTGGACCGATTGCGAAGTGCAAAGTTCATAAGCAGTCTAGAATTGTAGAACGGCTACCGGCAAAACCCAATGGAAGAAGCGAGTAAGCAGTACACGGCATTCACCGTACCAGGGCGAGGCTTATTCTAGTGCAGAGTAATGCCTTTCGGCCTACACTCAGCACCAGCGACATTGCAAAGAGCGTTAGATCACGTCATCGGCCCAGAACTCGAGCCACATGCACTCGCCTATTTGGACGACATCATTGTCACAAGCACAACACTAGAAGATCACATCAGACACCTTACCGAACTGTTTCACCGACTAAGACAAGCCAACCTCCGAATAAGTCCCGAAAAATACGAGTTTTTCAGAAAACGGCTGAAATATCTTGGCCACGTGGTAAGCGAAGAAGGTATCCACACTGACCCCGACACAATTTCAGCAATTAGAGAACTTAAGGCGCCGATGAATATAAGAGAATTACGAAGATTTTTAGGCATCGCATCCTGGTACCGACGGTTCGTACCAAACTTTTCACGCATAGCACACCACCTCACCCCGATGTTAAAGAAAGGTAACAGATGGAAGTGGTCTGGAAAATAACAGGAGGCGTTCGGGAACTTAAAGTGTTCGCTTACTGAAGCACCAGTGTTGGCATGCCAAGACTTCACACAAAAATTTACCCTGCAAACGGACGTAAGCGCTTTCGGATTAGGAGCAGTTCTCACGCAAGAGCTAGAGGGCAAAGAACGAGTCATTGCATATGCTAGCCGCCGTCTTAACAAGGCAGAGCAGAGCTATTCACCCACATAGAAGGAGTGTTTGGCCATCGTATGGGCCATCCGAAGGATGAGACCTTATTTGGAAGGATACAAATTCACCGTTATTACCGACCATCTGTCCCTGAAGTGGTTAAACGCGACCGAGAGTCCCTCTGGTCGTACAGCAAGATGGGCACTAGAGTTACAGCAATGCAGTATCGTAAGGAAAACCTGAATGTAGTCGCCGAGGCACTCTCACGCCAACCCCAAGATGCACAACTCTGCGTGCTGGGGCAAGCAAAAGAAATACCAACGTGCAAATGGTTAAAATTTAAAATAGAAGACATGAAAGGGAATCCGGAGAAGTTCCCGGATTGTATTATCGAGAATGGTGAGTTATATCGTCACTTCATATTTCAGGTAGACGACGACAGGATGCCATGTTATGAAGTTATGTGTGGGCAAACCTATGCGAGACAGAATACTCCAAGAAGTTCACGACAGTCCAACGACTGGGAACATGGGGGTCCGGAAAACAATCATACGAGCGGCTAATCGATATTATTGTCCTGGAATGCACCGAGATATAAAAAGTTACGTACGACAGTGCCCAACCTGCCAAATATATAAACCCAGTCAACAGCAAACCGCTGGTAAGATGCTGACGCAGATAGTGGAGGAACCTTGGGCTACAGTATGCGCCGATTTTGTAGGACCGCTACCAAGATCAAATCAGGGAAATACCATGGTACTCGTATTTCAAGATTGATTCTCTAAGTGCGTAGAATTTATTCACCTCCGTAAGGCGACGGCGAACAGCCTTAGCAAAGCGTTTCGAGAACGGATATTGTCAAGATTCGTCATACCGAAGGTCATAATCACCGATAACGGAGCACAATTCACGAGTAAACAGTTCAAGAAACTCCTAGAGAATTACGGAGTCAAACATCAGCTAACCGCACCTTACACGCCACAGGAAAACCCAACGGAGAGGGCCTACCGAAATATTAAGAGAATGCTATCACAATTCACTGGCAAAGACCAGCGAAATTGGGACGACTTATTACCAGAGATTATGCTAGCACTCAACTCAAGCGTAAGCGAAGCAACTGGGTATAGCCCTGCCTTCATAATTCAAGGAAGAGAACCACGAATTCCGAGTACACTCTACGACGAAAAAACGTTTGGAACAGGTGAGACCGTAACAACACCTAATGAGAGAGCTGAAAGAATCAAGGAGATATTCAAGATGGTACAAAGGAATCAACAGCGCGCACCTACGGAACAGGCGCGGTACTATAATTTACGCCGGAGAAAATGGCATCCAGCGATTGGAGATAAAGTTTTGGTGAAGGAGCACAATTTGTCGAAAGCAATAGACAACTACGCTGCTAAGCTTGCACCAAGATTCAGTGGCCCGTATCGAGTCACGGACTTCATATCACCAGTAACCGTCCAATTAGATAAAACCCACAACGGCAGAAGAAGAACCGCACACGTGAGTGAAATAAAGCAATTTTGTGAAGATAAGGACCGATCAAGAGACCAAAGCGAGAAACATGATAAGAAAACGAGAAACGAAGAAGGATGAACCCTTAGTACTACCAGGAAAAAAAAATTTTGTGAACAAAGAGAAGCACGAAGGGTAACCAAAAAAAAAAACGAAAAATTACAGGTAAGTGATAAGAAGACGAGAGACGCAGAAGAATAAACAAGAATTACTACGAAGAACGCAGGAAGCGGAAGATTTAAATAGCGAAGAAGAAGAAGCATGAATAATTAGGAGGAACATAATTAAGCAACCAAATACACGGATGGCGGAGAGTCAGAAAGCAAATCAGGAAGATGAAGAATTATAAGAAGAAGAAGAAAAAAGTTAAGTCTTATTGCACACACAAGGTTCTAAGAAGAAACGCAATCAGCCCCAAATATAATTTTTATTAATAAGCATATTCAATACAAACATTTATTTACATATACACGCACCAACACTGCTAAGAAAAATTTTTTTATAAATCCCTTTCTAGTAAGAATAACGACAACGTAACACCAACGCGTTACCCCAAAAAGCAACACTACGAAACTCCTTTTCGGATAATCATCCACTCCGTTAATATTATCAGTAGAAGAAGAACAACCAAGAAAGTTGAAATGCAATACGAACCCAAAAGAACAACAAGTACAAGACAAGCAATAACGATCAGCAAAAACGCCAACAATAGCGCCCGGATAAGAAGGCGAAGATGAAGTACGAACCAACTAACAAATTGGTGGCCAGCAACAACAATAAACTAAACAACACAAACAACGCACTAAGCAGGTACATCAACATATGCAAGCGCAGTTGTCACACAAGGGAAGCTGCAAAACTATACGCGGTGATAGCATTCCTTAATAAATCGCGGTCATGGACAGACGCCAAGAATTTACAGCAGAAAACTCAGCCGGTGGTAGTTTTCGCATCCGGCTGCGCCGCATCAACAGCGAGGACGATGAGTTCTTACAGGAGTCCCTGTCTTGGCAGACCTACCTCCGGTGTAAAACACAGATCAATGTCCGTTGATCTTCGGCCCAACAAGTTGGTACCAATCGGTGAGCTGGGTTGTTCAAGCCCACCAGCCTTGGTTTGGCCGAGGAGGACTATCCATCCTCCTCTTCCATTTTCGGGTAATGGCACCCGGTTGCACGGCAACTCCACCGCGAGTTCCGTGCTTGCCTCAGAATCCCTCTTTCATTGATTTTGATATCTCAATATCTGATTAACAAGTTAATCAGATGGAGATATTGTATTTTGTCACAATTTAGGAATGTGACCAACCCTTCCTGTCCTGCAGTGTAACAACAATGTAAACATTGTTGACGACGGAGCTGGTTTTGCTTAGATATTGCTTAAGGGCCGCACTACGTTGACAAACAGAGTGAGCTTGGCACCAATTATGCTCCGTCTTAAACTCCGTCACAATTAAAATCAAGGGATGTGACCAACCTTTTCCGCACACAGACCTGTGAGTGCCAAGTGCCCGCCTCAACAATGCCCCTCGACATCGCTTGAGGCAAACTACGTTTACAAATATTGTGTGCCATATTGTGCTACTATTGGCTTCCATTTTTGCTACTATTATTTCACTCCAATTTTCACTCAATTACGCAACAATTATGCTCCATTTTGCCTCCAATTACACTCCTACCAAAATTAAAGGGATGTGTCCAACCTTTTCCGCTCACAGACCTGTAAGTACCGAGTACCTGCCCCAGCAACATCTTTGCATTGCAGTCCGCCACACTGCAGTGATTTGACAGCGTCAAATCTTGCCACATTTTTGGATGTGGCCATCCATTCCGCGAACGCCTCCTATTCGCTTACGCAGTCTAAAGCAGCCTCAAACATTTCAAAAGACGAGATGAGCACCGGCCCACTCGTACAATTATCGATTGTTTTTCGGCTGACGATAGACATGCGTTTCTTCACCATCTTTCGTCACCGTTTTTCAGCATATATAACCGGCATCTCCGGTTGCCACAATTAAGGGATATGACCAACCTTTCATCTGCCCCTCAGGGTCAGTTTCTCAATGGAATTGGGACTGCTGTGGCAAGCATGAGACCGAACTCCCTTGGGTTTGCACGCCCCAAGGGAAAGCAAGTCTACTCAGAGCGTGTGTCATAAGTGAACTCTATTTGAAACCACAACCACCGGGATGCTCCCACAAGGGGGCCATCCCAGGACAGGAGGTGAGACCTGAATACTAAGCATCGTTCGATGCAGTGCATTAGATCACACTGGCTTCCCCTGCTCCCGCGGTAGCAGTATTTATAAAGACCTTGCCTAGGGTCCCACAGGGTGATACCCGCGTCCTGCTACCTTTCGAGTAAAACACTTTACTCATGGATTGGGTACCCATGATATTATGGTCGCCTTTTACGACCGGTATACCTAGAGTGGGCATATTCTAACCCCTAACACACAGGGGGATCAACAGCGAGGAGGTTGAGGAAAGGAATACAAGCTGCGGCAGTGGTAGTGATCATGACAGCAACTCAGAATACGGGCACCTTACCACGAGCAACGCCGCCACCAAAGAGTTAGAAAACGAACCTCCTATAATCATCCCGTCAGACGAAAGTGACAATGAAGGGACCGAAGCAGTAATGAGAGCCACCACACCAATTAGCGTTTCCTCCGAAGAAGAACAAGAAGAGACGAGCTACTGTAGAGGTGAGGGAGGTCGAAGGTACACGCGCGGGCAACGGGTACATTGAGTACTCCAAGCAGGTGGACGTATGCATACGACTATACAACGATAGAGTAACCGAGGAAGACCCTCCCCCGCCGAAACAACAGATATGCGATATACCAGCGGACGAACCAGAGGGTGGTGGCACACTAAGCCTGTGCGCAGACGATAAATGGTTGGAAGGCTGGCTAGACGAGGTCATAAACTCCGAGGAAGAACCGGTAAGTCCCGAAGCAATCGAGAAAAGTGGCTCTTCGAAGGGGTAAATCCGGCCGAACCAACATCGCCAATAAAAAAATTTAGCGGTGTCGAACCTGTGCCAAAAGAGGTCATGAGGGCAATAACAAAATAAGCCATAAATCGTCCGGGGAAGCGCCAAACGTTCCAAGGTACACGTGGCTGATACAGTTTTCAGGGTGCGGATCAACAGGAATGGTGCGGTAACGATCACGCTCCGTGGAAGTAATGGAGGGATGTGAAGATCCCAAAGTACAGGCGTTTTGGGACTTCAAAAATATGTCATAAACTTTGATTTTGTGAATTGTATATTTTAAGCTTATACATAATACTTAATATGATTTTTTTAATTGTATTCTATACATAATATTAATCTTTGAATTGTATTTTTTAATTTTATACATAATATGAATCTTATACTTAGAACATGAAGTACAAACGTATTAATTTAAAGCTAAGTTTTTACATGCATATACATATACATATTATACATTTTATAAAATACAAGTTCTATATAGTATACGCTTAATGTAAATTACTTGAAGTTTTAGGAGGATACTTTTGGCACAGCCTATAGAAAGTCAAGAACATACATATATATACATAGATAAGCAATGCGAAAGAGTACCGGAGCAAGAACATTGTTATTAGTTGTTGTAAAGCTAATAGATTAGTAAATAAGAAACATTTTTAAGTAGCGGCGGCCGACTGCCAAAAATCGTATAAAAGGAACGGCAACCATCAAACAAAAGTTAGTTAGGGGCTGACCAGCCAAAGCATAGGTATTATACTGGGTCGATTTATTAACCGATATCGCACCATCGATTTTTCGATAGGATTTGGGCTCAGGAAAAGAAAGTTCCACTACGCATACCCAATAAAATAATTTTCGAGCCTGCAAAAAAAAACAAATGACGAAAGGGTGATTTTTTCGACCAAAACTCTCCCCAAAACCCAAAAAATATTTTTTTTTTTTCAAAAAACTGTTATCGCCAACGTTTTTAAAACAAAAAAAAAAATTTTTTTTGCTGTTTTGGGGAGTGTTTTGGTCGAAAAGTTCACCCTTTCGCCACTTTTTTTTGCAGGCTCGAAAATTATATTTTTGGGTATGCGTAGTGGAACTTTTTTTCCTGAACCCAAATCCTATCGAAAAGTCGATGGCGTGATATTGGTTAATTTTCGTCCATCCAAATCGACCCAGGTTAATAGGTATACCGTAGGAAGCGTAGCGACCACTACGGAGCAACTGGTAGTGATCACTCAGGTTGCTTAAATTACGTATATTACAAGTCAGGAAAGTACAGGTATATAGTGGGACGCGTAGCGACCACTACGGAGCAATTGGTAGTTACCACAAAGGTTGTTTAAGTTACGTATTTTACGAGTAATTAAGGTACAGGTATATAATGGGACGCGTAGCGACCACTACTGAGCAACTGGCAGTGACCACTCAGCTTGTATAAGTTACGTATATTACGAGTTAGGAAAGGCCAGGTATATAGAGGGACGCGTAGCGACCACTATGAAACAACTGGTAGTGACCACTCAGGATGTTTAAATAACTAGAACGCTGCATATACTTCAGGAAAATCCTAGGGAAAGAGAGGTCTGGAGTAAAATGTAGAAATTCCATAATAAGAATCGAATAAATAAATTGTACATTTTAATTTAACATAGAGGAATTATTTTCTTTGTAAGGGAAACAATCGACCAAGTTATAAACTGGCTATAGACCCGGAACGACCGGGGTTCGTTACAGCATTCAATAGTCCGTCCTGTCCGGGATAAAGTCGAAACTGGTAAGAAGGCTAGAATGTCCAAAGTCAGAAAGCACATAGCCCATATCGCGAAGCCTGACTAACGAAAGGGCCGCAACCGCGGCCGCCTTTCCCGCAATATCTACTGGATATATGTTCAGCATGACGTTCAGTGCCAAGGTAGGTGTTGTTCTGAGAGCGCCACTGATATCGATCAGCGCCGTCCGTTGCACTGACACTAACATTTTTGAGGTGCTTGCCGTGTCCAGTGCTTTCCACCAAACCAGCACCCCATAGAGCAGAATCGGTTTGACCACCATGTCATAAAGCCAGTGTACTACTCCTGGCAAGAGTCCCCATCTCTTTTCGATAGCCCCCTGCAGCAGTACAAAACAACCGCGGCCTTCCTGGCTATATCTTCCACATTGGGTCCCCAGGACAGTTTCTTGTCCAAAAGAATCCCTAAATATTTAACCCTATCAGAAAGTACCCCTCCAACCGAGGGAGTTCTGAAAGCGGGCATCTTATATCTCCTTGTAAAAAGAACCAATTCCGTTTTTGCCGTGTTGACTCCAATCCACATGATTCATCCCACCTAGCCACAGTATCCAGATAGCCCTGCAGAACATCGCACAGGATGCCCAGAAATTTGCCTGTGACTAGAATAGCGAGGTCATTTGCATAGGCAACCACACGACAGCCATTCGTTTCCAGCTCCACAAGGAGCTCGTTGACTACCACAACCCAGAGCAGAGGAGATAGGACACCCCCGTGGCGTGCACACCTTCCTCTCAATTATGGCCCCTCCCCACTCCGCTGCGACAACTCTGCACGCTGCATAGACGTTTACTAATAAATTCAACCAGAGTCGCCTCGTCTCCTAAACCCACCAGAGCTTTTTCGATTGCCCCCGGTAAGATATTGTTAAAAGCCCCCTCGATGTTTAGAAAGGCAGCCAGAGCAAACTTTTTGTGTTCCAGGGACCCCTCTGTTTGCTTTACAATCGAACGGAGAGCCGCTTCCGTCGATCTGCCCTGGCAGTAGGCATGCTATGAAGCGGACAGTAATGTATAGGGTTTGAACGAACTAGCCCAGGTAATATGGTTTTCCCGTAGTGGAATGGCAGGCATTTCCGCATAGCCAGCGCCGACCATGCAGGCGAAGATCCCTGCGTAACTGGGACATCGGGAAAATTATTTTCCAGTAAAAGCTTTAGGGAATCCTCGCTACTCATTGACCAGACCCCACCATCTTCTCTCAGATACCCCAGAGGGGCGGGATTTCTAGAGAGTATTTTTTCAAGCCTCTCGGATGCATTGCAGCCTTCTACGTTTTCGCAGAAGCCTCGCCATGAATCTCGCTTGGCTATCCTTATTTCATATTTATAAATCCCCAGACTCTCCTTATAGAGCTCCCAGTTCGAGGGTAATTGACTCCTCCTGGCTCTATTGAAAAGCCGTCTTTAATGGACCGAGCACGAAAATGGGGAATTAAGTACGATGGCAAAGGTGACCCACTGAGTTTCGTCGAGAGCGTAGAAGAGCTGGCGGAGGGATATGAAGTGGACCTTAATTCACTCCCGAGAGCACTACCAGAATTATTCAAGGACCGAGCCCTGGTATGGCTTCGAAACAATAATCGTCCCTGGAGCGAACGGAATAGTTTTAAACACGACTTTTTACGCTTCTTCTTGAGCGCATCATACTTCGAAAGGCTGGAAGACGAGATACATCAGCGAACACAACGACCACGAGAGTCGTTCAAGGATAACGTTTTGGAACTACAGAACCTCATGAGACACGCGAACTTCACCGAGGAACAATGATTGCAAAGATTATGCCGAAACTGGCGCAGTGAGTATGAATTATATATAAAGCGAACTGAATTTCAGACGCTCGAAGGCTTGGTGAGTCTGGCAGAGGACTTCGAAAATATCACGAATGACAGAGATGCGCAGAGAGTAGTGGCAAGACGTCCAGATAACCGGCATTTTTCCATACAAGAATTACCAGATGTAGAGCCAAGAAGCAGGATTGGCAATGGCAATACACAGCGAAGTAACTCACCAACAAGACATCCGTATACGAATCCCAGGACCGCGTGGAGGCGATGTGGTGAAAACGGTCGTCTTGCTTATGCGTGCCGCAATGAACGTCTAGACTTTTGTTGGGAATGTGGTCGGCACAACATTCTCAGAAAAAAATGTTGCCGCGCATCATTGGGAAACGACCAGAGACTCGATCAGACCGGAGGGGTGGGGTCTTCAGCAATATAAATTCGGGAGGTCTAACTATTTTGAAGCAAACGGAAAGGCCGAATTTTGGCCGACGTAAAGATAAATGGCTGCAAAGTAACAGCAACAGTAGATACAGGAGCGACAAGGAGTTTTATGAGTGAGACATGTTCGAGGAGATTAGGTAAGGCGATTTTGAAACACGTACGAATCCGAGTGGTATTGGCCGATGGTAGAGCCAGCATGATAAAGGAAGCAATAGTGGCAGATGTAGAGATTGAGAAAGAGAATTACTACAGCGAAATACTCGTTCTCCCATGGCTAATAGAAGAAGTTGTCATCGGCATAGACATACTTGCCAGGGCAAACACATCTTTAAGTTTCGGCAGTCACACGGTAACGCTACATGCAGAAGAGGCAATCAAAGACACGGTTATGTTCAGGACAATAACTGAGGCAGGCGAGCCCGATGTAAACGATACGGAAAGACTAACTACGGACCAACAAAGCCCGTCTGAAAACACTACATGAGTTAAGGATTTCCTAGACGAACAGATACTTAGCTTCAAAAATATGACCTCAAATATCGCGGCGAATAATATAATCATGCGTGATGATCGGCCGATAAAACAAAGATACTTTCCACGGAATCCGAAGATGCAGGAAACCATTAATATGGAGATAAACGATCTGTTGGAGAATGGGTGCATCGAGCCATCGCGAAGCACGCATAGTGCACCGATCGTACTCGAAAAAGAAAAAGATTGGTAAATTGAGGTTATGTATAGACTATCGCCAGCTCAACACACGCTCAGTCCCCGATGAATACCCGCTACCGCGGATCCAACACATACTAGACCGGCTAAGAAACGCGAAGTACATAAGTAGCCTGGATCTGAAAAACGGCTATTGGCAGATCGCTATGGAGGAAGGAAGTAAGCATTATACGACATTTACTGTACCTGGGCGCGGGCTGTTTCAATGGCGCGTGATGCCATTTGGCCTTCATTCAGCACCCGGAACATTTCAACGGGCATTAGATCAAGTAATCGGGCCCGAATTAGAACCGAACGCATTCGCATACCTAAATGACATCATAATTACAAGCTAAACCTAGGGAGGCATATTAAACATTTAACGGAAGTGTTTAAACGCCTACGAAAAGCAAATTTAAGAATCAACGCCGAAAAGTGCGAATTTTTCAAGAAGTAACTGAAGTATCTGGGACATGTCGTAAGCGAAAAGGGTATACATACGGACCCAGATAAAGTAGCAGCGGTTAAGGAATTGCAAGCACCAACAAACTCAAGAGAATTAAGACGATTTTTAGGTATACCATCTTGGTACCGGCGATTCGTGCCAGAGTTTTCATAAATAGCGCATCCACTGACAACCATGTTAAAGAAGGGTAACAGATGGCAATGGACCGAAACACAAGAAACATCATTTCAGACACTGAATAATTCACTCACCGAAGCACCAGTACTGGTGTGCCCAGGTTTTACACGAAGATTCACATTAAAAACAGACGCGAGCGATTTTGGACTAGGAGCAGTCCTCACACAGGAGCTAGACGACGGACAGCGGGTAATCGCGTACGCTAGCCGCCGCCTCAGCAAAGCTGAAATTAATTATTCACCCACGGAGGAAGAGTGTTTAGCCATTGTATGGGCTATACGCAAAATGCGCCCATATTTGGAGGGCTACGAATTCACGGTAATCACGGACCACTTATCACTGAAATGGTTGAACGCCATCGAAAGTCCTTCGGAACGTATTGCGAGATGGGCGTTGGAGTTGCAACAATACTCGTTCGATCTACAGTACAGGAAAGATAAGATGAACGTAGTAGCGGATGCACTGTCACGACAGCCGCAAGACGCACAACTCAACAGACTGGAACACGAAAACGAAACATCGTGTAAATGGCTTGGAAAAAGGATAGAGGAAGTTAAACGAAACCCGGAGAAATTTCCAGACTACATAATTGAAAACGGTGAGTTATATCGGAAAATAGCAGTTCAGATCGACGATCAAGACGCGATCCCGTGGAAACTATGTGCAGCGAAACCACAACGCGGTAAAGTATTACAGGAAGTGCACGACAGTCCAAGCGCCGAACACATGGGTATCCGGAAGACAACAGCTCGAGCAGCCACAAGGTACTACTGGTCAGGAATGTTTCGCGATATAAAACGGTATGTACAACAATGCCCAACCTGTCAAATTTACAAGCTGTTATGATATCCATCGATTGAGTGTGCGATAGGCACATTCAGGGACAAAAGAGCAGCAGTGCTTGTAGCAAGGTGCAATGACTACGGCGTGTAGGCCCGGAGCTTCAGCTTCGTGGATTCTTTAAACGTGATCACGGAATAGAACTACTCTCCCCAGTCAATGGTCAAACAGAATAAATTGTTTTGCATACTGAGATACCCTATCATAAGAAGAATAAGAAAACGACAAACGCACTTGCATGCCACACTTCAGCCATATGACACACCGTATACTCACCCTTATGCATGGCATCTCATTGTTGCAACGATGGGTGGCTGCCCCTGTACCCGCCCTACCATTGGCCTTATGGATGTTATTGAGGCCCCGTTATTTTACCACTAACCTCCCATGTCACAAACCAAAGGAAAACAAACTTATGTATACATTATTAGTTATTATTCACAAAATCAATGCATTATACAAGTTGGTTTAGTTTTAGCCTAGCTAACCTGAATTTAATTCACAAAATAGGTTTTGATTTTAAACAGTAGAAAGTAATATGAAAGAAAGTATAAAAAAAAATGACATGGTAGAACAATAATCATTACTGCGTGTACACTGAATTGTATCTTGCCATCAAAAATAAATATACATATGTATGTAAAAATGTGTGCGCGCATATCATTACGCATATGCAAGAAAAAAATAAAAGGATGTATTTCATACTAAGCTTGTATGTTTGAAGAAAAGGAAACTTCACTTGATATATTAATATCTATTCATGTACAAATGTACATGCATATGTTTGTACAGGCGTGTGCGTAAATGTATATATGCATATATAATCAAAAATACAATATTAATAAATTGGTAAATTTACACTAGGTATATGGGGCATTAGGTAATCACAAATAATTTCATCTTCATATATATATATAGCATTTCTACCTAGCGTCGAAGATCTTCTTGCTTGGAGAGATGTGTTTCCATTCCTTAAATAAGAATTAAAACATTTCCTACGCCAATTACAAAATATAATTGTTTAAATGGTTAAAAGAAAATGACTTAATAATATTAGCCAACCGCAAATGTTGGCAATCATGTTAAATATTAAAGTATTATGAAGAGAGCTCAGTTAGGAAAAATATCTATAATAAATGGTTGCTTCGAATGATGTCATATAATATTTGTTAATATTGCATCATACAGCTCTCTCAAACATGTCCACTTCACTCACATGTGTTTGACCGTAAAATGCTGGAGAGTCGGCTGTACAACAAAAACAACAAAAATATTATATTTTGCGTTTAGCTAACTACACTTTGGTAAGTAATGCATTTTGACCAACTTTTCGAAGTTGGCTAACTTAAGCTATAGTGGATCGTAAAAATAAAGGGCCTAAATCTCCTTAAGGCTTTCTTTACGTCTAGCTGCTAGTATAACAATACTAGTTATTTCATTAACTTTTATAAAATGAATTCCAATTTCTCTGCAACATTTTATGTATCCAATTTTATGTTTTTAAACCTAAACTAACGAAGAAGAAGAACTCGTTTCTTCGAGTTTGAGTTGGAACTCTTAAACAAATTTACATTATATATATGTTATGTGTATGTATATTAAAAATCTAATTTTTACATTTTAGTTGAATAATTTACAATTCCTTATATGATTTGGGGTTTTGAAGACTCCAACGATGATGAAACTTATGTTAAAACAAGATTTTATGTACGGCCTAGGTGAAGATCAGGGGCATGAAGATTTTCAGGAACTGGTGATGACTTGATGCTTATCACCGTGGAAGCGGAATGCGGGTGAAGTAAAGGGGAGGGTTGCTTGCGATTCGCACAAGCAACCCACATGCATATGATGCAAAAATATGCTGGCAAGTAGATTTTCGGAAAAATTTGGAGTTTGTTTTCGTGTAGAAAGAATCACAGATATGTATGTTCTCCTGCTCAAGGTGGCTTTGATATGCTGACGACCGGAACGTTAGTATAATTAAAAAATGTGTATTAAGTCGTACGGGCTTGCCGAATTTATCGATTCAATCGAACACAAAAATGTCAGCTTTTATATCTAACAAAACTTAGTGGATATTTCTATATATCACACAACTTCACTTTTATTAAATATTTAGACTTTTATAAGTCTATTCATAAATTCACTCCGATTTACTAAATAAACTTTACCACGACCACGATGTTGATTTTATCAGATATCCACAGGAAAGGGAACGATGGTTGCTTCAGGAAGTTATATTAGACCCTCGAGTTTACCATATGTGTCGAAAACTCAGTTCAAAAACATATGTTTTTTTTTTTTTTGACATTAACAGAGGTAGAATATTGAAGATGAAACAGTGGTGGCCAAGCAAAAAATATGGGAGGCAATATCAATGAAAACTAAAAGCAGCTATAAATTAAGGTGAAGAAAAAAAATGAAATTATATTTGCGGCTTAGTACTACGGTACACATCCCCCCACCTAGAGAATTGGTACGGTGTGATCTAAGTGCTATGTTGGATGTCTTTTCTGTGATAAACTTCTTTTTTGCCTGTATCCACGTCTTCCAACTCGTACATGCAGTTGCCTTTTATGGATACTACCCTACATTTAACGAACTTTGGCGCTAGTTTTGCGGCAAATTTCTTTGAGGCATCGCTTAACAAAAAGTTACGACGAAAAACAAAATCACCAATTTCGAAGCGTTTATCAGTGCTACGAAGATTGTAACGCTTTGACGAGTTTTCAAAAGCTTTGGTGATGTTTTCGGTAATATTTCGTCTTATTAGTTTCAGAGTGTCGCTTCTGTCGAGTACGGTATCATCCAATGTTTTGAGCTTCCTTGGGAGTTCATAGTCACCAGCATGAGAAATCATTTGCTGTCCAAATAATGCAAAGTACGGAGATGCTCCGATCGTTTAATGATACGAACTCCCTAGGGCTTCAGCGATTTCGGAGATATTCCTGTCCCAGTGTGACTGATCCTTCTTCAGGTAAGCTCTGATACTAGCGGATATTGAACGGTTGACACGTTCGCTTGCATTGGCCTGCGGACTGTACAAAGCGGTATAAATATGTCTGATTCCGCGGGCCGACAACAACGTGTTAAATTGCGAAGATCTGAACTGTTTTTCATTGTCACTTATTATAATTTCGGGAGTTCCGAAAATACTGAAAACATTGTCACGCAAATAGTCGCAAATAGAGGAAGTATTGAACTTTTTAACAGTTTTTAAAAGAGGAAACTTTGTCAAATGGTCTAATACAATGAATATTCCTATGTTTCCTTGCTTGGATCTAGGGTAAGGTCCAAGAAAGTCTACACACAATTTCTGAAAGGGTCTTTGTACCGTGTATTGGGCGGACATTGTTGGTCTTAGCGTTACATTGGGCGATTTGCTTTGTTTGCAAGTTTCACATCGGCTGACGAAGTTCTTGACATTAACTGTCATATTTGGCCAATACAAATTATTTCGCAATCGCTCCAATGTTTTTGCGATACCACCATGGCATTTATTTGGCGGACAGTGGGCGTTTTCTATGACACCCGGAACTAGAGATTTGGGAATCCAAAGCTTCAAATTAAACGATTCCCTTTCCGGATTGCCATCAGCATATTCTGTCCTTTTATAAAGGAAGTTGTCGATTACCTGTAGGTCAGGCAATCTGCTTTCATTCTCATGGACATGACTTATCAATTTTTGATAATCTTCGGACAAACACTCGGACGACTGTAAATCAACTAACGGACGGATCTCAATTTCACGGACTTCACCTACTTCCTCGAAATTTTGTCGCGACAGACAATCAGGTACCACATTGAGTGAACATTTTCTATGCTTAATATTAAATTTAAAACCTTGCTGTTTGAGAGACCAACGCGCTAGTCGGCTGTATAAGTCAGTTTGTCGCATAAGCCACTGCAAGCTAGCGTGGTCAGTAACTATTGTGAACTCCTGCCCCTCGACATAAGCTCTAAATTTCTTTAAACTTAACAGAGCTGCTAAACACTCGAGCTCTGTCACGCTATAATTACTTTGCGCTTTGTTCAGCTTTTGCGAAAAATAGGCTATAGGAACCTCAACCTCGTCGGCATTCTTTTGGGCCAACACCGCATTAACTCCTAACTTGCTCGCATCACATTGTATGACGAAAGGTTTTGTGTAGTCAGGACTAGCCAGTATTGGTGCTGTACAGAGTTTTTCTTTCAGTGTTTCGAAAGCTAGTTGGGCGCCGTCGTTCCATTCAAAACTTTTGGACTTCTTTACTAAGTTAGTAAGAGGACTTGTCAATGCACGAAATTGTCAACGAATCGGCGATACCAGCCCGCCGTTCCCAAAAACCGTCTAACTTGCTTGACGTTTGTTGGAACCGGATATTGCGTAACAGCCGAAATCTTTTCGGGGTCGGTACGAATAGTTCCGTTGCCCACGATATACCCCAGATATTTCACCTCCTTTATGCAAAATTTACTTTTGTTGACGTTTATGGTCAACCCCGCTTTCCTTAAATGTAGAGCAACTTCAGCAAGGACGGACATATGTGTGTCAAAATCTTCTGACACAATAAATCGTCTAAATAGACGAAAACTTGATCTCTTAAGTAGGGTGGAATTACGCGATCCATCAAGCGACAAAGTGCTTGTGGGGTGTTGCAAAGACTGAAAGGCATGACACGGTATCGGTAAAGCGGACGATTAGGGACGGTAAAACAGGTGTAATCTCGGGATTGTTCGGCTAGGGGAGTTTGCCAAAAGGCACGCCTTAAATCTAGTGAACTTATAAATTTTGCCTTGGGTATTCTGCTAAGAATCCCATCAATATGAGGAAGGGGGTAAGCGTCCTTCACGGTAACGCTATTTACTTGTCTTGAATCAAGACACAGACGGACTTTACCTGGCTTTTTCACTAACACAACCGGACTGGACCATGGACTATTTGGAGCTTCCTCGATTAACCTAACTTTATCATTCCATCAATTTCGGCATGTACGAGTTTCTCGACAGCTGGTGAAATTGGGAAATAACGCTGCTTTGTCGGAAGGACATTGGGCTCGAGCTGGATCTCGTACTCCAATAAAGAAGTTTTTCCTAAGCCTTCTTTTTCGAAGCTTGGAAATCGATTTTTAACTAAACTTAACTGATGCTGTTGCTCAACATTCAACGAAAGCGAGTTTTCGTCTTTATAATTTTCATCAAGTGAAATTTCCGAAATAATATTCGGTGCAATTCGGAACTTATCCCAAAAGTCAATTCCTAAAATTATATCCTGGGACATACTGGGAACAACAAAGAACGTTATCGTTTCGGTTTTGCCTTTATATTGGACACTAAGATCTATTGTACCGAAAACTACTTGGCTTTTGCCATCAGCTGTACAAATTGGAACTTGGTGTTTTCGCAATTGTTTTTTAGAGATATCTTTTGCTAACAAACCTCCTAAGCAAGAGACTTGCGCTCCGCTATCTAACAGGCCTGGGTGGTCGCTTTCCAACAACCTAACTTTCGCATATGGTCTTAAATCATTCGCCTTCAGCTGCAGTGAACAAATTACTCTCTTTAAATTTCTTTTATTGGTTTTGACTTTGCTCCAAAATTCTTTCATGCTCAGAGTGGAACGCTTTGGACTTTCATATTTATTATAATCGCTACTAAATATTCTATTCTGGACCTCATTGTATCTTTTCAAGCGTTCATCGTACGGTATTATTTGCTTTCTTAAGGGTGTGGTCAAAAACTGTGAGTCGGCAGTGCGTACACTGGCTGCCACGCAGCCAGTTTGATGTTGCGTATATATGTTGGCGTTATTATTGCTGTCTAGCGTTTGGTGTCGTTGCGAGGGATCTGTCGAGATTCCTCGCTAGCTTTGCAGTTTCCCGGACTACACTTTGGGCATTTTGGACGATACGTGTTTGGTGCGCCACAGCCGTAGCAAAACACCGTACGCTCCTCAAGGCAATCGTAGTATCTATGCCCCTCTTTGTTGCAGTTCCAGCAACCAGGTTTTAATTTGGTAGCTGGCTGAGAAACAGCTTCTACTTGCGCAAATTCGCTTTGCGCTATTGCTTCCTTATCTAGGTCTAAGTCAAGGTAGGCTTCATTCACCTGCCTTCTTGGTAATGGTCGAGAGCTGTTCGTTTGAGAAAAGGGGGTGGTCTTAGCAAGACTCTCACCTTTCAAACAGAGTCGGCGCAACTCTGCTACAGAATTAGTTGGTACAAAAAGAAGTTGTTGCCGAAGACGTGGGCGTAGATTATGTTTGAGGATTTCGAGTAACTCTACCTCTGATAGTGGGGTTTCAAGAGGTTCCGCGATTTTCAATATGGCGTTACGGAATTCATCAAAACATTCATTTTGACCTTGCTTCCGCGCGCAAATTAACTCCTTAATCTCGAAATCACTCCTATGCTGCTGAAAATTAGTCCTTAAAGCTTGGCACAGGGCTGGCCAGGTAATTCGTTCTACCGACCTACGGTACCGCTAGTACCAATCTTTGGCCTCATTCACAAACAGACATTGTACGTGTTCGCAAAAAATATTAAAATTACCATTAAGTGTGTCTATAACTGTATTCGGGACAAGAAACTATCGACTGATAGGCGATACGTGCCGTCAAACTTTACATCCCAACTAGAAATTAGATGCGCTATTCTACTCGTATACGGAACAGTGGACAATTCGCTTTATCGAATTTGGTCAATTTGGTTATGGAAATTAGTACTACTTTGATTTGGCAATTGAGGTGCATCTCTAGGGCACACTGGTGTAGACCTATTTTGTAGGTGTTGAGCAGAAGATAAGCTAGCTGGCTGACTTATCCTCGCCTCTACTATTTGGGCTACGCGATTTTCCAAACCCTCAAAAACCGTTGCTGACCTCGCAGACACAATTGCTGAGACCATGTTTCTGATAGCGCTTCATCGTCATTTACTGGTGGTATGTCCCCGCCATGCGCTCCTTCAGCTGACAAACTACTACCATTTGCTGCTCCTTGTTGCTCTTCCCTATGGGACTTATGCAGATTCCCACTGCCACTGGTATTACCTGCGGTGCCTTGAGACATCGTCTTCAACAATCTAGTGTTATACATATTCTGATTAAATTCCCTACTGCGGCAAGGAGCTCTACAGAGTGGACAAGAAGAATTGTTCTTAAGCCACGGCAATAGGCAGTTTCTGTGGAAGCGGTGATCACACGCGGTAGTTAGTATATTATCCCTATTCGTAAAAGCTTTCCTACATAGGAAACATCCAGCCTGCAAATGAGCGTGTTCGTCGCTGTGACGCAATGGCATGTTCCAAAAAAAAAATTTTAAAAATATATGTATATTTGCACTCGCAAAAAAAAGATATGACCCTTTAACGCAGTGTTAAAAAAATAGTTTAGCTCAAACAGATTTTTTTTTTTTAAGAAAACCAATAAAAAAAAAATCACCAAAAATATAAGAAACTTATCCGCTTGTTATGTCCTTAAACGCAAAGAAAAACTTTCGTTTAAATAAAACCCAACAAAAATCAACATAATTATATCTTTTCCGCTTGTAATTAAACGCGAAAAGGTTATTTATCAAAGAACAAAAATCATCAAAAGAAACTTGGTTTGAGATCATGGTAGTCTCTGTAGTGGTAATGTGGCACAAAGGTGTAAGCAAGGGCATAATATCATAGTGTGTTGTGGCATGCAACGTTTTGAGAAAGAAATATCGGTTGTGATTTATTTGATATACAATCACAATTTCCGAAATATTCAATATAAATATATATATTCTTTCTCAAACGCTAAACAAAAATTTTAAAAAATTTATTAAATTGAGGTGGCATCTCGACAATGAGTTTGAGATGTACTTACTATTTTAAAACTTGCATATATTTTCTTCTGCATTGTAGCAAACGTGAACACCTGGTAAGTTAATTGGCATTTAGCCTTAATGACGAAAATTCCAGAAAATGTATCGCGTATTTTTGCACAAAACCAAAAGAAGTGTCATGCTTAAAAGTTCCCTAAATACGAAGTCTTAACGCGTTGCGCATCTCAAGGCATCTAGCCTATAAGATGGTTAATTCCAGGAAAAATTCTTCGCATCCATACAAACCCGGTTGAACACAGCAATAATCGAAAAAAAATTCAAAAATTTATAAAATGTTAATCTAATAAAAAAAATATTCCAAAAGCAGACAGACTATTTGATTCAGGGAGTGAATCATGTATGTGGAGCCAATATTTACCAAAAGCACACAAAAGTTGCTTTCGTCTATCGGGTTACACGTTGGGCGCCATTTTATTTGTTATGATATCCATCGACTGAGTGTGCGATAGGCACATTCATTGTGGCAAGGTGCAATGACTACGGCGTGTGCACTGGCGTGTAGGCCCGGAGCTTCAGCTTCGTGTATTCTTTAAACGTGATCACGGCACAGCACTTCTCTCCCCAGTCAATGGTCAAACAGAATAAATTGTTTTGCATACTGGGATACCCTACCATAAGAAGAATAAGAAAACGACAAACGCACTTGCATGCCACACTTCAGCCATATGACACACCGTATACTCACCCTTATGCATGGCAGCTCATTGTTGCAACGATGGGTGGCTGCCCCTGTACCCGCCCTACCATTTGCCTCATGGATGTTATTGAGGCCCCGTTATTTTACCACTAACCTCCCATGTCACAAACCAAAGGAAAACAAACTTATGTACACATTATTAGTTATTATTCACAAAATCAATGCATTATACAAGTTGGTTTAGTTTTAGCCTAGCTGACCTGAATTTAATTCACAAAATAGGTTTTGATTTTAAACAGTAGAAAGTAATATGAAAGAAAGTATAAAAAAAAAATGACATGGTAGAACAATAATCATTACTGCGTGTACACTGAATTGTATCTTGCCATCAAAAATGAATATACATATGTATGTAAAAATGTATGCGCGCATATCATTACGCATATGCAAGAAAAAAATAAAAAGATGTATTTCATACTAAGCTTGTATGTTTGAAGAAAAGGAAACTTCACTTGATATATTAATATCTATTCATGTACAAATGTACATGCATATGTATGTACAGGCGTGTGCGTAAATGTATATATGCATATATAATCAAAAATACAATATTAATAAATTGGTAAATTTACATTAGGTATATGGGGCATTAGGTAATCACAAATAATTTCATCTTCATATATATATATAGCATTTCTACCTAGCGTCGAAGATCTTCTTGCTTGGAGAGATGTGTTTCCATTACTTAAATAAGAATTAAAGCATTTCCTACGCCAATTACAAAATATAATTGTTTAAATGGTTAAAAGAAAATGACTTAATAATATTAGCCAACCGGAAATGTTGGCAATCATGGTAAATATTAAAGTATTATGAAGAGAGCTCAGTTAGGAAAAATATCTATAATAAATGGTTGCTTCGAATGATGTCATATAACCTTTGTTATTATTGCATCATACAGCTCTCTCAAACATGTCCACTTCACCCACATGTGTTTGATCGTAAAATGCTGGAGAGTCGGCTGTGCAACAAAAACAACAAAAATATTATATTTTGCGTTTAGCTAACTACACTTTGGTAAGTAATGCATTTTGACCAACTTTTCGAAGTTGGCTAACTTAAGCTATAGTGGATCGTAAAAATAAAGGGCCTAAATCTCCTTAAGGCTTTCTTTAAGTCTAGCTGCTAGTATAACAATACTAGTTATTTCATTAACTTTTATAAAATTAATTCCAATTTCTCTGCAACATTTTATGTATACAAATTTTATGTTTCTAAACCTAAACTAACGAAGAAGAAGAACTCGTTTCTTCGAGTTTGAGTTGGAACTCTTAAACAAATTTACATTATATATATGTTATGTGTATGTATATTAAAAATCAAATTTTTACATTTTAGTTGAATAATTTACATTTCCTTATATGATTTGGGGTTTTGAAGACTCCAACGATGATGAAACTTATGTTAAAACAAGATTTTATGTACGGCCTAGGTGAAGATCAGGGGCATGAAGATTTTCAGGAACTGGTGATGACTTGATGCTTATCACCGTTGAAGCGGAATGCGGGTGAAGTAAAGGGAATGCTGGCAAGTAGATTTTCGGAAAAATGTGGTGTTTGCTTTCGTGTAGAAAGAATCACAGATATGTATGTTCTCCTGATCAAGGTGGCTTTGATATGCTGACGACCGGAACGTTAGTATAACTAAAAAATGTGTATTAAGTCGTACGGGCTTGCCGAATTTATCGATTCAATCGAACACAAAAATGTCAGCTTTTATATCTAATAAAAATTAGTGGATATTTATATATATCACACAACTTCACTTTTATTAAATATTTAGACTTTTATAAGTCTATTCATAAATTCACTCCGATTTACTAAATAAACTTTACCACGACCACGATGTTGATTCTATCAGATATCCACAGGAAAGGGAACGGTGGTTGCTTCAGGAAGTTATATTAGACCCTCGAGTTTACCATATGTGTCGATAACTCAGTTCAAAAACATATATTTTTTTTTTTTTTGACATTTACAGAGGTAGAATATTGAAGTTGAAACAGTGGTGGCCAAGCAAAAAATATGGGAGACAATATCAATGAAAACTAAAAGCAGCTATAAATTAAGGTGAAGAAAAAAAATGCAATTATATTTGCGGCTTAGTACTACGGTACAAAGCCTAATCAACAGCAAGCAGCGGGGAAAATGTTAACCCAAATTCCAGAAGAACCGTGGGCAACGGTGTGCGCAGAGTTCTTTGGACCATTACTAGTATTTCTAGATCGTTTCATCAAGTGGGTAGAGATCGTACCATTACGTCAGGCAACAGCGGATGGCCTCATCAAAGCATTTAGAGACCATATATTATCACGATTTGGAGTTCCGAAGGTCATTATTACAGACAACGGCTCCCAGTTCACGAGCAGACAATTCAAGAGACTCCTTAAGGACTATGGAGTAAATCACCAACTAACAGCACCCTATACACCACAAGAGAACCCAGCGGAGAGGGCAAACCGAAATATCTATTTATTTATTTAGTCTAGTAACAAATGTTTAGTACAGACACTTATGACTAAATTGCAGAGACCAGCTTATATTAAGCTATGGAGAACACTAGCAAAAAGAATTTATATTATTACAGATTAAGTAATTTTTTAGTTTAAGTTGAAAAGCGTATTTTGAGTCGGAGACATCAATATCCAAAACACTTGAGAAGCACTTAATTTCTGATAGGGCTCTGATAATAGGCGCTTTTGAGTTATAAACAGTTCTACTCAGCGCTATGAAAAAGATTTCAAAGTGGCGAAGGTTTCTAAACGGAGTATTTAAGCATAGTCTTTCAAGAAGCAGCGCGCAGTCAATTTTGCCCATGATAAGATCGAAAATGAACAATGAGGCCAAAAGAATTCTGCGATTGTTTAGGGATAGTAAGGATATTAGTTGGCATCGCATAAAGATTTTGTGAATCCGCTCCAGGCGGTTGATGTGAACTGCGTGGTAGGGCCGCCAAAAGAAAGCCGCATACTCAAGTTTGGACCGCACAAAGGACGTATATAAAACTTTGAGTGTGTAGGGGTCAGAGAAGTTTGCGGAATGGCGTCTGACAAAAGCAAGCATTGAAAGCGCCTTAGAAAATGTGAAGCTGACGTGAGTGTTAAAATTAAACTTTGAGTCGAAGTATACCCCCAAGTCTTTAACTTCAAGGTTTCTGCAATATGATAGGAGGTATGAAGTGGCCTCAGCAGTTTACAATAAGTCACAGTGTGGCACTTACTTATATTAAGGAAAAGACGGTTCTTAACACCAGATATAAAGCTTATTAATCTCAGATTGAAGAACAACGACATCATTATAACAACTGATCTCAGAATAGATCTTGAGATCATCAGCATAAAGCAGAAATTAGGTAGATGAGAAGCAAGAGCTAATGTCATTAATGAACAAGATAAATAGTAAATGGCCCAGAATACCTCCCTGGGGCACTCCAGAGGTGGCCCAAAATGGTTTCGAATAAACACCGTCAATATTTACAACATTACTTCTGTTGTGCAGGTAAGATTTAATCCACTGTAGGAACGTAGAGTGGAACCATAACAAGCTAATTTCGCAATTAAAATTTTATGAGAAATTTTATCGAATGCCTTGGAGAATTCTTGGTATATTGTATCAACCTGAAAACCCCGCCTAAATGCCGCGTAGTAATCCTCAGAAAAGACAGCGAGGTTCGTTAATGTGGATCTGGCCGGGAAAAAACCTTGTTATTTGGCGCAAATCAGGTATTTAATACTAAAGTAAAGCTTGTCATTGACAACACATTCAAAAAGCTTCGAAGTTGTAGACAATTAGGAAATATGCCTGTAATTAGAACAGTTACTTTTGTTGCCAGACTTAAAAATGGGAGTGACGGATGCTTGTTTCCAGTCATCAATAAAAATACCCGATGCCAATGATTTATTGAATATAATCATTAACGGTCGTACTAGCGAAGGACAATTTTTCAAAGAATAACTGAAAGATTGTCAACATCAGTTCTGGAGGAGTTTTTAAGTTGTATAATCCCCTCAACTATGTCTGCCTCAGTGAGAGTAAGTGACCCAAAATTATTAGCGGAGGGAGACTTAATTAACTTGTGTATGTTGTCTGTATCTTCCACAGTTAAATCATTATCTGTGATAAAGTTCGCCGAGAAGAAGTTAGCAAAGAGATTAGCAGCCTCATTAACAGAGTTAACAGTATTATTGTAGCTTACTGATTTCGGTATGCTAGATACGCTCTTCATGGAGTTAATGGAGGGAGACTTAATTAACTTGTGTATGTTGTCTGTATCTTCCACAGTTAAATCATTATCTGTGATAAAGTTCGCCGAGAAGAAGTCAGCAAAGAGATTAGCAGCCTCATTAACAGAGTTAACAGTATTATTGTAGCTTACTGATTTCGGTATGCTAGATACGCTCTTCATGGAGTTAATGTCATTCCAAAAGTTCTTCGGATTGCTCTTAATGTTTACCTCAAAATTTCTGACATACTTAGCATATAAAGACTTATTAAGATTGTTAAATTTTTTCTTATAAACAATAAACAAATCATAAAATCGACGCTGATTAGTTAAACTTATATTTTTTAAAGAACTTGTTTCTCAAATTTTTTAGATGTTTGAGCTCACTATAGTGCCAGGGAGACTTATAAATTTTATTTTTATATACCGGCACGATTTTTTCGCAAATCTTATGAATTTCATTTTTAAATAATTGAAAGACTTTCCAACTTCACTTTCGCCAAGCATAGCATCCCAATCAACTCCACGTAAAGCAGAATTTAAACGATTAAAATCACATCTTCGAAAATTGAACGATGTTTTCATATTTGATGTAGGAATACAGAAATACTCAAAGAACTGAATTTCAAGCTTTAAGGGCAGGTGATGCAGGTTTGGTGGCGAAATTGAAGACGCAGGTTCCGAGATAACAAAACTAATATTATTAGTTACAAAAATTAAATCAAGAGTGCGATGTAAAGAATTATGGAAACTATTAATTTGAGATAAACCAACCCCTCCAAAATTATCAATAAGATACGATTCATAAGAGCTGTTAATATTAGTAGGAGTTAAATAGAGATTGTTTTCAAGAGAGATCCAGCTAACATTACTTAAATTAAAATCCCCCAGTACACATAGCTGCGTTTCTCCTAAACTTCGCTTAAGATTTAAGATATTATTTACATGAGCCTTATAAATACTTTCTGGGCTGGACGGCCGAATGTATGAAGCACAAATGAGCAGTTGAGCCAGAGAGCCATGAATCCGCACGCAAAGTTGATCAAGAAGCGTGTCACTAACAGTTAAAGAAATAAGCGAGGCCTGGAGACCGACCCGGGCGGCAATCAGCACACCACCTCCTCTATTTAGGCCAGTCCTTGTTGTATCTCTATCCTTACGGAAAACATGATAAAGCTTAGGATCAAAAAATTCAGCATCTAAGAAATTACTATTCAGCCAAGTCTCAATGATACATCAAGAAATACATCATACTCCAATAAAGAACTAAATAGGCGCACATTTTCGGTCTGGTTTCTAAGGCCAGAAACATTTTGAAAAAAGATATTGATATATTTGCATGGCATGTGATTGACACTATGAACTAAGTCCGCTGTTGTAGTTTTGCGTCCTTTTGAAAAAAACGGAAGTGGCTGATCGTCACATTGACTGGCCACAACTCAGGCTTCAGAACTTTATCAAAGTGCAATTCATCTACACCAAGTTTAAAATTAACATATTTATGGTTAATCGACTCCGACTCTTTAGCAAGCTTGAAACACTGCAGTTGATGCTTATTTAGTATGTTTAATCATATACTCAATAATATCTCCAGGTTTGACCGAGGGTAAAAAAGAAGAAAGATGAAACCATCTGAAACGAGCAGCTACCCCAATTTCAGTAGACACACAAGAGCCAATCACGCGCCTCCGTGAACACCTATGATTGTTATTAACATTATTGTTGTTGTTACCGACATTGTTGTTGTTGTTGGCATTCTTGTTATTGTTATTATTATTATTGTCATTAGGCGAGCTAGGTTGGATGTCCAATCCCGACGATGTACTTGATTGCATATTAGGATTCCCACCACTAGCAGTAATATTTAACTCATCAGGGTTAACAGCAATTGCAGCAGGTTTTTCCTTAAGTGTGCGCTTCTTTGTAGATTTTGGCGCTTTAGCATTAGCAGTATCAGCAGCATCTGATTTAACAGGATTCGTAGAAGTATAAGTAGCATTGTTACGATTATAAACATCGTCAGCTGAAGAAGCCAATGCATTCACACTATTAGCAACAACAGAGGCAAACGTTCGAGCACCAGTCGAAGCATCGAACCATCGGCAGAAGGTACGTTGCTCACGATAGCATTATTAGCAGATATTGCATGACCCTTAGTAACATCTGTTAAAGAACATGTATTTTGCCCACTCACACCATTTGACTGTACGAATGGCGAAGTGCCGTTGAAATTGCAAAAAACAGGTGATAACATTGTAGGTATAGGGTAAACAGAAGATGTAAAAGACAACGGCAAAGAAGAAAGCGCAGCTGTAGCAGACCCGTGGTTATTGTTGTTTGTATTTTCCCAAACACTAACACAAGATGGACTGACGGCACTATGTAAGAATTTTAGGCCATTGGCATTGTTGATGTTAGCACTGTTAAAGTTTTGAGGTTGCTTATCTGATTTGATAAGCGATTTCAGCCCCTCAACTTCCTTCATCAAATCCCCGAATTTAGAGCTGAACTGATCTTTTAAAAAATCTATGCCAAGCTTTTGCGAAGCAGCAATAGAGTCTAAAGAAGATATAAAGCGCTCAGGCAAGTTAACACACCCTTGACATAAGTATACGATGTTACGATTAAGCTTAAATAATTTCACATCATATTCTGAAATCTGGCCATCACAACAGTTTCTATGAAATCTTTTTTGGCAAAAACCCGAACATGGCACAACAAGTGAGTCATTTCTCGCAAAGGCTTTATTGCACTTAGCACAAAAGTCATCCATTTAAGAAAAAATTAAAAAAAAAAAAATCACGGAGATAACGAAACACGTCTATACGCGACGAAAGCCGAATGCAATTCAAAGGGATGTTAGCACAACTCACGGGAAAGGCACAACGCAACCGGGACGAGTTATTACCAGAGATAATGTTAGCACTAAATTCGAGTGTGTGCGAGGCAACAGGATACAGCCGGGAATTCTTAGTACAAGGACGAGAGCCATGGATCCCCAACGTCCTATACGACGAGGGAACATTTGGCACAGGCGAGGTCACAACAACGGCAAATAAAAATGTTGCGAAAATGAAGGAGATATTTCAAATGGTACGAAGAAACCAGCAGCGTGCGTCGGCAGAACAGGCACGTCATTATAATTTGCGGAGAATGAAGTGGAATCGGGCGATAGGAGACAGTGTTTTGGTAAAGGAACACCATCTGTCTAAGGCAACCGACAACTCTGGGGACAAACTAGTACCAAAATTCAGCGGTCCCCATAGGATCACGATTTATTTCGCCAGTCATCGTCGAACTGGACAAAACGTTTCAAGACAAGAAGAGAACAGCGCATCTAAGCGAGCTTAAACCATTTTATGAAACTAAGTTAATCAACGGGAGAAGCGGAAGCGCAACAAAACCCTCCACAGGTGCCCATCTTCATCTTTGCAAACACAACCGAAGAGTAAAATCACCGAATACTACAAAGGAAGACGTAGCACGAAGAAATCTGATGTAAATCACAATATTATGAACAAGTTTATAAATTTCAATCATTGCCCTAATAAATTACAATTACATTAATTTTCTATAATATCTTTATTAGTTTTAATAATAATGTGTTAATCTATATATTAATACGCTAACAAAATTTCCATACAATCAATTGACAGGCTGTTTCGCATACTTAGCATACGTAATTTCATATAAAAGTTATATGAATCGATTCGTATTGATCAGCCGCAGTGTATAGAATTAATTTTTGAACGGCCCATTTTTTGTGGCAAATTTTACTTACACGTAAATACATAAGTCTTTATTTAACAGATTATTTGTTTTTTATTTTAGTTGTTTTCAAGAAAACATGAAATCACAAATAATGAGTTAACTTTTGTTGAAACTAACTAAATTCATTTATAACAATTAATGGCAAATTTGCCCGAAAATGTTTTTCCATTTGCAGATTTCATCCTCATTTTAAATAAAGTACGTCTTATACTGAACAAAAAACAAAAAATTTACAAAAATATAACCTTAAATTTTTTATATTGTCTTTTATGGTAATTTATTTTATTTCTTATTTTACTTTATTTTATATTCGTTTATTTCAACTTAGTTTATTATTATTTAAATGCAACTTGACTGAATCGGAAAATTTCACGTTGTATATTAAACGAAAAAAAAACGTCCCTTGATTTTAGGTGAAAACGGCAACCGGCATCATGGCGGCCGTATTGCATAGGCAGTATTTTACCCACTATCTATATATTAATACGCTAACAAAATTTCCATACAATCAATTGACAGGCTGTTTTGCATACTTAGCATACGCAAAATCATATAAAAGTTATATGAATCGATTCGTATTGATCAGCCGCAGTGCATAGGCGTATTTTTGTTAACAAATATTACTCTATTTGTTTATAATTAATAGATAAAGTTTTTTGTAAATTCGAACAATTCATACAAATATCGAAATTAATTTTCGTGCGCAAGCGCGCCATCTTTGGGAACAATTATCTAAGTGTTCTAATGCGAATTTCAAAGACCTAAACCTTTATGATTCCCTGCTAAATTCGAAAGCACAAATGTTTCACGTACATACAAATATGGTGCCCAATGTTGCCACTTACCTATATTAGCCTCTACCAAAATCCTAAAAAAACTGTTCCAAAATAATTTGTAGCGTACCAAAAAACCTTAAATAGAATTCATTTTTGAACGGCCCATTTTTTGAGGCAAATTTTACTTACAAGTAAATACATAAGTCTTTATTTAACAGATTATTTGTTTTTTATTTTAGTTGTTTTCAAGAAAACATGAAATCACAAATAATGAGTTAACTTTTGTTGAAACTAACTAAATTCATTTATAACAATTAATGGCAAATTTGCCCGAAAATATTTTTGCATTTGCAGATTTAATCCTCATTTTAAATAAAGGACGTCTTATACTGAACAAAAAACAAAAAATTTACAAAAATATAACATTAAATATTTTATATTGTCTTTTATGCTAATTTATTTTATTTCTTATTTTGCTTTATTATTATTTAAATGCAACTTGACTGAATCGGAAAATTTCACGTTGTATATTAAACGAAAAAAAACCTCCCTTGAGTTTAGGTGAAAACGGCATCCGGCATCATGGCGGCCGTATTGCATAGGCAGTATTTTACCCACTATCTATATATTAATACTCTAACAAAATTTCCATACAATCAATTGACAGGCTGTTTTGCATACTTAGCATACGCAAAATCATATAAAAGTTATATGAATCGATTCGTATTGATCAGCCGCAGTGCATAGGCCTATTTTTGTTAACAGATATTACTCTATTTGTTTATAATTAGTAGATAAAGTTTTTTGTAAATTCGAACAATTCATACAAATATCGAAATTAATTTTCGTGCACAAGCGCGCCATCTTTGGGAACAATTATCTAAGTGTTCTAATGCGAATTTCAAAGACCTAAACCTTTATGATTCCCTGCTAAATTCGAAAGCACAAATGTTTCACGTACATAGAAATATTTATTTATTTATTTATTATTATTATTACAGCGTTTATGCCTAGATTTACAACATATAAACTTATCACATGTAGTATGAAATATCTATCGTATCACAGTTTTGCGACAATATAAGTATAATTTATTTTTAAGTCTTCACAGTTTCTAATTTCTACAGGAAGTTCATTAAATATTTTTATACCTTTATAAAACAGTTTAAGCTGTCCTCTTTCCGTTGTAAAGAGCGGAAGTCTGAAGCTATTTTTATTTCTCGTATTAATATTGTGAACGTCTCTTTGATATACAATATTCCTTCTCAAATACTCTGACAGATTACCCTTTTTGATATTAAAAATAAAAATCATTACAAAGAAAAGGATCCGCTGTTTTACACTAAGCCATTGCAATTCATATAGCATTTCTCTTGTCGGAGTATCGTATTTTTTCTTTAGAATAAACCTCATCGCTTAATTTTGCATTTTTTGTAAACTGTCTATCACACTATCTGCCACTAAAAACAATATGGTAGGGCAGTAATTAAAATGAAGTTGCACGATTGTTCTATATACAAGAATTTTATGTTTTTTTGAAACAAATTTACATGATCTGTATAAAAAGCCTATCTTTTTTGCAATCTTTTGCTTCAAGTCGTTTACATGATCCTCGAATTTCACTTTATTATCAATAACTATACCTAGGTATTTTATTTTATCTACTTCCATAATTTTGCAGTTTCCGATTTTTAGTGCATTTGTATTACTAATAAGTGTTCTACTTAAGATCATATATTTGGTCTTATCAGCATTTATCTTTAATTTACTTTGGCACATTCGGAGATGTACACTATCTAAATCTGATTGCATTTTTTTAATAGCTACATTGAGATTTTTATCGCTTATCATAATAAGGGTATCATCTGCAAACAATTTGATATCACAATGGTTTACTGCTTTGACTATGTCATTTATATATATTTTAAAAAGTATTGGTGCAAGTATCGATCCTTGTGGAAGGCCGATATTAACAGCTTCTTCACTTGATATAGAAGTACCATTAATTAATGTTTGTTGACGTCGGTTGGAGAAATAACTTATAAACCAGTCCAGCGCTTTGTCTCTTATGCCGATACTATACAGTTTATTCATCATAATTTGGTGAGATACAGCTTCGAAAGCTCGTTTTAGGTCCAAAAATACCGCAACTACGTAATTTCTTTCATTTAGTTGATTTTTCCACTCAAAAACAATTGAATTTAAAACCGTATCATATGAGTGTTTTTTTCGAAAAGCTGATTGCTTCGAAGTAATAATTTTATTTAATTCAATGTATTCTTGCATCTGCTCTTTTACAATTAATTCGATGATTTTCTCATCTGCTGGCAATGTATTTATTGGTCGCATTTCATTCGATTTTATGGTATTTTTGACCTTATAAACTGGCGTTACCGTAGTAAGTTTCCAACAATCTGGCATGGTAGCAGTTCTAAAGCTCTCATTAATTATATCAGCATAAAAGTTCCCTGTGTATTCAACTGAGACTTTTACAACACCATCCGTTAAAAGTTTCTTGCCACCTATCTTGTGTTTAAACTGTTTAACAACTTTTGCTACAGTATCAGCTGTCACTTCTGTGAACTCGAAGTATGTGTGTACATTATAATCATGGTTAAAGTTATTTCCCACTATTTCAATCTCGTTATTAATATTTTGTATACTGTTCACGAAAAATTGATTGTTTATTTGCTATGTCTCTTTAAGCGCTGTATATTATGTTATTTATTTCCATTTTTGTTATCGGAGTTTTCTCTTTTTTTAAATTAACTGTGTCTTTTAAATATTTCCACATAAGCTTATTGTTTTTTCTGTTAGCCAAGATTTTACTTTCCAGGTACCTGTTTTTCTTAATCTTAATTATTTTTTTGTAGTGTCTGTTTAGGCTTTTGTACTGCCTCCAGTCACCACTCATTTGACTACTTTTATAGAGACCATTTTTGCGTCTGTTTAGATCAGTTAACTCGCGATCATACCATTTATTCATTAGTTTCACTTCAATTTGTTTTTCAAACGTTAGAACTTTCACTGCTTGAACCATATCATAATTTAAAGCTTTGATTTTATCTTCAAGTGGTAAATTGTGTAATATACTCAAGTTATAGTATCTAAAAATATGAAGAAGGTTTTCAGCATTGTAGCACTCCCATGAAGTTATAGTTTTTGTTACACGAATTTGGTACTCTTTCTCTGATTCTAAAATAAACCCAATTGTTTCATGGTCAGAGATTTTATTTTCTTCAAGCCTCATACAGTTAATTTTATCACTATTTAAGTAAAGTAAATCAATTCTTGTTTGAGAATTTTCTGTTATACGGGTATTGAAATCGATTACCTGAGTCATACATACATTTGCCATAATGTCATTTAACTGATTTCGGATGGAATTGTTCCTGTTCATATCTATATTGAAATCCCCCATAAGTAAGTTATTATCGCTTAGTTCAAACTTATGTAGAACATTTTCACACAAGTAATTTATAAAATCACTGACATTACTATTAGGTGAATGATATAAAAGTCCCATACACCATTTTGTACCATTTGTTTTAATTTTAATAATTATACACCACATATTTTGGTCAAAGCTGTTGTTGTAAATCACTTTATACTCAATTGTTTCGTGAACATATATTAACACACCGCCTGTGTGACGGCTATGTAAATCACATCTTATGCTATGTTCAAACAGAAAAATAAATTGAGGCAATATCAATTCAAATTGAGTGGTGTTCATACAACTCAATTTAGCTTACACAATAGTAATTTGATGGCCGGTTGGCTCATCTCTACAGCAACAACATACCTGTGTTCAGAATGTCAAAATGTGCGTGTTGGAATTAGGTGAATGGAATGGAATGAAAACATAAAACTTTAAAATTTTTGTGTGTTGTAAGATAATGTGTTCAATGTTTTGGTTTCATTTTGAGTTTGCCATCCTCTTTTGACAATTCCTACTCCAGTGAAATGAAAAAAATAATATCAGCTGATGAGATGAGCCAACCATATAGTTGAGCCATGCGCAGCTGACGTTTAAATCTACTCAATAAACACACTTTACAAGGTTGTATTTACAGTTTGAAACAATTTATTACGCAATTTTTTTTAAATTGGCAATTTGTTATTACAATTTATTATATGATAAATTGCGTAATAAATTGCCCAAATGGTATAAATTGCCAATATGGCGTGTGTTTGTACCTAGTATTACGATCGTGTAGTTAATTAATTTCAGTTCGGAATCTTCTATATCACTTGTTGTTCTTGATTCTGAGCACATCACAATAAATGGGGTTTTTTTAAATATGAGCATTTCAACCTCATTTTTGATATGATGCTACTTACATTTAGGTATAAACCAAGTAGTTGCTATTTACGGCTAGGACCTTTGTTACGGCAATATTTTTCATAAGCCGGACATGTAGTACTAAATGCAAAATGATTTGCATCGACGTCTGCTACCTTTTTTTTGCACAAGTTCGTAACAATTTACACATCTCACTATTTCGGACTTACAATCTTTTACTTCATGCGAGCCACCACACTTGGCACACGCGATTTTATTTATACATTCGCTGGATTTGTGTTGAAAGCCTAAACATTTAAAACACCTTAAAATATTCATATATTCAAAAACTCTGCAACTGTCGTATTCAATTTTGATTCTTTTTTACCAATAAGCATTTCGCATGTATTGGCAGCACTCTCTATTAGCACATTATAGCTTTCAACTCTTTTGTTTTTATCTTCATAGACTTTTATTATTTTCATTTCCGTATTATTTTCCATTTGATTTTGCTTTACCAAACGTTCCATAATTCGTTCTTCGCTCAGTTTATATGTCAAGCCCGTCAGCTCAACCATTCTCTTATTTGTTTTTTCTTTTACTTTCTCTATTTCATAATTGTTACCGATTTGCTCACTTATTTTCTTTTGCACCGTCTCTAGTGCATCGCCGTCGGCGTACTCAACAATTATACCGCCACTGTTCATTGCTCTCACTTCACTTATTAAACCTTCTGTCGGCTCTATCACTGATTTAAGAGCATTTTTTGTTTCTCTAAAGCTTCATATTTGTACTTGATAAGGTACATTCATTACAAAACCAATTAATGTTTATATTTCCATTTATAACTTTCAAATCGGGTCTTCCAATTTTACTGCATTTAAGGCAGTCGCTTTTACCACCTCCCCCCTTACACTCCACCGTCTCTTCTATAAGCGTCAATTTCGCTGTGCATTCGCAGCACTCAGAGGGCATTTTAAACCGCAATGCTGGTGACTTTTATTTTTTTTAACTTTATATATAAATTTCCACTGATTTTATAAGGTTACCACTTTAAATTCGAGTCACTGTCTCATTATACACTTTGTTTTTATCTTTATATATTTTTTTTATATTTTTATTCTATATTATAACCACTTTAATCAGGAGCAACTAAAACGCGTCCATCTTGATTGATTATGGCACATGAAAAAATGGTGCCCAATGTTGCCACTTACCTATAATAGCCTGTACCAAAATCATAAAAAACTGTTCCAAAATAATTTGTAGCGTACCAAAAAACCTTAAATAGAATTAATTTTTGAACGGCCCATTTTTTGTGGCAAATTTTACTTACACGTAAATACATAAGTCTTTATTTAACAGATTATTTGTTTTTTATTTTAGTTGTTTTCAAGAAAACATGAAATCACAAATAATGAGCTAACTTTTGTTGAAACTAACTAAATTCATTTATAACAATTAATGGCAAATTTGCCCGAAAATATTTTTGCATTTGCAGATTTAATCCTCATTTTAAATAAAGTACGTCTTATACTGAACAAAAAACAAAAAATTTACAAAAATATAACATTAAATTTTTTATATTGTCTTTTATGCTAATTTAATTTATTTCTTATTTTACTTTATTATATATTCGTTTATTCCAACTTAGTTTATTATTATTTAAATGCAACTTGACTGAATCGGAAAATTTCACGTTGTATATTAAACGAAAAAAAAAACGTCCCTTGATTTTAGGTGAAAACGGCAACCAGCATCATGGCGGCCGTATTGCATAGGCAGTATTTTACCCACTATCTATATATTAATACGCTAACAAAATTTCCATACAATCAATTGATAGGCTCTTTCGCATACTTAGCATACGTAAAATCATATAAAAGTTATATGAATCGATTCGTATTGATCATCCGCAGTGCATAGGCCTATTTTTGTTAACAAATATTTCTCTATTTGTTTATAATTAATAGAAAAAGTTTTTTGTAGATTCGAACAATTCATACAAATATCGAAATTAATTTTCGTACACAAGCGCGCCATCTTTGGGAACAATTATCTAAGTGTTCTAATGCGAATTTCAAAGACCTAAACCTTTATGATTCCCTGCTAAATTCGAAAGCCCAATGTTTCACGTACATACAAATATGGAGCCCAATGTGGCCACTTACCTATAATAGTCTCTACCAAAATCCTAAAAAACTGTTCCAAAATAATTTGTAGCGTACCAAAAAACCTTAAATAGAATTAATTTTTGAACGGCCCATTTTTTGAGGCAAATTTACTTACACGTAACTACATAAGTCTTTATTTAACAGATTATTTGTTGTTTATTTTAATTGTTTTCAAGAAAACATGAAATCACAAAAAAGAGTTAACTTTTGTTGAAACTAACTAAATTCATTTATAACAATTGATGGCAAATTTGCCCGAAAATGTTTTTGCATTTGCAGATTTAATCCTCATTTTAAATAAAGTACGTCTTATACTGAACAAAAAACAAAAAATTTACAAAAATATAACATTAAATTTTTTATATTGTCTTTTATGCTAATTTATTTTATTTCTTATTTTACTTTATTATTATTTAAATGCAATTTGAGTGAGTCGGAAAATTTAACGTTGTATATCAAACGAAAAAAAAAACGTCCCTTGATTTTAGGTGAAAACGGCATCCGGCATCATGGCGGCCGTATTGCATAGGCAGTATTTTACCCACTATCTATATATTAATACGCTAACAAAATTTCCATACAATCAATTGACAAGCTGTTTCGCATACTTAGCATACGTAAAATCATATAAAAGTTATATGAATCGATTCGTATTGATCAGCCGCAGTGCATAGGCCTATTTTTGTTAACAGATATTACTCTATTTGTTTATAATTTAAAAAAAATTTTTTTTGTAAATTTGAACAATTCATACAAATATCGAAATTAATTTTCGTGCACAAGCGCGCCATCTTTGGGAACAATTATCTAAGTGTTCTAATGCGAATTTCAAAGACCTAAACCTTTATGATTCCCTGCTAAATTCGAAAGCACAAATGTTTCACGTACATAGAAATATTTATTTATTTATTTATTATTATTATTACAGCGTTTATGCCTAGATTTACAACATATAAACTTATCACATGTAGTATGAAATATCTATCGTATCACAGTTTTGCGACAATATAAGTATAATTTATTTTTAAGTCTTCACAGTTTCTAATTTCTACAGGAAGTTCATTAAATATTTTTATACCTTTATAAAACAGTTTAAGCTGTCCTCTTTCCGTTGTAAAGAGCGGAAGTCTGAAGCTATTTTTATTTCTCGTATTAATATTGTGAACGTCTCTTTGATATACAATATTGCTTCTCAAATACTCTGACAGATTACCCTTTTTGATATTAAAAATAAAAATCATCACAAAGAAAAGGATCCGCTGTTTTACACTAAGCCATTGCAATTCATATAGCATTTCTCTTGTCGGAGTATCGTATTTTTTCTTTAGAATAAACCTCATCGCTTAATTTTGCATTATTTGTAAACTGTCTATCACACTATCTGCCACTGAAAACAATATGGTAGGGCAGTAATTAAAATGAAGTTGCACGATTGTTCTATTACAAGAATTTTATGCTTTTTTGAAACAAATTTACTTGATCTGTATAAAAAGCCTATCTTTTTTGCAATCTTTTGCTTCAAGTCGTTTACATGATCCTCGAATTTCACTTTATTATCAATAACTATACCTAGGTATTTTATTTTATCTACTTCCATAATTTTGCAGTTTCCGATTTTTAGTGCATTTGTATTACTAATAAGTGTTCTACTTAAGATCATATATTTGGTCTTATCAGCATTTATCTTTAATTTACTTTGGCACATTCGGAGATGTACACTATCTAAATCTGATTGCATTTTTTCAATAGCTACATTGAGATTTTTATCGCTTATCATAATAAGGGTATCATCTGCAAACAATTTGATATCACAATGGTTTACTGCTTTGACTATGTCATTTATATATATTTTAAAAAGTATTGGTGCAAGTATCGATCCTTGTGGAAGGCCGATATTAACAGCTTCTTCACTTGATATAGAAGTACCATTAATTAATGTTTGTTGACGTCGGTTGGAGAAATAACTTATAAACCAGTCCAGCGCTTTGTCTCTTATGCCGATACTATACAGTTTATTCATCATAATTTGGTGAGATACAGCTTCGAAAGCTCGTTTTAGGTCCAAAAATACCGCAACTACGTAATTTCTTTCATTTAGTTGATTTTTCCACTCAAAAACAATTGAATTTAAAACCGTATCATATGAGTGTTTTTTTCGAAAAGCTGATTGCTTCGAAGTAATAATTTTATTTAATTCAATGTATTCTTGCATCTGCTCTTTTACAATTAATTCGATGATTTTCTCATCTGCTGGCAACGTATTTATTGGTCGCATTTCATTCGATTTTATGGTATTTTTGACCTTATAAACTGGCGTTACCGTAGTAAGTTTCCAACAATCTGGCATGGTAGCAGTTCTAAAGCTCTCATTAATTATATCAGCATAAAAGTTCCCTGTGTATTCAACTGAGACTTTTACAACACCATCCGTTAAAAGTTTCTTGCCACCTATCTTGTGTTTAAACTGTTTAACAACTTTTGCTACAGTATCAGCTGTCACTTCTGTGAACTCGAAGTATGTGTGTACATTATAATCATGGTTAAAGTTATTTCCCACTATTTCAATCTCGTTATTAATATTTTGTATACTGTTCACGAAAAATTGATTGTTTATTTGCTATGTCTCTTTAAGCGCTGTATATTATGTTATTTATTTCCATTTTTGTTATCGGAGTTTTCTCTTTTTTTAAATTAACTGTGTCTTTTAAATATTTCCACATAAGCTTATTGTTTTTTCTGTTAGCCAAGATTTTACTTTCCAGGTACCTGTTTTTCTTAATCTTAATTATTTTTTTGTAGTGTCTGTTTAGGCTTTTGTACTGCCTCCAGTCACCACTCATTTGACTACTTTTATAGAGACCATTTTTGCGTCTGTTTAGATCAGTTAACTCGCGATCATACCATTTATTCATTAGTTTCACTTCAATTTGTTTTTCAAACGTTAGAACTTTCACTGCTTGAACCATATCATAATTTAAAGCTTTGATTTTATCTTCAAGTGGTAAATTGTGTAATATACTCAAGTTATAGTATCTAAAAATATGAAGAAGGTTTTCAGCATTGTAGCACTCCCATGAAGTTATAGTTTTTGTTACACGAATTTGGTACTCTTTCTCTGATTCTAAAATAAACCCAATTGTTTCATGGTCAGAGATTTTATTTTCTTCAAGCCTCATACAGTTAATTTTATCACTATTTAAGTAAAGTAAATCAATTCTTGTTTGAGAATTTTCTGTTATACGGGTATTGAAATCGATTACCTGAGTCATACATACATTTGCCATAATGTCATTTAACTGATTTCGGATGGAATTGTTCCTGTTCATATCTATATTGAAATCCCCCATAAGTAAGTTATTATCGCTTAGTTCAAACTTATGTAGAACATTTTCACACAAGTAATTTATAAAATCACTGACATTACTATTAGGTGAATGATATAAAAGTCCCATACACCATTTTGTACCATTTGTTTTAATTTTAATAATTATACACCACATATTTTGGTCAAAGCTGTTGTTGTAAATCACTTTATACTCAATTGTTTCGTGAACATATATTAACACACCGCCTGTGTGACGGCTATGTAAATCACATCTTATGCTATGTTCAAACAGAAAAATAAATTGAGGCAATATCAATTCAAATTGAGTGGTGTTCATACAACTCAATTTAGCTTACACAATAGTAATTTGATGGCCGGTTGGCTCATCTCTACAGCAACAACATACCTGTGTTCAGAATGTCAAAATGTGCGTGTTGGAATTAGGTGAATGGAATGGAATGAAAACATAAAACTTTAAAATTTTTGTGTGTTGTAAGATAATGTGTTCAATGTTTTGGTTTCATTTTGAGTTTGCCATCCTCTTTTGACAATTCCTACTCCAGTGAAATGAAAAAAATAATATCAGCTGATGAGATGAGCCAACCATATAGTTGAGCCATGCGCAGCTGACGTTTAAATCTACTCAATAAACACACTTTACAAGGTTGTATTTACAGTTTGAAACAATTTATTACGCAATTTTTTTTAAATTGGCAATTTGTTATTACAATTTATTATATGATAAATTGCGTAATAAATTGCCCAAATGGTATAAATTGCCAATATGGCGTGTGTTTGTACCTAGTATTACGATCGTGTAGTTAACTAATTTCAGTTCGGAATCTTCTATATCACTTGTTGTTCTTGATTCTGAGCACATCACAATAAATGGGGTTTTTTTAAATATGAGCATTTCAACCTCATTTTTGATATGATGCTACTTACATTTAGGTATAAACCAAGTAGTTGCTATTTACGGCTAGGACCTTTGTTACGGCAATATTTTTCATAAGCCGGACATGTAGTACTAAATGCAAAATGATTTGCATCGACGTCTGCTACCTTTTTTTTGCACAAGTTCGTAACAATTTACACATCTCACTATTTCGGACTTACAATCTTTTACTTCATGCGAGCCACCACACTTGGCACACGCGATTTTATTTATACATTCGCTGGATTTGTGTTGAAAGCCTAAACATTTAAAACACCTTAAAATATTCATATATTCAAAAACTCTGCAACTGTCGTATTCAATTTTGATTCTTTTTTACCAATAAGCATTTCGCATGTATTGGCAGCACTCTCTATTAGCACATTATAGCTTTCAACTCTTTTGTTTTTATCTTCATAGACTTTTATTATTTTCATTTCCGTATTATTTTCCATTTGATTTTGCTTTACCAAACGTTCCATAATTCGTTCTTCGCTCAGTTTATATGTCAAGCCCGTCAGCTCAACCATTCTCTTATTTGTTTTTTCTTTTACTTTCTCTATTTCATAATTGTTACCGATTTGCTCACTTATTTTCTTTTGCACCGTCTCTAGTGCATCGCCGTCGGCGTACTCAACAATTATACCGCCACTGTTCATTGCTCTCACTTCACTTATTAAACCTTCTGTCGGCTCTATCACTGATTTAAGAGCATTTTTTGTTTCTCTTAAGCTTCATATTTGTACTTGATAAGGTACATTCATTACAAAACCAATTAATGTTTATATTTCCATTTATAACTTTCAAATCGGGTCTTCCAATTTTACTGCATTTAAGGCAGTCGCTTTTACCACCTCCCCCCTTACACTCCACCGTCTCTTCTATAAGCGTCAATTTCGCTGTGCATTCGCAGCACTCAGAGGGCATTTTAAACCGCAATGCTGGTGACTTTTATTTTTTTTAACTTTATATATAAATTTCCACTGATTTTATAAGGTTACCACTTTAAATTCGAGTCACTGTCTCATTATACACTTTGTTTTTATCTTTATATATTTTTTTATATTTTTATTCTATATTATAACCACTTTAATCAGGAGCAACTAAAACGCGTCCATCTTGATTGATTATGGCACATGAAAAAATGGTGCCCAATGTTGCCACTTACCTATAATAGCCTGTACCAAAATCCTAAAAAACTGTTCCAAAATAATTTGTAGCGTACCAAAAAACCTTAAATAGAATTAATTTTTGAACGGCCCATTTTTTGTAGCAAATTTTACTTACACGTAAATACATAAGTCTTTATTTAACAGATTATTTGTTTTTTATTTTAGTTGTTTTCAAGAAAACATGAAATCACAAATAATGAGCTAACTTTTGTTGAAACTAACTAAGTTCATTTATAACAATTAATGGCAAATTTGCCCGAAAATATTTTTGCATTTGCAGATTTAATCCTCATTTTAAATAAAGTACGTCTTATACTGAACAAAAAACAAAAAATTTACAAAAATATAACATTAAATTTTTTATATTGTCTTTTATGCTAATTTAATTTATTTCTTATTTTACTTTATTATATATTCGTTTATTCCAACTTAGTTTATTATTATTTAAATGCAACTTGACTGAATCGGAAAATTTCACGTTGTATATTAAACGAAAAAAAAAACGTCCCTTGATTTTAGGTGAAAACGGCAACCAGCATCATGGCGGCCGTATTGCATAGGCAGTATTTTACCCACTATCTATATATTAATACTCTAACAAAATTTCCATACAATCAATTGATAGGCTGTTTCGCATACTTAGCATACGTAAAATCATATAAAAGTTATATGAATCGATTCGTATTGATCATCCGCAGTGCATAGGCCTATTTTTGTTAACAAATATTACTCTATTTGTTTATAATTAATAGAAAAAGTTTTTTGTAGATTCGAACAATTCATACAAATATCGAAATTAATTTTCGTACACAAGCGCGCCATCTTTGGGAACAATTATCTAAGTGTTCTAATGCGAATTTCAAAGACCTAAACCTTTATGATTCCCTGCTAAATTCGAAAGCCCAATGTTTCACGTACATACAAATATGGAGCCCAATGTGGCCACTTACCTATAATAGTCTCTACCAAAATCCTAAAAAACTGTTCCAAAATAATTTGTAGCGTACCAAAAAACCTTAAATAGAATTAATTTTTGAACGGCCCATTTTTTGAGGCAAATTTACTTACACGTAACTACATAAGTCTTTATTTAACAGATTATTTGTTGTTTATTTTAATTGTTTTCAAGAAAACATGAAATCACAAAAAAGAGTTAACTTTTGTTGAAACTAACTAAATTCATTTATAACAATTGATGGCAAATTTGCCCGAAAATGTTTTTGTATTTGCAGATTTAATCCTTATTTTAAATAAAGTACGTCTTATACTGAACAAAAAACAAAAAATTTACAAAAATATAACATTAAATTTTTTATATTGTCTTTTATGCTAATTTATTTTATTTCTTATTTTACTTTATTATTATTTAAATGCAATTTGAGTGAATCGGAAAATTTAACGTTGTATATCAAACGAAAAAAAAACGTCCCTTGATTTTAGGTGAAAACGGCATCCGGCATCATGGCGGCCGTATTGCATAGGCAGTATTTTACCCACTATCTATATATTAATACGCTAACAAAATTTCCATACAATCAATTGACAAGCTGTTTCGCATACTTAGCATACGTAAAATCATATAAAAGTTATATGAATCGATTCGTATTGATCAGCCGCAGTGCATAGGCCTATTTTTGTTAACAGATATTACTCTATTTGTTTATAATTAAAAGAAAATTTTTTTTGTAAATTCGAACAATTCATACAAATATCGAAATTAATTTTGGTGCACAAGCGCGCCATCTTTGGGAACAATTATCTAAGTGTTCTAATGCGAATTTCAAAGATATAAACCATTATGATTCCCTGCTAAATTCGAAAGCACAAATGTTTCACGTACATACAAATATGGTGCGCAATGTTGCCACTTACCTATAATAGCCTCTACCAAAATCCTAAAAAACTGTTCCAAAATAATTTGTAGCGTACCAAAAAACCTTAAATAGAATTAATGTTTGAACGGCCCATTTTTTGTGGCAAACTTACTTACACGTAAATACATAAGTATTTATTTAACAGAGTATTTGTTTTTTATTTTAGTTGTTTTCAAGAAAACATGAAATCACAAATAATGAGTTAACTTTTGTTGAAACTAACTAAATTCATTTATAACAATTAATGGCAAATTTGCCCGAAAATATTTTTGCATTTGCAGATTTAATCCTCATTTTAAATAAAGTACGTCTTATACTGAACAAAAAACAAAGAATTTACAAAAATATAACATTAAATTTTTTATATTGTCTTTTATGCTAGTTTATTTTATTTCGTATTTTACTTTATTATAAATTCGTTTATTTCAGTTTAGCTTATTGTTATTTAAATGCAACTTAACTGAATCGGAAAATTTCACGTTGTATATTAAACGAAAAAAAACCTATAAAAGCCTCTACCAAAATCCTAAAAAACTGTTCCAAAATAATTTGTAGCTTAACAAAAAACCTTAAATAGAATTAATGTTTGATCGGCCCATTTTTTGTGGCAAATTTTACTTACACGTAAATACATAAGTCTTTATTTAACAGATTATTTGTTGTATTTAATTAGCGAGCTTTGCTCATATTGCTTTATTTGTTTTTTATTTTAGTTGTTTTCAAGAAAACATGTAATCACAAATAATGAGTTAACTTTTGTTGAAACTAACTAAATTCATTGGGCGGCCACCGTGGTGTGATGGTAGCGTGCTCCGCCTATCACACCGTATGCCCTGGGTTCAACTCCCGGGCAAAGCAACATCAAAATTTTAGAAATAAGATTTTTCAATTAGAAGAAAATTTTTCTAAGCGGGGTCGCCCCTCGGCAGTGTCTGGCAAGCGCTCCGATTGTATTTCTGCCATGAAAAGCTCTCAGTGAAAACTCATCTGCCTTGCAGATGCCGTTCGGAGTCGGCATAAAACATGTAGGTCCCGTCCGGCCAATTTGTAGGGAAAAATCAAGAGGAGCACGACGCAAATTGGAAGAGAAGCTCGGCCTTAGATCTCTTCGGAGGTTATCGCGCCTTACATTTATTTTATTTTTTTTTTAACTAAATTCATTTATAACAATTAATGGCAAATTTGCCCGAAAATATTTTTGCATTTGCAGATTTAATCCTCATTTTAAATAAAGTACGCCTTATACTGAACAAAAAACAAAAAATTTACAAAAATATAACATTAAATTTTTTATATTGTCTTTTATGCTAATTTATTTTATTTCTTGTTTTACTTTATTATATATTCCTATATTTCAACTTAGTTTATTATTATTTAAATGCAGCTTGACTGAATCGGAAAATTTCACGTTGTATATTAAGCGAAAAAACGTCCCTTGATTTTAGGTGAAAACGGCAACCGGCAACGCGGCGGCCGTATTTCATAGGCAGTATTTTACCCACTATCTATATATTAATACGCTAACAAAATTTCCATACAATCAATTGACAGGCTGTTTCGCATACTTAGCATACGTAAAATCATATAAAAGTTATATGAATCGATTCGTATTAATCAGCCGCAGTGCATAGAATTAATTTTTGAACGGCCCATTTTTTGTGGAAAATTTTACTTACACGTAAATACATAAGTCTTTATTTAACAGATTATTTTTTTTTATTTTAGTTGTTTTCAAGAAAACATTAAATCACAAAAAATGAGTTAACTTTTGTTGAAACTAACTAAACCCATTTATAACAATTAATGGCAAATTATAATTGTATTTAATTAATTATAAATACATATGTAATAGTAAAGCGCCGATTGCATACCTATCAGGTGGTGTGAAATAGGTTAAATTCCTTTAGCACATTTTTTCGTTCTTAACTAAAAATTCGTGTTTTTGAATTACGACGCTATTGAAGTAAATGAGCGATATATGTATATGTAGTTTATATTGGTGATATAGGCCTACTGGGGAACCGAGCACCCAAACTAACTTCGGTAGCGCGCCAACGGCGTATCTCCCGGGTGGTGTATAAAAAGCAAATTTTCAATTCAATTTCAAGTAATTTCACCACAATTCTGTGTAAATTTCATTTGATTTTACATATTTGTTATATTTTTTTTAAGGAGCTCCACACCAAAATTTATAATTACATTTGAAAAGTTTGTAGAAAATTTAAGAAAATACAATCAAAGATTATAACGTCTTAGGTCAAATTCAAAATTTTAATGAGAACTTTAAGTAAGATAGATCAGTTTGCTATATTTCCACTCACTGCTCAACTATTAACGCATTGTTGCACTACCCCAACTCTGGATGCATAGAGTGAGTTGAAAAAATACAAGTTGGTCGAATTTCGACCACGGGCGGTGCTAGTAATCATAATAGCGCTATTGATGATCATAGTAATAATCATAATAATAGTAACCATCACATTTATATTATAATACTGGTAACAAATTTTTTTCGCAACCCTAATCTGGTACACGCCAAAACAAAGCTTATCTACTCCGTCTACCATAAACAGCATCCCCAAACAAATCACAGCTGACTAATAATAACAAGGAATAAAGAAATGTAATGGTATAACAACAAACAACACATGCAAACACGAAATATAAATGCAGTGGTACAACAAGAACAAACCAAAGCAATACAATAAAGGGCAAAGACACGAGGATACCGAGAGCAACTAACATAACAATTGCAAGGTATTAAGGCTACAGTAGTACAACAATAAAGGTCAACGTAACTTAAGAAGGAATCATTATTTGGTGACAACAACAACAAGTAAGAAATAAGCACACGTACATTTATACACATAAACATACAAAATTTGCGAAATGGGAAACCTTTGGAAATTTAATGAAAGAAATACCAACACGGTTCGGGTTATGATTAGTTGGTTTTGGACAAAATTTACAGCTTTCACGCTATGACAACGGATCAACAGAGGCGGCGAGGTAGCAATCACGGGCCGGAAGTAAGGGGGGGAGGTGTGAAGACCCCAAAATTACAGGCTTTCGGGGCCTCCACAAATTTTGATTTTTCATTGTAGATAATACAAATTCATATTAAGATTATAAACTGAATTATAATAATTTATATATATATATGGCATGAAATGAATTTACTTATACATATATGCACGTACATTTTGAATTAAATATACTTTGTACAATCATACATACATTTTAAAACATATATAATGATAATACATATTAAACTAGAAGACCCGATAGACGTTGTCCTGCCTTAAATTTGCCTATCTGCATACATTTTAAAAAGCTTTTTCCGTCTGACTCTGCCCTCCCCCCTCTTCACTTTTTCCTAATCCTTTTATTCGCTCCTCCCTCCGTCTTTTCCGCTTCATCTATCTCCATCTTCGTTTTATTCTATCTCTTTCCCAGTCCCAGTCCCTCTCTGGATAATATATTACTCTGTACTAAAGCACTCATCAACAGCTTTCATTTGATATCCATATTGTATAAACACTGTCTAGGCATTCACTGGCCCACGTTTTGGCCTATATCTCGAGACCCTATTCACCCAGGGGTATGAAAATCACCCTCTACACAACTTAAGACTCTTCTGAATTAAAAAAAATGTCATAATACCTCTAAATCGCGGGCCCTCTCAGAAACCCCCCACCTTTTCGGCGGGCCTGGTGATGTGCTATACTTGATATCATTTGCTGTAATATTTTTTATTGATAAGCAGGTTGTTTAATTAAACACCAAGCAATTACACGGAAGTATCTCTGCACCACCTGAAAAAATGAGTGTCAGTAAAATAATATTGCGACTATAAACTGAGATATAACCTATCCTATCTCTCAAGTTAGATCAAACTACACACGGGGTGTAAAACAAATTCAAAATCGGTTCAGTAGTTTAGGAGTCCATTGCGCCCGAAAATGTTGTGACACGTGTTTTTTATATATTAAGATTATATATAGGAGATGAAAACTTGTATCGCAGAGTGTAAGAACTCACATAATTATGCACAAACATGCATACTTACGTATAAGCGAACAAGGAGAAATGGAATTGTCAAACGATAGCGAACACACATGCATATATTTAGCTTAGTTATACAACTTTTATTGTAAAGCAACGGAAGACTCAAAAATCGTATAAAAGGAGCGGCAAATTCAAGAACAAGGGACTCTTGGCTTAGAAGACGTAGAGTGAGGTATATGGTGGGCTGTGTTGAACATCCACTACGGAGCAGCTTGTGATGTCGAACCTCAGCTGTTTATGATAGGTATACCACTGAGGCGTGTAAAACTTTCGACGACTACGTATTTTACTAGGGATCCGGTGAGTTGTGTAAAACGCTCACCGATTACGTATATTCACCAGGCATACCACCGAGGCGTGTAAAACACTCGGTGATTAAACATATTATAATCACACACGTATATACATATATATATAGATTTTCCGAAGGATTGAAGTAAATCATTATTTTTTTATAACGTTCAACTAACATTTTTTATTGTATAGGCGACCCCATTCGATGAGTTATACCCCAGCTATAAACCCGAATAACGGGGTTCGTTACACTGGGACGATGTTGTCTCGCGCATTGTGTGACCGTCTTCTGTTGTAGGGTACTGCGTTCTTGGTCTGAAATGAATAAATATAAGGCGCGATAACCTCCGAAGAGATCTAAGGCCGAGCTTCTCTTCCAATTTGCGTCGTGCTCCTCTTGATTTTTCCCTACAAATTGGCCGGACGGGACCTACATGTTTTATGCCGACTCCGAACGGCATCTGCAAGGCAGATGAGTTTTCACTGAGAGCTTTTCATGGCAGAAATACAATCGGAGCGCTTGCCAGACACTGCCGAGGGGCGACCCCGCTTAGAAAAATTTTCTTCTAATTGAAAAATCTTATTTCTAAAATTTTGATGTTGCTTTGCCCGGGAGTTGAACCCAGGGCATACGGTGTGATAGGCGGAGCACGCTACCATCACACCACGGTGGTCTGAAATGAAACGTTACGAAATAATCATAATTATGTTGTCTGGCCACGTTATTGGCGTATTCCATTGCCATCCGCATATCGTTTTCCATAGTTGACGGCTGGCCGTGTCCTACTGCGAACCTCACTCCGTTCTGGTTTCTGCCGACCATTTCTCTATTCTCGTACGTATGCTCGATCTTTGGATTGTTTGCTGCTGAGTTAGCTTGTGACAGTGAACCGCATATATTTACAGTGTACGACCTGTCTGTTGTTGCCTACTCGAGACCTGGGTTACAAGTTGTGATGTTGACGTACTTGGTGTTTCTCTCGATGGGTTCGATGACGGCGACTCTTCTGCATCTGGGATCTCTGATATACTGTATACTCTGAGATTTATCACGGTGTATATTCACCTCGTTTCGGCGGCGAAATTCGGGGAGCTCCATCTCCTTTTGTCCCTCCCGCGTTGGACTTGGCTCCCGTCGATCATTCTTCACTTCGCCTTGATGGTATGCCTTCAGTTCACTCATGTGTGCCGTTTTTCTTTTGCCATTGTGTACCTTGTCCAATTCTACGATAACGGGGGATACGAAGTTCACTACTCGATGTGGACAACTGATGCTCTTTCACCAATACTAGGTTGCCTACAGCCGGTTGCCATTGCCTTCTGTGCAGATTGTAGTATCGAGCCTGCTCCGTAGATGCTCTTTGTTGTTTCTGACGTACCATATTATAAACTTCCCTCATTTTCGCTGATTTCTCGCTCATAATTATTCCTTCTTGGCTTGTACCGAAAGTGTGCTCGGTTCCCGTCCTTGTACCACGTATGCTGGATTTTAGCCTGTTGATTCGCATACACTTGTGTTTAGTGCTAGAGTTATTTCTGGAAGCAGCTCATCCCAATTGCGCTGCTCCTTACCCGAGAACTGTGTTATCATCCTCTTGATATTCCCATTAGCTCTCTCCGTAGGGTTCTCTTGCGGTGTGTATGGTGCCGTTAGTTGGTGTTTTACTCCGACCTCCTGCAAAAACTTGTTAAAGTTTCTACTTACAAATTGTGCTCCATTATCTGTGATCAAAACTTTTGGTGCACCAAATCTAGCCAAAACACGTTCTCTCAGAATCAGTTGTTGCCTATACCTAAGGTATGATTTCAACACATTTTGAAAATCGATCTACAAATACTAACGCCATTGAGTTTCCGTGTTTTGAGCGCAGAAGTGGTCCCAAAAAGTACGCGCAAACTGTCGCAAAGGGTTCTTCAGATATTTTCGGGAGCAACTTACATGCAGCTCGTTGTTGGCTGGGTTTGTACACCTGGCACTCGTGACACTACTGCACATGTCTTTAACCATCCCAGGTCAGTGGTAACGAGTCATTGCACGCGCTATGGATTTCCGCATACCCATATGTCCTGCACTTGGAGTGTCATGAATTTCGTGGTGCACTCTCCGCCGCTGTGATGTCGGTAAACATAACTTCCAAGGAACGGCATCTTCGCTGTCTGTTTGATTTGCCATTCGTCCGGAAACTTCTCTGGGGTTTTCGTCACTTCGATCATCTTTGCCGTGAGCCATTTACAGTGAATATCGTCTTGTTCTATCGTCATGGTGCCCAACTGTTCCTCCAACGGTTTCCGCGAAAGCGCGTCTGCTACAACGTTCATTTTCCCCTTTCGGTATTATACGTCGAATGAATATTGCTGTAGTTCGAGCGCCCACCTAGCAATTCGCTCCGATGGACTCTCGATTGCGTTCAACCATTTCAACGCCAGATGGTCTGTGATCACCGTAAAATTATATCCTTCCAGATATGGTCTCATCTTTCTGATAGGCCAAACTATTGCTAGGCATTCCTTCTCCGTGGGCGAGTAGTTTTTCTCGGCCTTATTCAACCGTCGGCTTGCATACGTTATTACCCGCTCCTCGTCGTCTAATCCCTGTGTGAGGACTGCACCGAGACCAAAATCACTAGCGTCTGTCTGTAATCTAAACAGTTTTTTAAAATCAGGACAAGCTAATACCGGCGCTTGTATAAGTGCGCTCTTCAAACCTTCGAATGCTAACTGTTGCTTATCGGACCACTTCCATCTGCAACCCTTCTTCAACATCGCCGTCAGTGGGTGCGAGACTCGCGAAAAATCGGGAAGAAACTTTTGGTACCATGAAACTACTCCAAAGAAGCGCCGTAAGTCTCGTGTATTGCGTGATGGTGTAAGTTCTTTTACACCCAGAACTTTGTTCGGATCCGTGTGGATCCCCTCTTCGCTTACCACATGGCCTAAATACTTCAGACTTCTCTTAAAGAAACTTCTTCGATATGCCCTACATGCTCTTCCAATGTAGTACTAGTGATGATAATATCATCCAGGTAAGCGAACGCGTGTGCTTCCAACTCTGGGCCAATGACACGATTGAGGGCTCTCTGAAAGGTGGCCGGGGCAGAGTGTAGAGCAAAGGGCATTACTTTCCACTGGTATAACCCGCGTCCAGGCACTGTAAATGCGGTGTAGTGCTTACTATTCTCATCCATGGTGATTTCCCAGTAACCATTCTTTAGGTCCAAGCTGGTAATAAAGTGCGCACTCCTTAGTCTGTCCAGGATATGCTGTATGCGTGGCAATGGGTAGGCATCCGGTACTGAGCGGGCGTTGAGCTGCCGGTGGTCAACACAGAGCCTCCATTTACCATTTTTCTTCTTTTTCAATACTATAGGGGCACTATGAAGGCTGTGCGATGGCTCAATGCAACCATTCCCGATGAGCCCGTCGATCTCTTTATTTATAATTTCTTGCATCCTTGGGTTTTTGGGAGAAATATCTCTGTTTAATAGGGCGGTCGTCTTGCATCACAATCTTGTACTCGGCAACGTTAGATACTCCCGACATCTCTTCAAACATATGCAATACACGTTTTAAAAATTTACTCACCGCTGCCTCCGTACTTTCCGCCACTAGGGTGCTTGATTCCTGCCTCACATTCTCCTCAACATCTCGATGTATGCTTCCTATCATCGTTGTACATGTTACTATTTCCTGCTGGTCGTCTGCTTGTAGTTTCAACGCTTTCTTGCCACATTTTAGCTCCTGGTTAGCCTTTGACAGGTAATCGGTACCGATAACGACACTGTCTACCAATCCTGGTAACAACAGTAATTGACTCCGATGCACTTGGTCACCCAATTTCACCTCTGTATCTACTGCCTCCACTATCCTCTTTGCTCTGCCATCGCCCATCACCACCCGATTGTCTACGTTTTCCAAACTGTGCGCGTTTGGTTTCGCCGCCATTATTTCGCTCACAAAATTCCTTGTAGCTCCAGCTAGCATTACTGCAGCTAGAATTCGCCCCTGGGTCTGCCTAAATGGATTTACTGCGTACGAGGTTGTGCTGCTGGAGACCCCACTCCTCGATGCCAATGGGGCCTCTCGTCGTTTCCCTGCTGCCCACGACAGTAGTCCCGTGTAAGTACGCCTTGTCGGCCGCATAGCCAACAGAATTCGCGACGAGCGTTGCGAAACCCATAAGCGAAGTGTCCGCTCTCGCCGCATCGCCTGCATTCGGTCCGTGGAGCGATGTGTCCTTGTTGCTGTGTATGACAATGGTTTGCCTCGTATGTTTTTTGTGGATTTTCTTGCCTTTGGTGAGCATCCTCGGCGTGCAAATATTGGCACTTTTCTTCTTGCCGTCGTGGGGAGAATGCTCTTGCTGCTGGTCTCAATGGTTCCTTGTCTGAGGTAATGTTGTCATAGTCCTCGACCAAACTCACCAACTCCTCTAGACTGTGGACCTCGTTTCGTTTGAAGAGCTGCTACTCTCTGAGGGCATTTCTATATATCCTGGTTAGCTTTTGGGCACTGGTGTAGTCGGAGTGTCGCATAAGCCCTTGTAATGATAATACGTAATCTTTAAAATTCTCACCTGGCCTTTGGACACGCTGCCTGATTTCATCGCCTAAACGCTCGAAATATTGAGAACTCAGGAAAATTTTCAGGAAGCCCATTCCTGCCAGTGTCGGTTGTTGTTGCGGTAACATACCAGTGCCTCATGCTTGAGTAATTCGGGTAGCGCTCGTGGAATAGAGTTGCGGCTAATTTCGTAACTGTCTGCCAGCTCCTCGACTCGTTCAATAAACCTCAGCGGCTCCTTACACCTGTCGTATCGCAAGCCCCATTTCCGTACGCGATCCATAATATTAGCAGGTGACGTGGGTTGGTACATGGTGTATGGCGGTGTTTGTGACCCCTCTTCGTGCCTGGTTGTTTCGTTGACGTTTTCCTGTGCGTTGCAGCCTGGCGATGCTTGCTCGGTGTTTTCTTTCGGAGTTGGTGGACTTACCGCGATTACTGGTCGGGCGTGCTGTAGGGCTAATTCTGTGAATCGTTCCTGGAATCTTGTGTCGGTACCTTTAGTCTGGATGAAGCCTCTTAGGCATTGCGTAGCTCTTCCACCGATCCCCTGTCTTCCAGCCCAAACTCAGATGCGTATTTGAGAAGTTCCTCCCGATTGAGGTAATACACCTAAGTTACCTTCACCATGCCTGCTGATTATTTTGCTTTCCCTCTGTGCTCCTTCCTCTGGAGATTTTGTATCTCGCAATCCTCTGTGGTTTGTGTCTCGAAATCCTCTGTGTGGTTCTTGAGATTCTCTCGGTTTTGATTACTCTGGTTAGAGTCCCTGCTCGGGCGCCATTTGTAACGGACCTTTACTTATGCCGGGGTAGAACTCGGTCCGTCCAGGGTTCCCTAGAATAGAGATAGGTACCTAGTAAAAAGAAATCCTGTAATTATCTATAAACGTATGTATGTATTTTATTCAAATTATTATTTTCTCTTAGGTCTAAGCCTGGCTAATTAAAGGGCAGCGGAGGTGAAAACCACCCACTAATCCTTCCGGTTGACGGGGGTGAGAACCGCCCAACAAATATACTGACTAACGGGGTTATTCTGTGTACTTGACAAATTGTCAATAAGTTGACAAGTAATCAAGATTTTTATCAAGTTGACAAATATTTCTATTCTGTGCATAGCTTGACAACTCTAAAAAGCTCCACGACCTGTGCTTTTCACCATATTGGGGTGACCTAAGTTAACTAAGCGTGGAGCAGTTGATGGCGAGCAGTTAAATGTGAGTTATAAGGGAGTAATTTGATGTGCTTGTAGGTGTATGAGTCGTGGCACAGTGGATGACGTACCCGACTCACACGTTTGGGGTTGCGGGTTCAAAGCCCACTGCAAGCAAACATTTTTTAAATTTATTAATTTTTTTTATTTTATAAATTATTATATTAATGGACTGTATTTTATTTTCATTTAAATCAACGGTTTAGTGCAACAATCGCGAAATGTAAAAAACGTAAGAGTTAAATATTGTTCTTAATTTTTTGTAACAAATAGTTTAAAATCATAGTTTTTTCAAAGAAATCAAAAGTGGAACGTGCTACGCATGAGCAATTGGAGCGATATGTCTCATTTTATGCTTCTAACCCCGAAATTGGAATAGGAAAAAATAATCCGCTGGGTTTTTTGGGGGTCATTTCGGCATGGCTTTGGGGACTCCCTCGGGGCATTTGGGGTTTCCCTCGGGGTCATTTGGGGATCATTCCGGGACGGGTTTGGGGACTCCCTCGGGGTCATTTGGGGGACATTGCGGGATTGTTTTGGGGTCCCCATAGGGTGCATTTGGGGGTCGTTCCGGGATCTTTTTGGGGACTCTCGGGATAATTTGGGTGTCCTCCGGGACTCCCTCGGGGTCTTTTCGGGGTGGTTTTGGCGACTCGTGCCGGGATGTTTTTAGGGACTCCCTCGGAGTCATTTGGAAGAATTCTGGGATGGTTTTGGGGACCCCCTCGGGGTCCTCTCGGGGTCACTTGGGGGTCATTCCGGGATCCATTTGGGGACTCCCTCGGGGTCATTTCGGGGCCATCCGGGATGGTTTTGGGAACTCCATCGGGTCCTCCCGGGGTCATTTAAGGGTCGTTCCGAGATCTTTTTGGAGACTCTCCGGGGGTCATTTGGGGGAAATAACCCCCAAATAACCTCGAGGGAGTCCCCAAAACCATTCCGGAATGACCTCGGGAGAGTCCCAAAAAGATACCGGAACGACCCCTAAATGACGCCGGGAGGATCAGATGGAGTCCCCAAAATCATCCCGGAATGTCCCCCAAATGTCCCCGAGGGAGTCGCCAAAACCGTCCCGGAATGATCCCCAAAGGACCCCGAGGGAATCCGCAAAACCTACCCGTAATGATCCCCAAATGACCCATTAGGAGTCCCCAAAGCCATGCCAAAATTGCCCCTAAACGACCCCGAGAGAGTCCCCATAAACATCCCGGAATGATCCCCAAATGACCCCGAGGGAGTCCCCAAAACCGTCCCGGAATGATCCCCAAATGACCCCACGGGAGTCCCCAAAGCCATGCCAAAATTACCCCTAAAGGGCCCCGAGAGAGTCCCCATAAACATCTCGGAACGACCCCCAAATTACCCCGAGAGTCCCCATAAACATCCCGGAATGTCCCCCAAATGACCACGAGGGAGTCCCCAAAACCGTCCTGAAATTACCCCCGAAATCCCCAGAGGATCTTCCCACAATAATAGCAAAAGTAATAAATCTTCCATTTTCTCTCGATCGCACAATAACAGAATTCTAATTAAGTTTATCCGTATAAATTATCAAGAGCGTTTGACTTATTGACAATTTGTCAGCGAAAAGGCTTTTTATTTTTTACATAGAATAGCAATTACTTGATAAATTATCAAACTTGACAAATAAGCAAGATGGTGAATTTGTCAAGTGCACAGAATAGGGCTGTAAGTCCTCGTGAGGTGTAAGCCCCCACGTGTACTATTCGCTGACCAGTTTAACCAGCCAACTACTATACCTAGCCAGTGCTATCCAACACTCAATTTATTTAAGGATTTGTCGGCCTTTTATACTAATATGCGCGCAGGCAAACGGCGATATTACAATAACAATGTTTAACCACTAAAATTATATATATTTAACATCTCTATTATGATACATGCTCCTTTTGTCTTAATCTTCAAATAATTTTACTTAACATAAGCTACGCGCCTAATGCGGCAGTTACTCACGAACGTATCTTATGAGTGTGCAATGTAAACGAAAACTCACCGACGTGCAACGCCCGTACGTACGTAGCCCGGAACGTAGAAATCAAAACAATTTTGATTTTTTCCGTAAGAACGTTTCAGCTGATCGTTCTCTCACTAGACAGAGTTGCCTAGTAAACTTTTGTGCGCTAATTTTTGATCGTTTGCACTGTTATGCAAAAACACCTAATTAAAGTTTCAAAAATTGTGAAAATAATTCGAAATAATTATGTAAAAGTGCAGATTATAAATATGTAATCTATTTATACTTATTTAATATTTATTCCGGCCTTTTACAATATCAAAAATTAAATTGGGAAAAGTTGATGTTTCCATAAGCATGCATGCAAAATGGTCAATGGCAACAGTGCTTATCTGTAAACAAAACACACACAAATATGTTATGTACATGTACACAGCTGCACACATTGATTCCTACGGGCTTGAGAGTTCGGTCAAACGAGCTTCGTACGACAAACGTCCGTACGTACGGCACACGTCGGCGGGTAACTGCCGCATAACTTCCACTGTACGTGGGGGTTCAATTTAAGTTCTACTTATATGTACAGGGGGGATTAATTCAATTTCTACTTGTATGTAAATATGCATTTGGCGTAAAAATCATGTATTTCATATGTTTATGTTAAATAATATATATATAAATTTGGCATTTTAATAATTTACAAAAATATATAAATATGTATATATAAATTTTAGGTGTACATAGGTAAATAATTAAATTAATTCATTTTATGTACAAAGTATTTACATTTTAATTTTTAATTCAAAATATATATTTATAATGTTGTGGGGAACTTGAAAGCCTTTGGATTTGGGGTCCTCACATCGCGGTGAGGTCCAGGACCTCCTCCTTTACCGCAGTAATAAAAGTCGGGTCATTCCCCCTATTACATATTCAAAGTCCCTCATCTACAATAAAAGTAAATAAGGACTCACCTCTGGGTTCCCATCGGCACCTAGAATCACGCCAACACCTCTCCGCCTTGCTTCAGCGGTGATTTCCCCCAGTATCGCAGGTGGTGGCCCCGCAACGTCCCCATGGGGCATTTACGCTAAGACCCCCCACATTTCGTTTCTGCCTCGCTCAAGGCAGACCGTGGTTACTTCAGCATTGCTGAAAGCACACAGGATCTAGGCTTACCTGTCACCGCATGCACCAAGGTGTTGAAATTTTCCGTCCTTAATCCATAAGTATTTCTGCCGTTACTACTCAGCCACGGCTCCTGGACAAGGACTATATTCAGTCCGCCTTTTTAAAGGCAGAGCACCAAATTTGCGGAAGCCGCCTTAGAGTGCTGAAGATTGATTTGACGGATTATCATCAACACCACTCTTCTTCCGCACCCCATCCTTGGCGGATTCGGCCGCGGAGGCTCGGAAATCCTCCTCTCCACCAAACAGACGATTTACACCGATGACCGATCCCGCGGTCGATGATTCGCCCTCGGAGGCTAGGAGCTCCTCCTCTGTCCTATCAGCCAGACGACCAACACTGATGACAGATACCAAGGTCTCTGGGGGAGAGGACCCATCTCCCCTGAAATCGACGTGGGAGATTTTTAGGACCACACGCTCGAGACCATAGGAGATAACCCCCCTCATTTCAGAGAGAAGACCAGTGGACTCTGCGTTTAGCAGAATCAGCACTTGCCGACGTGGCCCAAGGGCCTCCTCCACTCTAAGGACCCTCCCGTTATGCGTCGGAAGGTTCGGGTTGCACGCTCGGCACAATGACTTGGGGGTGCGGGTTTTATCGAGTTGTCGTCTCTAGATTTATTTATTTATTTATTTATTTAGAATGTGTGGGTGTACATGTAAGACTGAGTCTTTTGAAGTACAATACAAAAGTGGAAATTCAAAAAAAATCTTAAAACTTAGGTCTATTACAATTCGCAAGTAACTTACAACATAAATGTAGTATTTTAAATTCAAAACTGATTTAATATTAATATTATATTTGTAATTTTAAAGCTAGAATTTGAAAAATTCAGTAAAAGGAAAAAGAAAGGAACGAAATATGCATAGAGCAAGTCAGATCGCAATCACTTTCACACTGTAGAAATAAAATAATTGTGAATTACCCTTCTGTAGTTACATCTACCCATAGCAGCTTTGACATCTTCTGGAATTGAATTCCAGAGCCTAGCAGCATTAACGAAGAAAAGCCGTGAAGAGGACAGGTATTTTTATTTAGGGATTATCAGAGTTTGATGCCTTCTGGATCTTGTTAGTATTAATTTAACGTAAAGGTATTCCGGAGCTTTATACTCTAAACGCTTATACATGAACGTACAATTTCTAGCAGCAAGACAGTTGGAAATAGTACACCCCAGAATTTTGGTCTTCCATGCAGTGATGTGATCATATCTTTTGAGTCCGTAGACGTAAGGCGTAACATTGTTAAACGTGACATCAATTTTGTGCGACGAAGCAGAATCTAGCTTGCTATATACAAGCTCAGAATAGGTGATGTGGGGTAGAATTAGTCGAAGTGCCAGTTTCTTTCTCGTCTCAAGAGGCGTAAATGAAGCTGTCATTCGTAATCTACGTAGAACAATATACACTTTGCTTACAACTTTGTTTATATGGTCAGAGCAAGTCATCGTAGAGTTTACAACAAATCCCAAATTTTTAACCTTTTCAGTAAATACTAAATCAGCGTTACCAATATATCTTCTACATGCACTACACTGCTACTTATATATATGACTTAACAGCATTCAAACAAAGACTATTAACAGTACCCCATTGTGAAATAGATAACAGATCACAATTAATTTTATAGCACAAATTTTCAACAAGACCAACACGCCTGGACAAATACAGTTGTATATCGTCAGCACAGGCGTGAACCTCTACATGCTGACACACGGAGAATACATCATTGACAAAGAGACTAAATAAAAGGGGACCAAGAACAGATCCTTGCGGTAGACCAGAGGTAACGATACTAGACATAGAGGAGAGCTGCAGGTCACTTTCTGAGTTCTTCCAACAAGGTAGCTAGCCATACGGTTTAGAGCACTATCAGAAAAACCGAAAAAATACTTGAGATTTTTGCAAAGAATATCATGATTCACTAAATCAAATGCTTTCGAAAAGTCTAAAAAGTGTAAGATGTCCTTTGTCGAACTCAATCCTTATATCGTCCATTATTTTTATCATAGCTGTAGAACAGCTGCGTTTAGGCCGAAATCCAGATTGCAGTGGGGAAAGTAGTTTATTCCGTTTTACAAAAGCAGAAATGTGTATTGCCATTAAGGATTCACACACTTTCGAAAAAGCTGGCAGTATGCTTATCGGTCTATAACCACTTGGGCTCGTGGCATTCTTCTTTTTTTGAATAGGTATTATGACAGCTTTTTCCAATCCGTTGGGAAAATCGCAGTTGTGAAGCTGTAATTTATTATTTGAGTCAGAGTTCCTATAATAAACGGCAATGCTAGCTTCACAAACTGAAGAGATATCCCATCATTGCCTATAGCATTTGATTTAACCATAGTGAGGGATTTTTAATACCTCAGACTCGGTTACTCATTCAAATTGAAAATTTTCATTTGTGCTAAGGTTATCTACAAATATCTGTGCTGGGGGAATGGGCAAATCTCTACTGGCACTTGCGAAGTAATTGTTCAGTACATTGGGGTCTATTTTACATTCCTCCTGTGCTTCACCATGAACATTCAGCCTTTTCAAATTGCTCCAGAGTTCCCTTGTCGGTAACGACGGACTAAGGTTGGCATCGCAATACACTCTTTTTGCATTTTTTATACTAAGTTGAGCAGAGCTCACAGAGTATATTAAGTTTGATTGGATAATGGATATAGAGATAGATATAGACTTCCATATATCAAAATCATCAGGATCGAAAAAAAATTTGATTGAGCCATGTCCGTCCGTCCGTCCGTTAACACGATAACTTGAGTAAATTTTGAGGTATCTTGATGAAGTTTGGTATATAGGTTCCTGAGCACTCATCTCAGATCGCTATTTAAAATGAACGATATCGGACTATAACCACGCCAACTTTTTCGATATCGAAAATTTCGAAATACCGAAAAAGTGCAATAATTCATTACCAAAGACAGATAAAGCGATGAAGCTTGGTATGTGAGTTGAACTTATGACGAAGAATAGAAAATTAGTAAAATTTGGGACAATGGGCGTGGCACCGCCCACTTTTAAAAGAAGGTACTTTAAAAATTTTGCAAGCTGTAATTTGGCAGTCGTTGAAGATATCATGATGAAATTTGGCAGGAACGTTACTCCTATTACTATATGTACGCTTAACAAAAATTAGCAAAATCGGAGTAGGACCACGCCCACTTTAAAAAAAAATTTTTTTTTTAAGTAAAATTTTAACAAAAAATTTAATATCTTTACATTATATAAGTAAATTATATCAACATTCAACTCTAGTAATGATATGGTGCAACAAAATACAAAAAATAAAGAAAATTTCAAAATTGGCGTGGCTCCGCCCTTTTTTATTTAGTTTGTCTAGGATACTTTTAATGCCATAATTCGAACAAAAATTTCCCAATTCTTTTGAAATTTGGTAGGGGCATAGATTTTATGACGTTAACTGTTTTCTGTGAAAATGGGCGAAATCGGTTGAAGCCACGCCCAGTTTTTATACACAGTCGTCCGTCTGTCCTTCCGCATGGCCGTTAACACGATAACTTGAGCAAACATCGACATATCTTTACTGAACTTAGTTCACGTACTTATCTGAACTCACTTTATCTTGGTATAAAAAATGAACGAAATCCGACTATGACCACGCCCACTTTTTCGATATCGAAAATTACGAAAAATGAAAAAAATGCCTTAATTCTATACCAAATACGAAAAAAGGGATGAAACATGGTAATTGGATTGGTTTATTGACGCGAAATATAACTTTAGAAAAAACTTTGTAAAATGGTTGTTACTCCTACCATATTAGGAAGAAGAAAATGAAAAAGTTCTGCAGGGCGAAATAAAACACCCTTGAAATCTTGGCAGGTATTACATATATAAATAAATTAGCGGTATCCAACAGATGATGTTCTGGGTCACCCTGGTCCACATTTTGGTCGATATCTGGAAAACGACTTCACATATACAACTACCACCACTCTCTTTTAAAACTCTCATTAATACCTTTAATTTGATACCAATATCTTACAAACACATTTTAAAATACTCATTAACACCTTTCATTTGATACCCACATCGTACAAACATATTCTAGAGTCACCCCTGGTCCACCTTTATGGCGATATCTCGAAAAGGCGACCATCTATAGAACGAAGGCCCACTCCCTTTTAAAAATACTCATTAACACCTTTCATTTGATACCCATATCGTACAAACAAAGTCTAGAGTCAACCCTGTTCCACCTTTATGGCGATATCCGTAAATGGCGTCCACCTATAGAACTATGGCCCACTCCCTCATAAAATACTCTTTAATGCCTTTCATTTGATACACATGTCATACAAACACATTCCAGGGTTTCCCTCGGTTCATTTTCCTACATGGTTATTTTCCCTTATGTTGTCACCATAGCTCTCAACTGAGTATGTAATGTTCGGTTACATCCGAACTGTTACGGCCAATCTTATACTGTGCCCAATCATATGTTGCTCTAGTTCTTCTCCATCTGGCATATAATCTAGTTTTAGTTTTTATTGCTGACATAACTACATTGTTGTACCAGGGGCAAGATGTATTTAAGGCTTTAAAAATTCTAACGGGTACATGCTCATTAAATAATTGGGTTAAATTTGTATTTAAAAAAATCAAGTTTTTCGTCTACAGTCTCATATAACCAACACTCAGACCAATTAACATAAGACGGACTAGGGTGCAAATCACTGACGTTCACCGACTTCAAGTCACGATACACGAAAGTACTACAATTAGGACAATTACATGACACGTCAAGTGAACAAAATAGCAAGTCATGGTCCGATATAAAAAACATTTGGTCAAATTTTAAAACATTGTCAGAACTGGATGTAATAACAAGATCTAATGGGCTAGGACTAGAGTTGTTGGCATATCTCGTTGGGATGAATCTGTTTACTACAGTGAGACCTGCAGTAGATACATGGTCAAGTAGTTTAGCTGTGTAAGAGTCACTTAAAAGAAGGTTTACATTAAAATCACCACATATAACATAACGCTCATAATCAATTACATACGTAGATAAAACAACAAAAAACGAATCTAACATGCAACACTTATGAGGGTTATACACACCTGATACTAATACTTTAGTTCCGTTGTTAGAAATTTCTGCAATAATAAATTCCGTTCCAGTAGGATTTAAAACTGCCAAGGTTTTAATTGAGAGGTTAGACCTGCAATAAATTCACACACCTCCGCCTCTTCTGTGTGAGCGGTCATGCCGTATTAAATTAAAGTGGGGAATACTGTAATGGAAGTCAGAAATAGCAGGGTTAAACCACGTTTCCGACACACAAATGACATCAACTCTAGAGTTTCCAAAAATATCCCTAACATAGTCCAACTTTTCTCTGTTGAGACTTCTCGCGTTAAAATGTATACCATTAAATCCATTGGACTGGCGGCATAAAATTTCTATTAAAGCTTTATGACTTCCATTAATGTTGCCAGTCGATGTCCTGTAGGGGTTTAAATCCATCACACCGAATGTTTGAAAGAGCAACTACAAAATTTATGTAACACAAAAACAATATAACACAACAGAGATAAAATATGATCGCAGCTTAGAAAGGCATATACAAGTTTAGAGTAAAAAGAAAACAGAAGAGCAGATGAAAGAAGCAAGAAAATTAGCAGAGAACATAAAAATGGGAATATAAACAAATAGTGTAGAGTCAGCAAGGGGAAGAGAGGAGAAAAGAAACAACATATAAGTGACTTAATTACTAAGCTTAAATAATTATACACTTGCTTATACATATAGTGCAAAAACATTGTTACTTCGGTTTGGCGCCAATAAGAGCATGAAATTCGGCTCTGCTGCTAACTTGTTTCATCTCATCCCCGCTCTTTAACCTCACAAAGACTTTGCCACGAATAGAAAATGCTGCCGCTAATTGTTTTTTCCGCCTAAGCTCTGATGCATTCGCCATAATTTCACGCTGCATTTTGGGTAAACTCTCATGAACATAAATAGAGTTATATCCCGGCATATCCACATCAGAGAGAGACAACGATTTCTTTTTATTTTTGCAGCATAGAGCTATTGATTTCAACAGCTGATTGCGCTCATTTGCTGTGAACAGCTTTACAACAATAGGCAAACATTAGCATATTTTTGCCCTTTTGTTTTTCACGTTTCGCAGCCGAAAAGCGTCGCGGAGTGGTGGAGGTTTGTGCTCAGCTGCTTTAAATTCTCCCAAAAATTTCACTCAAACACTCACCAGGTTCTTGTGGAATGCTATTTATTATAACATGCTTTCGAGAGCGCAGATCTGTGCCTTAGCAGACGTCAGTTCTCTGTGCATAGAGAGAACATCACCAGCAGCATTTTCGAGAACAACAACTCTTTTATCTACTGCAGCAATGGTCATTTTAAGATTTGCTGTTTCAGCTACCATCTCACTTATCTTCTGCATAATTCTCTCCTCTTTTTTTGACACTACTGCAGTCAACCGCTCAGTTTGCTGTTCAAGTTACGCTCTATCCACTCATGTGTGACTGGCGAAGACGAAAGAGGAGTTGAAGAGGGGGGGCCGGTTTTCCACGGGATTTATCCGTGGTGGTGCAGACGGGATTATTTACTGTTTATTTTTATTGATTTTTCTTTGAGCGTTCTTACGTGTTTTGGTTTAGGCGACAAAAAGAGTTCACAGCGCGCACATACACCGATTAGTTAATAACATTTGGCAAATTGCGTTACTAGGAAGACGTGCAAATATTTCAGAGCACCAAAAAAACACGACTTACTCGATTGACATACTATATAATAGATCAGCCATTATCAGGAGAAGCAGGGGCACCTCGTGCAGGACGTGATAACTAATCACGCGTTACAATTCGTCACTACGGCCGGTCTAAGACTGATACCAGTCCCTAATCCAGAGGCTGGAACCACGTATGATATCCAAGCCAAGAATCTTGGCCACAAATTTGCAGTGCTTACAAGGCGATTATTTATTTTGTGGTATTTGCAATTACAGAATTCACGTTGAATGTTCAAATATTTCTGTTGATGCTGCCAATATTCTGATTGATAATAAAAACTTAATGTACAAGTAACAATTGTGTTGCTATGTTCTCTCGTGCTAAGGTTCATAAAGCTTTAAAAAGTGTTGACGCGCTGCAGAATTTTCTTAAGCTCCTCAGTCCAACGGAGACACAATCGGATGGTAAAGCAAACACCAACAATAAAATTTCGTTCTGCTACCGAACTCCATAGCGCCCGACTATGAGGCGGAGCTGTTTAGGACTGACATCTACGCCGTTTCGCCTCATAGGAGGGCGGCGGGATGTCGGTGACCAAGAACTGCCAACCCCCTAATCCACGGTGTTATGCGGACCGTGCCTATTGGACGATTTGCAGCCAGGGGATAAATTAGGCTGTATTCGAACGGAGCCTTCCCGATACCGGGCCATCTCGGGAAGTATTTATGGCCTTACTGCAGTAAGGGGCGCTGCTGTGGCGGACGGTTCTTTCCCCGTATATATTACTGGACCGCTGAGCCCGCCTTGTCGGGCAGTTAGTCGTACGACCAAGATGAACAACTCATTACCTGAATGTAATAAGGAGGATGTAAAGAGGAGTACTGAGTCGCAATCCAAGGACGACAAATACGAATTAAGCGATGCGTCGGACTCGGGGAGCAAGAGTAGTGCTGATTCAATGAACTCCGTGTTGGAGAAGCACACAAATGAAAACGGAGTAGAAGAGTGGAGAAGGGTACGGAGCAGAGGAAGTAAAAGAGCTCTATCGCAGTACCGTGCAGCACTAAGAATTGTACAACGCTTGGGAGCAGTGGTCGACCCAACAGAAGTGGAGATCGAGCGCTTGGAATGGGCCCATGAAGGGGTAGAAGTAGGTCGAAGGCAGTTCAAAAGGTTTGCTGCGGGAAACCCTCGGTTCTGCAACCGGTACGAGGAGGAAGAAGCGTCGAATGGCAGAATGAAGAGGCAACGTTCGGCAGAAGGCGACAAGCCTGCTTCAAAGAGGCAGAAAGGACCCAGTCCTAGAGCCGCGAGGCAGGGCAGTCGCATAGACAAGACAAGTAGGCCCAAAGCTGTAAGACAGATGGGTTCCAATAGCGAGGTAGCAACTACCTCGAAAGCTGCCAGTCAGAGGGAAGTTCCAACTACGGAAGTAGGAGATAAGCCAAAGGGAGATAACGCTAAGACTCCGGCTTTCTCGGAGGCGCTAAAGGGAGTTAACGCGAAGACTCCGGTTTTCTCGGAGGTTTCAAAGGGAGATAACACTAAGACTCCTGCTTTTCCCGAGAAGATGAGTGATGTGGCAAAGCAGTGACTGACTGTGGCGCTGGTTGATCGTAGCAGTCCGTTCGGACAAATGACTACTGAAAGGTGGAGATCTGTGGAAAGGGAGCTTATTAGCTGAATGCTTAAGATGTTGCGGGAACAACCAAGTAAGCCCCTTCCAACCTTTGATTCGGGGGGATGGTATAATGGTGTGAAGATGATAGCGTGCGACAACATCGCGAGCTTGCGGTGGCTGGAGGAAGTGGTTCCAAACCTCCAAAGGCAAGGCACGAACGCGCGGTTTGAGGTGGTGGATAAAGCGCAAATCCCCACGGTACCAAAAGTTAAGGCATGGATACCATGCGTGATGAAGTCGGAGGATACACTGCGACTTCTGCAGAATCAGAATCCGAACATATCGACACAGGATTGGAAGGTACTTACTGTATCTCGGCCTACCGAGGATGGTCAGTTCTACAGCTTCCAAATAAACAAGCAGGCGGAGGATATTTTGTACACGCAGCTTGGCAAAATGTCCTTTGGCACTGGAAAATTTACATGCGACTCAGGAAAAGAAGTCCCGAGGATAAAAATCCTAACACGCTGGAAGTGGGCGAAGTCGAAAACGACCTCAGAAGCCTAAGGGAAAAAAGACAGGTGGAGGTCCCCGACGTCACCACGAACGTGCTAGAAGAGGACCAACCGCTAAATGGTGCTGTGACTCGCACAGAGGAACACACGGCACAACATTCACGAGGGGCTGAAGGGGGCCTCGAATACTCTAAACCAAAAGGGCAAGAGGAGGACGACGACGTCAAGACGAAGGTGCTGGAGGGGGACAAACAGCCCAATGGTGCTGCGAGTCCTACAAATAAACCTCCAACACAGTAAAGTGGTGTCGAGCGAACTCCTCCTAACCCTTGAGGAGGGTTCGTTTGACGTGGCGCTGATCCAGGAGCCGTGGCTCTCATCGGGAGGAAAGGTTTCTGGACTTAGCGCGCGCGGGTTTGGCGTTTACTACGCACAAACGGAAGGACGGGTGCGAGCTGTAGTAATGGTAAGGAAACAGCTGCATTCATATATCCTGCCTAATTACACCACTGAGGATCTCGTAGCGGTGACCGTTGAGCAAAAGAATAAGCAGGCATTTATCCTGGCGTCCTGATACATGGCCCATGCTGCGGAGGTTCCACCGATGGAGTGGAAAAGGCTAGTACAGGAGGAAGGGCGCAAAGGGCGGTTGGTCATAGGCGCAGATGCAAATGCGCACCACAATGCGTGGGGAGGAGCAGATACGAACGAGAGAGGCGAATCTCTATTTTGTTACATCCTGCAAACCAATTTGCAGATAGCCAAGAGGGGAAATGTTCCTACATACATTGGTCCAACATCCAGCAATGTTCTGGATATTACATTGAGCTCCGAGCGTGATATATCAAGGTATGATTGGATGGTTCTTGAGAGACCATCCTTCTCCGACCATGCGTATATAAGCTTCAGCATCCCACTAAAGAGGGTAGAGAAGGGAGGAACCTTTAGAAACCCTAGGGCAACGAATTGGACAAAATTCCAGAAACATGTAGAAACAAAGGGACAACCCAAAGAGGTTGCTAATGTAGAGGAACTGGAGAAGTCGAATGTATTCCTAACAAGGACGCTTATGACTGCGTATAACAAAGCTTGCCCTCTAAGAAGATTCAGAGGAAAGGCAAAGCCGCCATGGTGGAGCAATGAGCTGAGTCTTCTAAGAAGACAGGTAAAAGAAATGTTTAAACTCGCAAAGACCGCGGAAAGCGAAGCGTGTCGGGACGAGTACAGGGATCTACTGAGGATCTACAAGCGTGAAATTACCAGGGCGAAGAGAAACTCATGGAAAAGTTTCTGTAGAGTGCTCCAGTGGAACAGCACGGTTGAAAAAAGTCCTAGAAAAGGGAAACATAGTCCAGGGACTAATAAAGAAAGAGAACGGGGAATGGTCACGTGATAGTGAGGAATCCCTTGAGGTGCTTCTCGATACACATTTCCCATCGGGAAACGGTTTAGAAGGACCAGCAGACATCACTAACACTTCGATCACGGAGCTAGTCGTGCCGGGCTTGGTGACCGATACCAAGATCGAGTGGGCAGTGAAGACGTTTTCTAAGTTTAAATCGCCGGGCCCAGATGGTATATTCCCGACCATGCTACAAGTCTCAAGTAGGGCGGTCGTGGAATGGCTTAAAATAATACTCGATGGGTGCATAAGACTGAGTCATGTACCGCACTCTTGGAGAACTGCTCGTGTAGCTTTTCTACCAAAGGCGGGGAAGATCGGTCACGTGTATCCCAAAGACTATAGACCCATTAGCTTAACATCATTTCTGCTCAAAACCTTTGAGAGGCTGATAGATGTGTACATAAAGTCCAACGTGTATGAAAAGCTGCTCTCCACAACACAGCATGCGTACACCAAAGGCAAGTCGGTAGACACCGCATTGCATAGGATGGTAATAAGCATAGAGAAATCCCTGCAATATAAGGAGTATGCTCTAGGAGTCTTCTTGGACATTGCCGGGGCTTTCAATAATGTTGCAAAATGGGTGATTATGGATGGTCTTAATTACATTAAAGTACATCCTGCCTTAATCAGATGGATCGGCTGCATGTTAAATTGCAGAAAGATTACATCACAATGGGGATTGTACGAGGCCACGAAATCAGTGGACAGGGGCACGCCGCAGGGAGGGGTGCTATCACCTCTGCTGTGGACACTGGTCATCAACAAATGCTCAGGCAATTCGATGAGGGACCCGTAAAACTTACGGCTTACGCAGATGACGTTGCAATTGTCATAAGTGGAAAATACCTTCCAACGATTAGTTTTTTGATGGATCGGGCGCTTCGGGATATTCATACCTGGGCATCTAATGTCGGGCTGAAAGTCAATGCGGAGAAGACGGATATGGTCTTGTTTACAAAGAGGTACAAGGTCCCAAATTGGACCAGGCCTAAGTTAGGAGCGGTGACCTTACAGGAGAAACCTTGCACAAAATATCTAGAAATCATCCTAGACAGTAAGCTGTCATGGAAGCTCAACGTGGAGGAGAGGGTCAAGAAGGCCTCAACGGCACTCTATGCATGTAAAAGAATGCTGGGGTGTACGTGCGGCCTATCGCCCTCTCTTTCTCATTGGGTTTTTACAGCGATTGTAAGCCCTATTCTATAATATGGAGTTCTTGTTTGGTGGAAAGCCACACAAAAAACAACATACCTCAAAAAATTAGAGGGGGTATGCAGACTATCGATGCTTTGCATTACGGGAGCCCTGAAAACAACCCCGACGGCTGCACTGTATGCCATTCTGCACATTCCACCTGTAGACCTGGTAGCAAAGAACAAAGCGTTAACGACCGCAACCAGGCTCGATGCTTCGGGGCAGCTTGAGCGCCGACCATATGGCCATAGTAGTATAGCGTCATCAGACGAACAGACTACATGATTCCCTACCTGCACTTTGAGGGAGATCTTAAGGCCACAATAGAGGTGGACGGTTGGCGCAAGGGTGCGCAAATGGCGGACGAGGCGATACATGTGTACACCGATGGTTCCAAAATAGTGGAAGGAGTAGGGTCTGCGGTATACTGCGCTGATCCGGAATTAAGCAGATCCTACAGGCTGCCGGATTACTGTAGCGTTTTCCAAGCGGAAATATTAGCCGTAACCAAAGCAGTAGAAACCCTGGAAGAGAATAGCTTAAGCTGCAACCGTGTTAACTTTTATATTGACAGTCAAGCAGCAATTAAGGCAATAATCTCGCATAGCACAGCATCTAAATGCGTGTTAGAGTGTAAGCAGTCTCTGGAGAGAATCGGGACAGGGAGAAGCATACATCTATATTGGGTCCCAGGGCATATGGGAATAGATGGGAATGAAAAAGCGGACGAATTAGCTAAAAAGGGCGCATCCCTTGAAGCTTGCTCCGTAGACGTCCCAATTAGATTGGGCGAGATTAAGCGAAGGCGAGAGGTGCACATGATCGACCAAGCAGAAAAGGCGTGGGTTCAAGCGCGGGGCTGTAAAGTGTCGAAGATTATGTGTAGGTCTTACAACCTTAGACTAACACAGTTGATTCTATCATTAAAAAGATAGGACTGTAGACTCATGACGGGTATTCTGACTGGACACTGCCTTCTGGCGTCACATGCCTTTAAATTAGGCTTGGTCAGTGATAGCAGGTGTAGGAAGTGCGGGTTGGAGGAGGAAACGATCGAGCACGTTCTGTGCTCGTGCCCTGCACTTGCCAGGCTAAGACTCCAGCTATTAGGAGTGATACAGCTGTCAGATCTAGAAGCAGCAAGTGGCTTAAGTCCTAGGAAGCTTCTAGTATTTGCCAAGAGGACGGAGTTATTTTATAACATAGGTCCTGGTTTTTGATAGGGTTTTTCAGTTTGGTCGTTAAAACAAACTTCTGGTAACACTACGGACTCAATCAGTCTATGTGAGGTCCTCATGGACCGGCCAGTTCAACCTACCTACCTACCGAAGACAATATTGTGCAGTACATCTCTACGCACGCCAATATTGATGCTTCCAATATACGCTGCACAAGATTGATAAAAAAAGATAGTGACATCAATTCTCTAGTAAGAGTTACTTTTAAAATACGCGTATTATCAACGGATTATAGCAAGGTTTTTAATGCTGCGCTATGGCCGACAAATGTCACTTTTAGGCCCTTCCGTTTTTTTTCCGAAGGCGGGAAATATCCGTCGGCTTTGTAGATGCGGATGACACTAGTCCTATTAAAAATATGCGTGATATGGGTTCAACTCTTCGCTTGACTTTGGTTCTCTAGTGTTAACGGAGGAGGACATCATCGGCGCCATAAAAAACTTAAAGTGTTCTATGCTAGTAGATGTACATCAATTATCTCCATCCTTTCTCAAGCAATGTATTTCACCTTTGATGGAACCAATATTATTAATATTTAATTTGTCGCTTAGATCAGGTAATTTTTTGGATGAATGGAAAGTTACATCAGTAATTCCAGTTTTTAAATCTGGAAGTAAAAATGATGCATCGAACTATCGACCAGTTTCTAAAATAACTTATATTTCAAACTGTTCGAAAAGTTCATTAGCCCAAAGCTTTCATTTGCTATCAAACCATACATATCGCTGTCCCAACATGGTTTTATACCAGGTCGATCTACATTTACCAATCTAGCTGTTTTTTCCAATTACTGCAGCTCAGCATTTGCAGATGGTTTGCAAGTATATTCCATTTATACGGATCTATCTAAAGCATTTAATAACTTATTAATTCATAAACTACAGTTATTTGGGTTTCAGTAATTATTTTTAGCCTGAGTGAAATCATATCTAACACAAAGAGTTAAATTTATGGTTGCTGATGGTGTAAAATCATTTTCATATGGAGCAACCTCTGGAGTTCTTCAAGGAAGTATTGTTGTTGTTGTTGTTGTAGCAATGCTCGCCCCACCTAATAGCCGCGGCCGATCACAAATTGTCATCAATATCCTCTAACGGGAGTCCAAGGAAACTTGCCGTTTCAACAGGGGTGGCCCATAAGGAAAGGGGTGTTAGAGGCGTTGGTTCCACATTACAATTAAAGAGATGGTTGGTGTCATGTGGGGACACATTGCAAGCAGGGCATACATTTTGTATGTCGGGGTTGATTCTGGATAGGTAAGAGTTTAACCTGTTACAGTATCCAGAACGAAGTTGAACAAGAGTGACACGCGTTTCCCTGGGGAGTATGCGTTCCTCTTCTGCGAGTTCTGGGTATTTTTCTTCAAGTACTGGATTCACCGGGCAATTCCCGACATAAAGGTCCGACGCCTGTCTATGGAGTTCACCAAGGACCTGCTTGTGTTTTTCCGCTTCATACGGCTGGGTTTTCAGGTGCCGTATTTCCTCAAAATGCTTACGGAGATGACTCCTTAGGCCCCTAGGCGGTGCTGGTTCGTCAATCAGATGTCTGTTGGGATGCCCAGGTTTCTGGGTATTCAACAGAAACTGTTTGGTCAGCATCTCACTTCTGTCCCTGATGGGGAGTATTCTCGCCTCATTATGCAGATGGTATTCTGGGGACATAAGAAGACAGCCCGTGGCGATTCTGAGAGCAGTATTTTTGCAGGCCTGTAGTTTCTTCCAGTGGGTGGTTTTTAGGCTTGGCGACCATATGGGTGACGCGTAGCACGTAATCGGCTGGCTAATTGCTTTGTATGTAGTCAAGAGCGTTTCTTTATCTTTTCCCTAGGTACTGCCAGCAAGGGATTTGAGGATTTTATTACGGCTCTGAATTCTTGGAACAATTTCGGTTGCGTGCGCACCAAAATGTAGATCCTGATCAAACGTCACACCCAAGATTTTGGGGTGTAGGACAGTCGGTAGCGTAGTGCCATCGACGTGAATGTTCAATATGGTCGACATTTGGGGCGTCCATGTTGTAAATAAGGTCGCGGAAGATTTAGTCGGTGACAATGCCAGGTTTCGCGAGGCGAAAAAACTGGAGAGATCAGGGAGATAGCCGTTTATTTGATTGCATAGATCATCGATCTTTGGGCCTGGGCCTGTGGCCATTATTGTGCAGTCATCGGCGTAGGAAACGATTGTGACTCCTTCCGGTGGTGAAGGTAGCTTAGATATGTAGAAATTAAACAAAAGCGGGGATAGGACACCACCCTGTGGCACCCCTTGTTTAATTCTCCTTTGTTTTGATGTTTCGTTTCTGAATTGCACCGATGCCTGCCGACCACCCAGATAATTTGCGGTCCACCTTTTAAGACATGGGGGAAGGGTGGACCCTTCCAGGTCTTGCAGTAACGAGCCATGGTTGACCGTATCAAAAGCTTTTGATAGGTCTAACGCTACGAGTACTGTTCTATGGTGGGGATATTGATTCAAACCGCAATTTATCTGGGTGCTAATGACATTTAGCGCGGAGGTAGTGCTATGAAGTTTTCTGAAGCCATGCTGATGAGGGGCTAGCTGCAAATGTGCTTGGAAATAAGGGAGCAAAATGGCTTCAAGCGTCTTTGCCACTGGCGATAGGAGAGATATCGGACGATATGACTCACCTACGTTAGCTGGTTTCCCAGGCTTTAGTAGCGGGACCACCTTGGCCATTTTCCATTTCTCGGGTATGACAAAGGTGGAAAGAGACAGGTTGAAGACATGCGCTAAATATTTGAAACCCTCTTTCCCTAGGTTTTTAAGCATCGGTATGGCTATGCCGTCTGGGCCCACTGCTTTGGATGGTTTAGCGCGACCAATGGCGTCCTCAACCTCTCTAGCGGTGATGGTGATTGTTGACGCGCTGAATTTGTGTTTATGTGCGTGTCTATTGGCTCTCCGTCTATCTTTGTCGACCGTAGGATGCATTATATATTGTCGGCAGAAAGCGCTCGCGCATTTTTTCGCATCCGACAGCACCTTATCGCCAAAGGCGATGGAAACTTTGTCTTTGTGCTTAGTCGGATTCGATAGGGACTTTACGGTGGACCAAAGTTTACCTACACCGGTAGAGAGGTTACAACCTCTTAGGTGCTCTTCCCATTTCGCCCGCTTGTGTTCGTCCACAAGCAATCTGATGCGTTGGTTTATATCCCTTATTTGGGGGTCGCCTGGATCAAGCTGTCTTATAAGGTCGCGTTCCCTCGCTAAGCTCGCGGCCTCCGCCGGGAAGTGGGCCGGATTTCGGGAATTCTCCCGGCGGGAATGAAATGTGCCGAGGCGGATTCAATGACCTTACGGAAGGCACGCTCCCCTTGGCGGGCATCAGTCGGGATGGGGAGGGCAGCAAAGCTGCTGTCTGTTGCAGATTTATATTCTTCCCACTTTCCTTTTTTGAAGTTTATGAAAGTGCGTTTTTCGGTGACGATGCAGTCGGCGGTACGCTCGAACGAAATAAGTATGGCCAGGTGGTCGGATGCCAATGTTACCATCGGCTGCCAGTTGACGCAGTTTACGAGTTCTGCGCTCACGATTGAGATATCTGGCGAGCTATGACAGCTTCCTACCATACGTGTGGGGGCGTCTTCGTTTATTGTGCAGAACGTCGTTTCGTCTATTTGATCCGCCAGCATCTCACCCCTACTGTCCGCACGCAAGTTTGAATGCCATAGGTCGTGATGGGCGCCTAAGATAATGCGATTGTTGCCAGTGAGTAAGGCCTCGATATTAGGGCGGTATCCACTGGGGCAACAGGTGACAGGTGGGATGTAGATGTTGATGATTTCTAGATTTGCATCGCCTGACCGGACAGATAGGCCTTGACGTTCTAAGACATTGTCACTGCGGTCGATGCCAGGATCAAATATATGATATTGCACAGAGTGGTGTATAATAAACGCGAGGCCGCCTCCATTTCCGCTCTCGCGGTCTTTCCTGTGGACATTATAACCAGAGCAGGTCTGCAATGCAGATCTTGCTGTGAGTTTAGTCTCTTGAATCGCAGCAATGCGGATGTTGTGCCGCTTCATGAAATCGACTATCTCCGTAATCTTCCCAGTTAGTCCATTACAGTTGAACTGCAGAATTCTGAAGTGCATGAGGGGTGACGCCGCCACTCTAGGGGTAAGTGAGGGGTGACTACGCCTAGGTTGTGGAAGGCCAGGACGCAATTGCTGTTGTGGCCTTGGGACTGGGCGCCCTTGGGCAAGCATTGGGGTACCCGGATGATTTGGGTTTGCGACCTGGCAACATGGCGCGATGAAGCCCGTCGAGGGGTTGCCGTCGCGGAGACCAAAACATCTAGGAAAGTGGCACCACCCAAGGCAGGAGCTGCATTGAGCGGATGTCGCAAACCTATATATTCTGTGCTGGCAGACGGTGCAAACGGAGGCAGGGACTAAGAGTCTGTTTCCCTGACCTGCACGATTGCTGCCAGAAAAGAGGGGGGGGAGAAGAATACGGGGGCAGGGGCTGATGCTCAGCATTGCTACCAGCTCTACTACGAAGGTAGTAGTTATGAGTGGTATCAGCTGTTTGAGTTGTTGGCGCCGTGGGGCGCGAGCAGCAGCGGGTACTTGTTGTGGCTTGCTGAGCAGCGAAGCTGCTGGAAGGTAGTGGGGATACGCTTAGGCGTAGACTACGGGACGCCCTTGGGCGTGAGCAGCAAGGAGCCACAAAAGATTTATAAAAGTTACGTGGACGTCGGGTTTTGGGATCAAGCCCAGAACAACCTGTCCGATGCAACCATCCCTTGCACGAGACACACTGAACAGAATATGACCGTCCTAAAAAGATTCTTTTCTGGCAAATGCAGCAAAACCATTTCTCAGGACCGGGGTCAGGAGACGGAACCGGATTGGGTTCGATACCTTCCCGGAGTAAGAGAATATATAGCAGTCCTGCTGCAAGGAGCTGCTGGGAGGATGAGAATTTGTGGGAGGGACGAAACAAATTAAATGGGGTCACACTGAAATGACAGTCCTTGGTCGGGAAAAATCCCGAGTCGCTCCGGTACATAGAACCGACTGCCTTGGGAAGCGTCAAGGAAGTATTCTTGATCCTCTAAAAAAAAAAAAAAAAAATCCTCTATTTTTTTGTTGTTTTCATCAATGATTGTTCAAAGTGCTTTACAATGTGTGAACATCTACTTTATGCCTATGACTTAAAAATATTCAAAAACATAAAAACTGTCAAATTTTGAAACATTGCAGAGTGAAGTAAAACAATTTCAAGAATGGTGTCTTCATAATAAACTTTCCATTAATATTGATAAATGTTGCTCGGTTACCTACTGTAAAATTAGGTCACCTCTTCAGTCTTCGTATTCTATTTCTGATACTGTCCTTAGAGTTGTATTTGACCCAAATTTTACATTTACTGAACATTTGAATTATGTCATAACTAGTCCGTATTCCTCGTTAGGATTTAGTCGGCGCAATAGCTCTTAATTTAAGTTTTTAAAATTCGCCTTGTCCGGTCTTGCCAGTAGAAGATTGTTTTCCGGTTTAGTAGTTCTTCGTGATGTCTTAAATGGAGCTATCGACTGTCCATATTTATTACATTGCATAAAATTTGTAACATCCACCTCAACCACTTAGGCTTTATAAATTAGTAATTTGTGACATGGAGAAGTTGGTCGTTCCCTGACTAATATTTTGGTTATTTTTAAACTAAAATCTTTTACATAAGTTTTCCCCTGCATGACCGTGTAGGAAAATTACTCGCACGCGATAAATTTTTGTTTGATAAAAGAAGATTGGGTAGCACTTTTATCTACACACTTTTTAACCACCATCGCCGCTTTTTTTAAAGCTGAGAAACTTAGCCAATTAAATTTCACATCTTTTCGTTTTAAAAGAAAATCCATTAAGTTCAAAATTAAGAATTATTACATATGTAGATGCATAACAGCAACTTTAAAATTTTTAAGTAAAGTTTTCGTCACTTCGATCATCTTTGCCGTGAGCCATTTACAGTGAATATCGTCTTGTTCTATCGTCATGGTGCCCAACTGTTCCTCCAACGGTTTCCGCGAAAGCGCGTCTGCTACAACGTTCATTTACCCCTTTCGGTATTATACGTCGAATGAATATTGCTGTAGTTCGAGCGCCCACCTAGCAATTCGCTCCGATGGACTCTCGATTGCGTTCAACCATTTCAACGCCAGATGGTCTGTGATCACCGTAAAATTATATCCTTCCAGATATGGTCTCATCTTTCCGTGTGGATCCCCTCTTCGCTTACCACATGGCCTAAATACTTCAGACTTCTCTTAAAGAAACTTCTTCGATATGCCCTACATGCTCTTCCAATGTAGTACTAGTGATGATAATATCGTCCAGGTAAGCGAACGCGTGTGCTTCCAACTCTGGGCCAATGACACGATTGAGGGCTCTCTGAAAGGTGGACGGGGCAGAGTGTAGAGCAAAGGGCATTACTTTCCACTGGTATAACCCGCGCCCAGGCACTGTAAATGCGGTGTAGTGCTTACTATTCTCCTCCATGGTGATTTCCTAGTAACCATTCTTTAGGTCCAAGCTGGTAATAAAGTGCGCACTCCTTAGTCTGTCCAGGATATGCTGTATGCGTGGCAATGGGTAGACATCCGGTACTGAGCGGGCGTTGAGCTGCCGGTGGTCAACACAGAGCCTCCATTTACCATTTTTCTTCTTTGTCAATACTATAGGGGCACTATGAAGGCTGTGCGATGGCTCAAAGCAACCATTCCCGATGAGCCCGTCGATCTCTTTATTTATAATTTCTTGCATCTTTGGGTTTTTGGGAGAAATATCTCTGTTTAATCGGGCGGTCGTCTTGCATCACAATCTTGTACTCGGCAACGTTAGATACTCCCGACATCTCTTCAAACATATGCAATACACGTTTTAAAAATTTACTCACCGCTGCCTCCGTACTTTCCGCCACTAGGGTGCTTGATTCCTGCCTCACATTCTCCTCAACATCTCGATGTATGCTTCCTATCATCGTTGTACATGTTACTATTTCCTGCTGGTCGTCTGCTTGTAGTTTCAACGCTTTCTTGCCACATTTTAGCTCCTGGTTAGCCTTTGACAGGTAATCGGTACCGATAACGACACTGTCTACCAATCCTGGTAACAACAGTAATTGACTCCGATGCACTTGGTCACCCAATTTCACCTCTGTATCTACTGCTTCCACTATCCTCTTTGCTCTGCCATCGCCCATCACCACCCGATTGTCTACGTTTTCCAAACTGTGCGCGTTTGGTTTCGCCGCCATTATTTCGCTCACAAAATTCCTTGTAGCTCCAGGGTCAATGGATGCTATTACCTCTTCTCCACCTAGCATTACTGCAGCTAGAATTCGCCCCTGGGTCTGCCTAAATGGCTTTACTGCGTACGAGGTTGTGCTGCTGGAGACCCCACTCCTCGATGCCAATGGGGCCTCTCGTCGTTTCCCTGCTGCCCACGACAGTAGTCGCGTGTAAGTACGCCTTGTCGGCCGCATAGCCAACAGAATTCGCGACGAGCGTTGCGAAACCCATAAGCGAAGTGTCCGCTCTCGCCGCATCGCCTGCATTCGGTCCGTGGAGCGATGTGTCCTTGTTGCTGTGTATGACAATGGTTTGCCTCGTATGTTTTTGGTGGATTTTCTTGCCTTTGGTGAGCATCCTCGGCGTGCAAATATTGGCACTTTTCTTCTTGCCGTCGTGGGGCGAACGCTCTTGCTGCTGGTCTAAATGGTTCCTTGTCTGGAGTAATGTTGTCATAGTCCTCGACCAAACTCACCAACTCCTCTAGACTGTGGACCTCGTTTCGTTTGAAGAACTTCTACTCTCTGAGGGCATTTCTATATATCCTGGTTAGCTTTTGGGCACTGGTGTATTCGGAGTGTCGCATAAGCCCTTGTAATGATAATACGTAATCTTTAAAATTCTCACCTGGCCTTTGGACACGCTGCCTGATTTCATCGCCTAAACGCTCGAAATATTGAGAACTCAGGAAAATTTTCAGGAAGCCCATTCCTGCCAGTGTCGGTTGTTGTTGCGGTAACATACCAGTGCCTCATGCTTGAGTAATTCGGGTAGCGCTCGTGGAATAGAGTTGCGGCTAACTTCGTAACTGTCTGCCAGCTCCTCGACTCGTTCAATAAACCTCAGCGGCTCCTTACACCTGTCGTATCGCAAGCCCCATTTCCGTACGCGATCCATAATATTAGCAGGTGACGTTGGTTGGTACATGGTGTATGGCGGTGTTTGTGACCCCTCTTCGTGCCTGGTTGTTTCGTTGACGTTTTCCTGTGCGTTGCAGCCTGGCGATGCTTGCTCGGTGTTTTCTTTCGGAGTTGGTGGACTTACCGCGATTACTGGTCGGGCGTGCTGTAGGGCTAATTCTGTGAATCGTTCCTGGAATCTTTTGTCGGTACCTTTAGTCTGGATGAAGCCTCTTAGGCATTGCGTAGCTCTTCCACCGATCCCCTGTCTTCCAGCCCAAACTCAGATGCGTATTTGAGAAGTTCCTCACGATTGAGGTAATACACCTAAGTTACCTTCACCATGCCTGCTGATTATTTTGCTTTCCCTCTGTGCTTCTTCCTCTGGAGATTTTGTATCTCGCAATCCTCTGTGGTTTGTGTCTCGAAATCCTCTGTGTGGTTCTTGAGATTCTCTCGGTTTTGATTACTCTGGTTAGAGTCCCTGCTCGGGCGCCATTTGTAACGGACCTTTCCTTATGCCGGGGTAGAACTCGGTCCGTCCAGGGTTCCCTAGAATAGAGGTAGGTACCTAGTAAAAAGAAATCCTGTAATAATCTATAAACGTATGTATGTATTTTATTCAAATTATTATTTTCTCTTAGGTCTAAGCCTGGCTAATTAAAGGGCGGCGGAGGTGAAAACCACCCACTAATCCTTCCGGTTGATGGGGGTGAGAACCGCCCAACAAATATACTGACTAACGGGGTTATTCTGTGTACTTGACAAATTGTCAATAAGTTGACAAGTAATCAAGATTTTTATCAAGTTGACAAATATTTCTATTCTGTGCATAGCTTGACAACTCTAAAAAGCTCCACGACCTGTGCTTTTCACAATATTGGGGTGACCTAAGTTAGCTAAGCGTGGAGCAATTGATGGCGAGCAGTTTAATGTGAGTTATAAGGGAGTAATTTGATGTGCTTGTATGTGTATGAATCGTGGCACAGTGGATGACGTACCCGACTCACACGTTTGGGGTTGCGGGTTCAAAGCCCACTGCAAGCAAGCATTTTTTAAATTTATTAATTTTTTTTATTTTATAAATTATTATTTTAATGGACTGTATTTTATTTGCATTTAAATCAACGGTTTAGTGCAACAATCGCGAAATGGAAAAAACGTAAGAGTTAAATATTGTTCTTAATTTTTTGTAACAAATATTTTAAAATCATAGTTTTTTCAAAGAAATCAAAAGTGGAACGTGCTACGCATGAGCAATTGGAGCGATATGTCTCATTTTATGCTTCTAACCCCGAAATTGGAATAGGAAAAAATAATCCGCTGGGTTTTTTGGGGGTCATTTCGGCATGGCTTTGGGGACTCCCTCCGGGCATTTGGGGTTTCCCTCGGGGTCATTTGGGGATCATTCCGGGACGGGTTTGGGGACTCCCTCGGGGTCATTTGGGGGACATTGCGGGATTGTTTTGGGGTCCCCATCGGGTGCATTTGGGGGTCGTTCCGGGATCTTTTTGGGGACTCTCGGAATAATTTGGGTGTCTTCCGGGAACCCCCTCGGGGTCTTTTCGGGGTGGTTTTGGCGACTCCCTCGGGGTCTTCCCAGGGTGAATTGGGGTCGTGCCGGGATGTTTTTTGGGACTCCCTCGGAGTCATTTGGAAGAATTCTGGGATGGTTTTGGGGACTCCCTCGGGATCACTTGGGGGTCATTCCGGGATCCATTTGGGGACTCCCTCGGGGTCATTTCGGGGCCATCCGGGATGGTTTTGGGGACTCCATCGGGTCCTCCCGGGGTCATTTAGGGGTCGTTCCGAGATCTTTTTGGAGACTCTCCGGGGGTCACTTGGGGGAAATAACCCGCAAATAACCTCGAGGGAGTCCCCAAAACCATTCCGGAATGACCTCGGGAGAGTCCCAAAAAGATACCGGAACGACCCCTAAATGACACCGGGAGGATCAGATGGAGTCCCCAAAACCATCCCGGAATGATCCCCAAAGGACCCCGAGGGACTCCGCAAAACCTCCCCGTAATGATCCCCAAATGGCCCCGCAGGAGTCCCCAAAGCCATGCCAAAATTGCCCCTAAACGACCCCGAGAGAGTCCCCATAAACATCCCGGAATGATCCCCAAATGACCCCGAGGGAGTCCCCAAAACCGTCCCGGAATGATCCCCAAATGACCCCACGGGAGTCCCCAAAGCCATGCCAAAATTACCCCTAAAGGACCCCAAAAGAGAGTCGCCATAAACATCTCGGAACGACCCCCAAATTACCCCGAGCAAGTCCCCATAAACATCCCGGAATGTCCTCCAAATGACCACGAGGGAGTCCCCAAAACCGTCCTGAAATTACCCCCGAAATCCCCAGAGGATCTTCCCACAATAATAGCAAAAGTAATAAATCTTCCACTTTCTCTCGATCGCACAATAACAGAATTCTAATTTAAGTTTATCCGTATAAATTATCAAGAGCGTTTGACTTATTGACAATTTGTCAGCTAAAAGGCTTTTTATTTTTTACATAGAATAGCAATTACTTGATAAATTATCAAACTTGACAAATAAGCAAGATGGTGAATTTGTCAAGTGCACAGAATAGGGCTGTAAGTCCTCGTGAGGTGAAAGCCCCCAGGTGTACTATTCGCTGACCAGTTTAACCAGCCAACTACTATACCTAGCCAGTGCTATCCAACACTCAATTTATTTAAGGATTTGTCGGCCTTTTATACTAATATGCGCGCAGGCAAACGGCGATATTACAATAACAATGTTTAACCACTAAAATTATATCTATTTAACATCTCTATTATGATACATGCTCCTTTTGTCTTAATCTTCAAATAATTTTACTTAACATAAGCTACGCGCCTAATGCGGCAGTTACTCACGAACGTATCTTATGAGTGTGCAATGTAAACGAAAACTCACCGACGTAGCCCGGAACGTAGAAATCAAAACAATTTTGATTTTTTCCGTAAGAACGTTTCAGCTGATCGTTCTCTCACTAGACAGAGTTGCCTAGTAAACTTTTGTGCGCTAATTTTTGATCGTTTGCACTGTTATGCAAAAACACCTAATTAAAGTTTCAAAAATTGTGAAAATAATTCGAAATAATTATGTAAAAGTGCAGATTATAAATATGTAATCTGTTTATACTTATTTAATATTTATTCCGGCCTTTTACAATATCAAAAATTAAATTGGGAAAAGTTGATGTTTCCATAAGCATGCATGCAAAATGGTCAATGGCAACAGTGCTTATCTGTAAACAAAACACACACAAATATGTTATGTACATGTACACAGCTGCACACATTGATTCCTACGGGCTTGAGAGTTCGGTCAAACGAGCTTCGTACGACAAACGTCCGTACGTACGGCACCGTCGGCGGGTAACTGCCGCATAACTTCCACTGTACGTGGGGGTTCAATTTAAGTTCTACTTATATGTACAGGGGGGATTAATTCAATTTCTACTTGTATGTAAATATGCATTTGGCGTAAAAATCATGTATTTCATATGTTTATGTTAAATAATATATATATAAATTTGGCATTTTAATAATTTACAAAAATATATAAATATGTATATATAAATTTATGTGTACATAGGTAAATAATTAAATTAATTCATTTTATGTACAAAGTATTTACATTTTAATTTTTAATTCAAAATATATATTTATAATGTTGTGGGGAACTTGAAAGCCTTTGGATTTGGGGTCCTCACATCGCGGTGAGGTCCAGGACCTCCTCCTTTACCGCAGTAATAAAAGTCGGGTCATTCCCCCTATTACATATTCAAAGTCCCTCATCTACAATAAAAGTAAAGAAGGACTCACCTCTGGGTTCCCATCGGCACCTAGAATCACGCCAACACCTCTCCGCCTTGCTTCAGCGGTGATTTCCCCCAGTATCGCAGGTGGTGGCCCCGCTACGTCCCATGGGGCATTTACGCTAAGACCCCCCACATTTCGTTTCTGCCTCGCTCAAGGCAGACCGTGGTTACTTCAGCATTGCTGAAAGCACACAGGATCTAGGCTTACCTGCCACCGCATGCACCAAGGTGTTGAATTTTTCCGTCCTTAATCCATAAGTATTTCTGCCGTTACTACTCAGCCACGGCTCCTGGACAAGGACTATATTCAGTCCGCCTTTTTAAAGGCAGAGCAACAAATTTGCGGAAGCCGCCTTAGAGTGCTGAAGATTGATTTGACGGATTATCATCAACACCACTCTTCTTCCGCACCCCATCCTTGGCGGATTCGGCCGCGGAGGCTCGGAAATCCTCCTCTCCACCAAACAGACGATTTACACCGATGACCGATCCCGCGGTCGATGATTCGCCCTCGGAGGCTAGGAGCTCCTCCTCTGTCCTATCAGCCAGACGACCAACACTGATGACAGATACCAAGGTCTCTGGGGGAGAGGACCCATCTCCCCTGGAATCGACGTGGGAGATTTTTAGGACCACACGCTCGAGACCATAGGAGATAACCCCCCTCATTTCAGAGAGAAGACCAGTGGACTCTGCGTTTAGCAGAATCAGCACTTGCCGACGTGGCCCAAGGGCCTCCTCCACTCTAAGGACCCTCCCGTTATGCGTCGGAAGGTTCGGGTTGCACGCTCGGCACAATGACTTGGGGGTGCGGGTTTTATCGAGTTGTCGTCTCTAGATTTATTTATTTATTTATTTATTTAGAATGTGTGGGTGTACATGTAAGACTGAGTCTTTTGAAGTACAATACAAAAGTGGAAATTCAAAAAAAATCTTAAAACTTAGGTCTATTACAATTCGCAAGTAACTTACAACATAAATGTAGTATTTTAAATTCAAAACTGATTTAATATTAATATTATATTTGTAATTTTAAAGCTAGAATTTGAAAAATTCAGTAAAAGGAAAAAGAAAGGAACGAAATATGCATAGAGCAAGTCAGATCGCAATCACTTTCACACTGTAGAAATAAAATAATTGTGAATTACCCTTCTGTAGTTACATCTACCCATAGCAGCTTTGACATCTTCTGGAATTGAATTCCAGAGCCTAGCAGCATTAACGAAGAAAAGCCGTGAAGAGGACAGGTATTTTTATTTAGGGATTATCAGAGTTTGATGCCTTCTGGATCTTGTTAGTATTAATTTAACGTAAAGGTATTCCGGAGCTTTATACTCTAAAAGCTTATACATGAACGTACAATTTCTAGCAGCAAGACAGTTGGAAATAGTACACCCCAGAATTTTGGTCTTCCATGCAGTGATGTGATCATATCTTTTGAGTCCGTAGACGTAAGGCGTAACATTGTTAAACGTGACATCAATTTTGTGCGACGAAGCAGAATCTAGCTTGCTATATACAAGCTCAGAATAGGTGATGTGGGGTAGAATTAGTCGAAGTGCCAGTTTCTTTCTCGTCTCAAGAGGCGTAAATGAAGCTGTCATTCGTAATCTACGTAGAACAATATACACTTTGCTTACAACTTTGTTTATATGGTCAGAGCAAGTCATCGTAGAGTTTACAACAAATCCCAAATTTTTAACCTTTTCAGTAAATACTAAATCAGCGTTACCAATATACAACTTTGGGATATCTTCTACATGCACTACACAGCTACTTATATATATGACTTAACAGCATTCAAACAAAGACTATTAACAGTACTCCATTGTGAAATAGATAACAGATCACAATTAATTTTATAGCACAAATCGTCAACAAGACCAACACGCCTGTACAAATACAGTTGTATATCGTCAGCACAGGCGTGAACCTCTACATGCTGACACACAGAGAATACATCATTGACAAAGAGACTAAATAAAAGGGGACCAAGAACAGATCCTTGCGGTAGACCAGAGGTAACGATACTAGACATAGAGGAGAGCTGCAGGTCACTTTCTGAGTTCTTCCAACAAGGTTACTAGCCATACGGTTTAGAGCACTATCAGAAAACCCGAAAAAATACTTGAGCTTTTTGCAAAGAATATCATGATTCACTAAATCAAATGCTTTCGAAAAGTCTAAAAAGTGTAAGATGTCCTTTGTCGAACTCAATCCTTATATCGTCCATTATTTTTATCATAGCTGTAGAACAGCTGTGTTTTGGCCGAAATCCAGATTGCAATGGGGCAAGTAGTTTATTCCGTTTTACAAAAGCAGAAATGTGTATTGCCATTAAGGATTCACACACTTTCGAAAAAGCTGGCAGTATGCTTATCGGTCTATAACCACTTGGGCTCGTGGCATTCTCCTTTTTTTGAATAGGTATTATGACAGCTTTTTCCAATCCGTTGGCAAAATCTCAGTTGTGAAGCTGTAATTTATTATTTCAGTCAGAGTTCCTATAATAAACGGCAATGCTAGCTTCACAAACTGAAGAGATATCCCATCATTGCCTATAGCATTTGATTTAACCATAGTGAGGGATTTTAATACCTCAGACTCGGTTACTCATTCAAATTGAAAATTTTCATTTGTGCTAAGGTTATCTACAAATATCTGTGCTGGGGGAATGGGCATATCTCTACTGGCACTTGCGATGTAATTGTTCAGTACATTGGGGTCTATTTTACATTCCTCCTGTGCTTCACCATGAACATTCAGCCTTTTCAAATTGCTCCAGAGTCCCCTTGTCGGTAACGACGGACTAAGGTTGGCATCGCAATACACTCTTTTTGCATTTTTTATACTAAGTTGAGCAGAGCTCACAGAGTATATTAAGTTTGATTGGATAACGGTTGGTTGTACAGATATAAAGGAATCGAGATAGATATAGACTTCCATATATCAAAATCATCAGGATCGAAAAAAAATTTGATTGAGACATGTCCGCCCGTCCGTCCGTTAACACGATAACTTGAGCAAATTTTGAGGTATCTTGATGAAATTTGGTATATAGGTTCCTGAGCACTCAACTCAGATCGCTATTTAAAATGAACGATATCGGACTATATCGAAAATTTCGAAAAACCGAAAAAGTGCAATAATTCATTACCAAAGACAGATAAAGCGATGAAGCTTGGTAGGTGAGTTGAACTTATGACGAAGAATAGAAAATTAGTAAAATTTTGGACAATGGGCGTGGCACCGCCCACTTTTAAAAGAAGGTAATTTAAAATTTTTGCAAGCTGTTATTTGGCAGTCGTTGAAGATAACATGATGAAATTTGGCAGGAACGTTACTCCTATTACTATATGTACGCTTAATAAAAATTAGCAAAATCGGAGAAGGACCACGACCACTTTTAAAAAATTTTTTTTTTTTAAGTAAAATTTTAACAAAAAATTTAATATCTTTACATTATATAAGTAAATTATGTCAACATTCAACTCTAGTAATAATATGGTGCAACAAAATACAAAAAAAAAAAAGAAAGTTTCAAAATGGGCGTGGCTCCGCCCTTTTTCATTTAGTTTGTCTAGGATACTTTTAATGCCATAAGTCGAACAAAAATTTCCAAATTCTTTTGAAATTTGGTAGGGGCATAGATTTAGTGACGTTAACTGTTTTCTGTGAAAATGGGCGAAATCGGTTGAAGCCACGCCCAGTTTTTATACACAGTCGTCCGTCTGTCCTTCCGCATGGCCGTTAACACGATAACTTGAGCAAAAATCGACATATCTTTACTGAACTTAGTTCACGTACTTATCTGAACTCACTTTATCTTGGTATAAAAAATGAACGAAATCCGACTATGACCAGGCCCACTTTTTCGATATCGAAAATTACGAAAAATGAAAAAAATGCCTTAATTCTATACCAAATACGAAAAAAGGGATGAAACATGGTAATTGGATTGGTTTATTGACGCGAAATACGACTTTAGAAAAAACTTTGTAAAATGGTTGTGACACCTACCATATTAAGTAGAAGAAAATGAAAAAGTTCTGCAGGGCGAAATAAAACACCCTTGAAATCTTGGCAGGTATTACATATATAAATAAATTAGCGGTATCCAACAGATGATGTTCTGGGTCACCCTGGTCCACATTTTGGTCGATATCTGGAAAACGACTTCACATATACAACTACCACCACTACATATACAATACTCATTAACACCCATATTGTACAAACGTATTCTAGAGTCACCCCTGGTCCACCTTTATGGCGATATCTCGATGGGCGACCATCTATAGAACGAAGGCCCACTTCCTTTTAAAAATACTCATTAACACCTTTCATTTGATACCCATATCGTACAAACAAAGTCTAGAGTGACCCCTGTTCCTTCTGTATGGCGATATCTCTAAAAGGCGACCACCTATACAACTACCACCACTCCCTTTTAACACCCTCATTAATACCTTTATTTGATACCCATATCGTACAAACACATTCTAGAGTCACCCCTGGTCCACCTTTATGGCGATATTTCGAAACGGCGTCCACCTATAGAACTAAGGCCCACTCCCTTTTAAAATACTCATTAACACCTTTCGTTTGATACCCATATTATACAAACGTATTCTAGAGTCACCCCTGGTCCACCTTTATGGCGATATCTCGAAAAGGCGACCACCTATACAACTACCACCACTCCCTTTTAAAACCCTCATTAATTCCTTTAATTTGATACCCATATATTACAAACACATTCTAGAGTCACCCCTGGTCCACGTTTATGGCGATATTTCGAAACGGCGTCCACCAATAGAACTAAGGCCCACTCCGTTTTAAAATACTCATTAACACCTTTAATTACATATCCTTATTGTACAAACGCATTCTACAGTCACCCCTGGTCCACCTTTATAGCCATATCTCGAAACGGCGTCCACCTATGGAACTAAGGATCACTCCCTTTTAAAATACTCATTAAAACTTTCTTTTGATACCCATATTGTACAAACAAATTCTAGGGTCACCCCTGGTCCACCTTTATGGATATATCTCGAAACGGCGTCAACCTATGGAACTAAGGATTAATCCATTTTAAAATACTCGTTAACACCTTTCATTTGATACCCATATCGTACAAACAAATTCTAGAGTCAACCCTGATCCACCTTTATGGCTATATCCGTAAATGGCGTCCACCTATAGAACTATGGCCCACTCCCTCATAAAATACTCTTTAATGCCTTTCATTTGATACACATGTCATACAAACACATTCCAGGGTTTCCCTCGGTTCATTTTCCTACATGGTTATTTTCCCTTATGTTGTCACCATAGCTCTCAACTGAGTATGTAATGTTCGGTTACACCCGAACTGTTACGGCCAATCTTATACTGTGCCCAATCACATGTTGCTCTAGTTCTTCTCCATCTGGCATAAAATCTAGTTTTAGTTTTTATTGCTGACCTAACTACATTGTTGTACCAGGGGCAAGATGTATTTAAGGCTTTAAAAATTCTAACGGGTACATGCTTATTAAATAAAATAAATAAAAATAAATGTAAGGCGCGATAACCTCCGAAGAGATCTAAGGCCGAGCTTCTCTTCCAATTTGCGTCGTGCTCCTCTTGATTTTCCCTACAAATTGGCCGGACGGGACCTACATGTTTTATACCGACTCCGAACGGCATCTGCAAGGCAGATGAGTTTTCACTGAGAGCTTTTCATGGCAGAAATACACCCGGAGCGCTTGCCAAACACTGCCGAGGGGCGACCCCGCTTAGAAAAATTTTCTTCTAATTGAAAAACCTTATTTCTAAAATTTTGATGTTGCTTTGCCCGGGAGTTGAACCCAGGGCATACGGTGTGATAGGCGGAGCACGCTACCATCACACCACGGTGCTTATTAAATAATTGGGTTAAATTTGTATTTAAAAAAATCAAGTTTTTCGTCTACAGTCTCATATAACCAACACTCAGACCAATTAACATAAGACAGACTAGCGTGCAAATCACTGACGTTCACCGACTTCAAGTCACGATACACGAAAGTACTACAATTAGGACAATTACATGACACGTCAAGTGAACAAAATAGCAAGTCATGGTCCGATATAAAAAACATTTGGTCAAATTTTAAAACATTGTCAGAACTGGATGTAATAACAAGATCTAATGGGCTAGGACTAGAGTTGTTGGCATATCTCGTTGGGATGAATCTGTTTACTACAGTGAGACCTGCAGTAGATACATGGTCAAGTAGTTTAGCTGTGTAAGAGTCACTTAAACGAAGGTTTACATTAAAATCACCACATATAACATAACGCTCATAATCAATTACATACGTAGATAAAACAACAAAAAACGAATCTAACATGCAACACTTATGAGGGTTATACACACATGATACTAATACTTTAGTTCCGTTGTTAGAAATTTCTGCAATAATAAATTCCGTTCCAGTAGGATTTAAAACTGCCAAGGTTTTAATTGAGAGGTTAGACCTGCAATAAATTGCCACACCTCCGCCTCTTCTGTGTGAGCGGTCATGCCGTATTAAATTAAAGTGGGGAATACTGTAATGGAAGTCAGAAATAGCAGGGTTAAACCACGTTTCCGACACACAAATGACATCAACTCTAGAGTTTCCAAAAATATCCCTAACATAGTCCAACTTTTCTCTGTTGAGACTTCTCGCGTTAAAATGTATACCATTAAATCCATTGGACTGGCGGCATACAATTTCTATTAAAGTTTTATGACTTCCATTAATGTTGCCAGTCGATGTCCTGTAGGGGTTTAAATCCATCACACCGAATGTTTGAAAGAGCAACTACAAAATTTATGTAACACAAAAACAATATAACACAACAGAGATAAAATATGATCGCAGCTTAGAAAGGCATATACAAGTTTAGAGTAAAAAGAAAACAGAAGAGCAGATGAAAGAAGCAAGAAAATTAGCAGAGAATATAAAAATGGGAATGTAAACAAATAATGTAGAGTCAGCAAGGGGAAGAGAGGAGAAAAGAAACAACATATAAGTGACTTAATTACTAAGCTTAAATAATTATGCACTTGCTTATACATATAGTGCAAAAACATTGTTACTTCGGTTTGGCACCAATAAGGGCATGAAATTCGGCTCTGCTGCTAACTTGTTTCATCTCATCCCCGCTCGTTAACCTCACAAAGACTTTGCAACGAATAGAAAATGCTGCCGCTAATTGGTTTTTCCGCCTAAGCTGTGATGCATTCGCCATAATTTCACGCTGCATTTTGGGTAAACTCTCATGAACATAAATAGAGTTATATCCCGGCATATCCACATCAGAGAGTGACAACGATTTCTTTTTATTTTTGCAGCATAGAGCTATTGATTTCAACAGCTGATTGCGCTCATTTGCTGTGAACAGCTTTACAACAATAGGCAAACATTAGCATATTTTTGCCCTTTTGTTTTTCACGTTTCGCAGCCGAAAAGCGTCGCGGTGGAGGTTTGTGCTCAGCTGCTTTAAATTCTCCCAAAAATTTCACTCAAACACTCACCAGGTTCTTGTGGAATGCTATTTATTATAACATGCTTTCGAGAACGCAGATCTGTGCCTTAGCAGACGTCAGTTCTCTGTGCATAGAGAGAACATCACCAGCAGCATTTTCGAGAACAACAACTGTTTTATCTACTGCAGCAATGGTCATTTTAAGATTTGCTGTTTCAGCTACCATCTCAATTATCTTCTGCATAATTCTCTCCTCTTTTTTTGACACTACTGCAGTCAACCGCTCAGTTTGCTGTTCAAGCTTACGCTCTATCCACTCATGTGTGACTGGCGAAGATGAAAGAGGAGTTGAAGGGGGGGGGGGGGGGGGGGGGCAGGTTTTCCACGGGATTTATCCGTGGTGGTGCAGACGAGATTATTTATTGTTTATTTTTATTGATTTTTCTTTGAGCGTGAGCGTGTTTTGGTTTAGATGACAAAAAGAGTTCACAGCGCGCACATACACCGATTAGTTAATAACTTTTGGCAAATTTCGTTACTAGGAAAACGTGCAAATATTTCAGAGCACCAAAAAAACACGACTTACTCGATTGACATACTATATAATAGATCAGCCATTATCAGGAGAAGGAGGGGCACCTCATGCAGGACGTGATAACTAATCACGCGTGACAATTCGTCACTACGGCCGGTCTAAGACTGATACCAGTCCCTAATCCAGAGGCTGGAACCACGTATGATATCCAAGCCAAGAATCTTGGCCACAAATTTGCAGTGCTTACAAGGCGATTATTTATTTTGTGGTATTTGCAATTACAAAATTCACGTTGAATGTTCAAATATTTCTGTTGATGCTGCCAATATTCTGATTGATAATAAAAACTTAATGTACAAGTAACAATTGTGTTGCTATGTTCTCTCGTGCTAAGGTTCATAAAGCTTTAAAAAGTGTTGACGCGTTGCAGAATTTTCTTAAGCTCCTCAGTCCAACGGAGACACAATCGGATTGTAAAGCAAACACCAACAATAAAATTTCGTTCTGTTACCGAAGACAATATTGTGCAGTACATCTCTACGCACGCCAATATTGATGCTTCCAATATACGCTGCACAAGATTGATAACAAAAGATAGTGACATCAATTCGCTAGTAAGAGTTACTTTTAAAATACGCGTATTATCAACGGATTATAGCGAGGTTTTTAATACTGCGCTATGGCCGACAAATGTCACTTTTAGGCCCTTCCGTTTTTTTCCGAAGGCGGGAAATATCCGTCGGCTTTATAGATGTGGATGACACTAGTCCTATTAAAAATATGCGTGATATGGGTTCAATTCTTCGCTTGACTTTGGTTCTCTTGTGTTAACGGAGGAGGACATCATCGGCGCCATAAAAAACTTAAAGTGTTCTAAGCTAGTAGATGTACATCAATTATCTCCATCCTTTCTCAAGCAATGCATTTCACCTTTGATGGAACCAATATTATTAATATTAAAAATGATGCATCGAACTATCGACCAATTTCTAAAATAACTTATATTTCAAACTGTTCGAAAAGGTCATTAGCCCAAAGCTTTCATTTGCTATCAAACCATACATATCGCTGTCCCAACATGGTTTTATACCAGGTCGATCTACATTTACCAATCTAGCTGTTTTTTCCAATTACTGCATCTCAGCATTTGCAGATGGTTTGCAAATCTATTCCATCTATACGGATCTATCTAAAGCATTTAATAACTTATTAATTCATAAACAGTTATTGGGTTTCAGTTATTTGGGTTTCAGTAATTATTTTTAGCCTGGGTGAAATCATATCTAACACATAGAGTTAAATTTATGGTTGCTGATGGTTTAAAATCATTTTCATATAGAGCAACCTCTGGAGTTCTTCAAGGAAGTATTCTTGATCCTCTATTTTTTGTTGTTTTCATCAATGATTGTTCAAAGTGCTTTACAATGTGTGAACATCTACTTTATGCCTATGACTTAAAAATATTCAAAAACATAAAAACTGTTAGATTTTGAAACATTGCAGAGTGAAGTAAAACAATTTCAAGAATGGTGTCTTCATAATAAACTTTCCATTAATATTGATAAATGTTGCTCGGTTACCTACTGTAAAATTAGGTCACCACTTCAGTCTTCGTATTCTATTTCTGATACTGTCCTTAGATCCTTGGTGTTGTATTTGACCCAAATTTTACATTTACTGAACATTTGAATTATGTCATACCAAATCCGTATTCCTCGTTAGGATTTAGTCGGCGCAATAGCTCTGAATTTAAGTTTTTAAAATTCGCCTTGTCCGGTCTTGCCAGTAGAAGATTGTTTTCCGGTTTAGTAGTTCTTCGTGATGTCTTAAATGGAGCTATCGACTGTCCATATTTATTACATTGCATAAAATTTGTAACATCCACCTCAACCACTTAGGCTTTATAAATTAGTAATTTGTGACATGGAGAAGTTGGTCGTTCCCTGACTAATATTTTGGTTATTTTTAAACTAAAATCTTTTACATAAGTTTTCCCCTGCATGACCGTGTAGGAAAACTACTCGCACGCGATAAATTTTTGTTTGATAAAAGAAGATTGGGTAGCACTTTTATCTACACACTTTTTAACCACCATCGCCGCTTTTTTTAAAGCTGAGAAACTTAGCCAATTAAATTTCACATCTTTTCGTTTTAAAAGAAAATCCATTAAGTTCACAATTAATAATTATTACATATGTAGATGCATAAAAGCAACTTTGAAATTTTTAAGTAAAGTCCTATAAAGAATTTAACAACAAAGGTAATCAATAATCGATTGGAGGTCAGATTCGATTTCTCTTAATTACATTTCTTTTATGCTATAGGATCTACCCAAAAATAGGATACATACAGGAAAGTAGAGGGAAATTTCCTTTTCCAGCTCTCCTAACCACTAGCACTAAAATTTGACATACAAAATATAAAATCGTGCGGAAATCAAAAATATTAGTTGAAAGTCAAAAGGAACAAGCCAAAAAAATTAGTGCGGTGAAAAGTTAAAAAACGTGAAAAGAAATATCCTTTATTTTCTTTTTTTAAAAAGAAAAAAGATGCATTCACTGCACAAATAAATTATGTATACACATACATAAACCTATAAGAGAATTGTGAAAAAAGTTTATTTTTACAACCAAAAAATATGAATACTTAAACAGAAAGAAAACCCTATTTATTATATAAAAAAAAGAAAGAAAGGAAAAACTATATTTATTATAAAAGTTAAATACGAAATTCAAAATTTGTAAATATTATATACATAGTAATAAATATTATATACATATGCATGTGCCTTTTCATACAGGAGCTTACAACGGAGCACAATGTCACATTCTCGACAAAAACTCGAATGCTGATTACTCGCCTTGTGCAACCCACAGTCTGAATTTATGTGGTGTTGATGCTGCAGAATGTTGTACGGCTGCAATTACTTTCCTCGGAGTTGCACAAAAATGTTTCGCTTTTTTCAACAGCAATCCACAACGATGGGACATCTTCAAATAAAAGGTACCGAGCTCTCTTCACAGTCTTTCAGACACTAGGTGGTCGACTTGAATTGAGGCAATCAGACCATTCGCAAACCATGTTCCATTAACGCAAGCACTAAACGCATAACTTAAGCTAAATTTGACTGCACAATCATACGGAGATATTACCGCCATTATCAAGTTCGAATGTATCTTGCTGTCCTCAATTTGGTTCAAAATACTGACTACCATTAATGAAAGAAACGTTGTACTCCAGGCTAGAGGCGCAACCATAGATGTTGAGGTCCGACATCTGGTTCACCCCATAAATTCAGAAAACAAAAATTCAGAAAGACTTTTTTTCAGAAAACATTAGTTAAAAAAACTTTTTCAGGAAACCAAAAGTAAGAAGTATAATTTCAATTTACAATTTTCCCCAACATTTGTGTTGCTTTACGTATCTTTTGCACTATACCTGTCACTGTAGCTAGTGCAGAACTTTTCTTTCAGCGTCCTTGCAATAATCAAAAACTTTCATAGATCGTGTTCATCTCAAGAGCGAGTTTCAGGACTTGCCACGCTTTGTGTTGAATCCGTTTTAAAAGATGGTTAAATTTGATATTATTATAAAAAAAGTTGCAGCGAAAAAGCTAGAAAAACCGCTCTTTGATATCCGAACCTTCTATATTGAATAATTAAAATTTATAATAAAAATATTACCAAATAATTAGAAGGAATTATTTAAAACAATACTTGGCTGTTAAAAGATTTTTATTTGTACGTTACAATAAAACAGTATGTTTAGGCCCAATGCCTAACTTTTACTTGATTGACGGCGCCCCTCCCTAACGTTTTAATGATACTTCCAGTCACCCACACTCATGCCGCATTTGTGTGCATGCATACACATGCATGCGTTTCATACATACACATGCATGTGTGTGTGTGCAGGTTGTCAGCACCCATACACGTATATGTGGGGGCGGTTGTGTGTGTGGCCTTTCCCCTCCTTAACACCAGAGGACTTTTTCGCGGCTTAGCGGTTGTCATCAACGGGACAACCGGCCTCTTTTTTGATCGACCGCCAAGCAGTTCACATCGCCCAGGATCACCATCGTCATTTTGCGACATTAAGGTAACATTATACCCATTGTATATTTTTTGCACTTTGAATTAAATATTCTTTTATAATGAGGAAATCCTCTTTGCGTTCTTTATTTATTTCGAGCGAACCATACCAATCCCGAGATCGACCCGTGTGCGCCAGCCCATTGCCGGTTTCCGACGCACCCAGGCCGAACACATTATAAATAGTAAATATTCTGCGTTCATTTTATATTCAGCCTTTTGCTCATACGGGCACGCTTTGCACATTTAAGTGCTAGGTGAGGGACGATCAAGTGCAGGTATGTGGGGCGAAGAACACAGGAAGAGAATAATATACAAACACACATAAGATTTATAAAGAGAGAGTATTTGGCCTTATACATGTGTGGAAAATAGAGCTGCCAACGCTCTAATTTTGTTCAAATTATTAAGCGTTTTAGGATAAACTAGCCTTTATTTACCGGCAGCTTCGCTCGCACTAAAGGCCACAAATATGTAATGTCGCTTTTGTGTTTCACAACTCGAACTGAATTTTAAGTTGTAATTTTAAAAGTTCCTTTATGATTCAAATCATAAACAAAGCAAGTTTTAAAATTAGAAAAATGGTCGCCGTAAACTAAACACACATGCAACAAATGCTCCAACAATTTTTGCAGTGTGGATTTAACGATATATGTATGTGAGCTGAAGAAATTTGAAAATTCCTCCATAATTTGAAATTTATAAATGAAAGCAGTAATGTTTATAATAAAACTGTTAAAATTAGTCGTTGTTTATGCGATTGGTACCTTTTTTTATTTGTAAACTGATACATTCTTTCTAGGCTCACGGCAAAACTGCTAACAAGTCTGAAAAGGTTTCGTTTTCCCACGATTGTATACGAAACGTGCATTAGTACGTTTTTCTACTACTACTTCCTCTAATGCTACTACTTTAAAAATACTTTTTTAAATACTTTTATGTATATATTGCAAAATGAATCGGCTTATAATTAAATGAATGTGAAGGCGAAATGAATGTCAATAATGCGCTGCTTAACATAAAGTCGACTTCAGTCTATGGTTATTCCGTTTTTCGAATGTCTTGCAAAAAAATTCATGTTTTTGTTTTCATGCTATTGCAACACAGTTTGGGAATTGGTTTTCGAGGTTGAGAGAGAATATTTTCATTTCAGTTTTTTAGTGTTTCCGCAACCTTCTTGCGATGAATATCGTTTGAGACGAAGCGTTCGATATTTCCAATGTATTTTTTTACACCCCTAATACCCCAAAACACACAAACGTCTCACCTAGCACTCGCTGGCACTGAAACTGATTTAGGAGCCGAAAATAGGCTCATCCTTGCACTACACACACAAACGAGTGTTTGAGATTATTTCCGACGGCAATGCTAAACATGCGTGAGTAGAAATATTCACCTCGTTTCCTCAGGCAAGGAGAGTTACATGATGTAAGGTAGTATAAAGTGTGCTAGTGGGGGTTTCCAAAAAAAGGTATGTGTGTAAATAAAGGCCGAGGAGAACATGGATGGGAGGGTTACGAGCCACCAAACCACATACCATCGTTGGTTTGGCTATGTTTGGTGAGGTTAATAACATCCTTTTTGAGCCCATTTGTGTTGTTATTATAGTAGCATACTCGCCCAGATTGTAGCTTATCACGTTGGTTATGGACTCTGGTATATTTTATTTTTTTTGTTTATTTGTTAGCCATTTGTTTTCTATAATAAAATGTCCTGTTGGTGATAGTTTCGAGGATAGCCAAGAACCTCCCCAGACACTGAAGCTTGGCCATTGTCAGTGGGTCCTCGACTATTCTTGTGCTAGTAAACTCTAATTTAAATTTACACAACTCTTTCTTCAGGTAATATTACAAACTTAATTTTCCAAGACGATGTCTGCGTCTTAATAATTTCTTTGCAGTTGACCTTTGCAAAACAAAGTATGCTCAGAATGAACCTATCATCAGACTATTAACTGAATTTAACTTGCTATGTAGAGAAATAAATTTAAATATATTTGCTAACCGTAATGAATTCAAACAAATACTATGCATTTACTATTCATAAATTTTTAAATACTGCGTCTAAGTCTGAAAGGTTTTTGAACCATTGACTTAAATAAATAAATAAATATAGCTAGAAGAAAAACATAAACTACAACTATACATGTATATAGCTAAATAACCAAGCATGAGATACAATTGTTCTAGAAGGCATGTTCGTGAAACGTCTAGACTTTAGGAGAAATGGACGAACGAGGTAACCGAGAGTATAAAAGCAGCGCAAGCTAAGGAATCAGCATTCAGTTTGATTTAAACACGCTATTAGTGCGGTACGCGATAATTGTGAAATACTACCCCCCAAGAAGTGTAATAAAGACCATTTTATTTATTCGACAGCTCAGCGATTCGAACGTTAACAGAAGGTGCATAATAATCGGAATCCCCCAAAATTCGTTACAATTGCTGTCAGAAGAGGAATTGTTGAATATATTTCCAAGATTTCGAAGACAATTAGGACATGGCAAAGTTAAGTGAATTAAAGATCCAGCAGCTCAAAAAGAAATTGGTTTTAAGCTACAGTTTGAGAAGGCCGCAACAGTGAACCACTGGATATAGTTACTGTAATATTCGTAGCATTGAAATGACCAACTGCCGAAATCTTACAGACGATCCCCGAAGGAGAGCGAAACAACTATGAAGCGCTGAGGGCTGCTGTAGAACGATGTTACGGAGGCGAACACAGGAAAAAGATCTACCAAATATAATTGCAAAACCGCTACCAAAAAGCTAGGGAGAGTTTGCAGGAGTTTGCGTTGGATGCCAAAAGGCTGGCATACTTGCCGAATGCGGACGGACCAGTGGAATACACCGAAAGGGTAAAAATTCAGAGCTTTATTAATGGAATACGAGATGTCGAAACGAAGCGAGCGACATACGCAAACCCAAAACCTACCTTCCCAGAACCGGTATCACATGCTTTGACTCAGGAAACTGCCTCTCTTTTGAGTAAACCATTTCAACAATGTGGGGTTTCGTAAACGCAAAGCTGAAGGAGATGAGCAAATCTCCAAGTCCACTTAATCGTTAAACTAAAGTGAGTCAGCCGCAAAGCTGGCCCCCGCAATTGAATGCCCCATAATCTCTATCTGGCAAATTGGAGTAAGGTCGAGCAATCTTACTGTCGGAGGACATGTAGACGGAAAGGAACTTTTACATTTATTTATTTATTATTGATAAATCCTTATAGAGTAAATTATGAATCTAAGAAAGTATTACATTGTTTAGTTGTAGATTTAGTTAAGCATATGTGGTACGCCTTAGGCTATGTGTTAGGTGCACAGCACTAGATACACATAATAAAGTATCATCCCTAAGAAGAAAACCATTGTAAAAGAAGCCACGTTTTTATCAATACTTATATATTTAATAAAACCATTTCTTATATATTAAATAAAACCTTGTTCAATACATCTGATAAAACCTTATTATGGTAGCCTAGTCAAGGTTCCATTGACTTGATACGAAAATTAACTTTTGATTAAAGAAAACTCTCTTGCCTTGTGCGTTGCTCCCTACGAAAGAAGTCACGCAAAAAAATTTCAAATACAAAATGGCGACAAAGCGTGACATCAATATACCAATATTTGATGGTCAAAATTATACGATGTGGAAGGAAAGAATTATTATGTTCTTGAAAATGAAAAAATGTAATGCAGTAATCGAACGGCAGAAGGCAGAGACCGGCTAGCAGCAAGAATGGCAAGATCAAGATCTACGCGCTATAATTATATATATAGTGCGATATCTAATAAGAAACTAGAGTTTGTATGCGACAAAAATTCTGCATTGGAAATAATGCGAAAATTCCACTTGTTATATATAAAAGAGTCTACAGCACTGCAAATTGTTTGCAGAAACAAGCTGGAGCGGCTAAAACCGAGGGAGTATTCCGACTCAGCAACATTTTTGGGGATTTTGAGCGTTGCGTAAATGACTTGAAAACTGCAGGGGCAAGTGTGTCGGAAAAAGAAAAACTGAATTATATGTTGAATACGTTGCCGGAGTCGTATAGTTACATTGGCGATTTAATCAATACGCTGAAGGAGGAGGGTGGGACGGCTGACTATGTGAAAAATAAAATTGAGGTGGCGGAATTAAAAACTTCAAATGAAGAAAATGGTGGGCGAAAGTCAAATGCATTTGCTGCAGATAAGCGGCAAAATGACCGCACATGTTATAATTGTGGCGAAGTTGGGCATTTCCAAAGAGAGTGGCGATCAACACGAGGGCGTCAAGCAGTCGGAAGAGGAGGTTACGGCAAGGGCCGCGGAAATTATCATGGCAAAAGTACAGCAAGCACGCATAGAAATAGCAAGCAAACCGAAGAGAAAAACGAAGACAGAAACAGCGCATGGGTCACAACGATTTCACATCATGTGGTGGCAATGGCAAGCAAAGTAGAAGGTAACGAAATAAAATGGTTTTTAGATAGTGGGTGTACGGACCACATAATAAATGATGAAAGACTTTTCCAAAATTGTAAGGTACTTGAAAACCCTGTAAATATTTATCTTGGTGATAATAGGGTTGTGAAGGCGACCACAATCGGAAATGTGCTAAGCTATTTTGAAACTTTCGGAAAAAACAATCTTATTGAAATGGAAAATGTTTTCTATATAAAGGACATGAAATCAAATTTAATCAGTTATAGTAAGTTGACAAAAAATAATGTAGTGGTATCAAAAGGTAACTTGACAAAAATTATTAACAAAAAGGGTACAGTAACTGCAGTAGCGTTTTAAACTAATGTCCTGTATATTAAATAAATAAAAAAAGGAAATTAAAGATTGATGAACATTTTGTCAATATGGCAAATAAAAATATTAGTGAGAAAGAGAAGTGGCACCGATTGTAGGGTCATGAAAACTTCAAATATTTAAATCACATGTCAAAAAATCAAATGGTAGAGGGAATGCCGAGAGAACTTGAATCTGAATTCATGAAATGTAAGACTTGTATTGAATGCAAAAATGCAAACTTTAAAAATTTTATTATCATATTGTTGCCAAATAGGGTTCGAAGTTGAGCAAATGGATATAGAAACAGCATTCCTGAACGGAAAGGTACAGTCCGAAGTTTATGTTAAGCAACCAAAGGGTTATGAGGATGGTACAAACAGGGTTTGTAAATTGGTAAAAGCATTATATGGTTTAAAAGAAAGTCCGCGAGCATGGTACGAATGCCTTGACAAATATTTAACTGGCATTGGGTTCGAAAGAAATAAAATTGATTCTTGTTTATATACTTGTAAACTTGAAAAAGAGGTATTTTAGCTTTTCATCTTTGTTGACGATTTATTAATCCGTGCTAGGGGTCAGAATGAAATTAGTAAAGTAAAAAGCCAGCCATCTAAAAAATTCAAAATGAAAGATGTTGGAAAAATTAAAGAGTATCTTGGTATAACCATGGACTATGGGCATAGTAAAAGTGAAATGAAATTGAACCAAACCAAATACATTGAATCATTGGCTAAAACGTACAATATAGAAATAAGCAAAGTATTTAAAACACCTATGGAAGTGAACTTGAAACTTGAAGAATCAGAAATATATGAAGAAAATATAAAATATAGAAATTTAATTGGCGCCTTATTGTATATAAGTTCAGCTGCCAGACCAGATATAAGCTTTAGTGTTAATTATTTGAGTAGATATCAAAATTGTTACGACAAAATGGATTATAAATACTTGCTGCGAATCCTGAAATATTTATACTCAACTAAAAATTTGAAATTAACATACAAAAGAGAAGAAAATGTTAATATCCTTGATTGTTATATCGACGCCGATTGGGCGGGTGACATTTTGGATAGAAAATCCACCACAGGGTATATTTTAAGACTGTTTGGAAATGTAATATATTGGAAATCCAGAAAGCAAAAACTGTAAAAAAGCTTCAACATTTGCAGAATATGCAGCATTGTCAGAAGCCGTAAGCGAATTGAAATTTATAATAAAATTATTGAAATCATTTGATATAAAATTTGAAAAACCAATTAGTGTATTTGAAGATAAATCCGGAGCAGTAAATATTGCAAAGTATGGTAACTTTACTAAAAATTCTAAACACATTGAAATTCACTATCACTATGTACATGAATGTGTTGAAAGAAAAATTATAGATGCTGTAAAAGTAAATTCAGATAATAATATTGCTGACATTCTAGCAAAGTCGCTTGGCCGAGAAAAATTTGAAAAGTTTAGATGTATGATAAATGTAAATTAATACAACTAAATCTAAGGAGCCGTGTTAAGTTGTAGATTTAGTTAAACATATGTGGTACGCCTTAGGCTATGTGTTAGGTGCACAGCACTAGATACACATAATAAAGTATCATCACTAAGAAGAAAACCATTGTAAAAGAAGCCACGTTTTTGTCAATACTTATATATTTAATAAAACCATTTCTTATATATCAAATAAAACCTTTTTCAATACCAAAACCTTATTATACATACAGCTTAAATGTAATTAAAATATACAGCTTAAAAAGCGGAATTCAAAATTATCAAAAAATCGGCTTTTGGAAGCGCAAAATCAAGAGAGACTGTTTTACTCAGTGCATTGAACTCACAAGTAGCGCGATTAACAGGAGCATAACTAGCGTAATTTGTTCTGAAGTTATCTCCATAGAAAGGAAAGAAATTCGGAAGAAGTCTTTGAGGAACATTAAAGCGAATCCTTTCCAACAAATCAGGACAGTCAATAACCCCCTTAATCACATTGTATACAAAAGTTAAAAAGGATATCGCCGACTCTCAAGAGACTCGAGCCCTAAGAGCATAAGCCGAGAAGAATAGGATGGCATAGGTTCTAAGAAATTTAATGGACGAAGAGCATACTTAAGAAAAATTTTCTGTATCCTCTAGATCCTATTTATGGCTAATTGAGTACAAGGCCTACAAATAAATACAGCATATTCAATGTGCGACCTTATAAACGAGGTATATAAAAGTTTGATTGTATAAAGATCAGAAAATTTGAAGGTATTACGCCTAACAAAACCAAGCATGGAGTAATATTTAGAAGTGACATAATTAATATGACTATTAAACGAAAACTTACTATCAAAGAGGACATCAAAGTCTTTAATCCCACTTACGCACTGAAGTTCGCAATCAGAAATAGTATACCTTGTACGCAAGACGGAAGTTGACTTAGAGTTTGTCATATGGAAACATTTAGACGGATTAAGAGACAGGCGTGAGCTCAGACACCACTGATATAATTTATTGATATCACTTTGCAACTTTAGAACATCATCAGGTGTCTTGATTATTGAGAATATCTTTAAGTCATCTGCATACAACAAACACTTAGAAAATGGAAAACTACTACTAATGTCGTTAATAAATAAAATGAAAAATAGTGGTCCCAATATACTTCCTTGAGGAACACCAGAGGTTGCCACAAAGGAACTAGAGGATACACAATCAAAAGTGACCACACACTGTCGATTAGATACATAAGAACTAATTCATAGGAGAAAAGAGGAATGGAATCCAAAACAACTCAACTTTTTAATTAAAACACTATGAGAAACTCTGTCAAAAGCTTTAGAAAAATCTGTATAGATACAGTATACCTGAAAACCTACAGAAAATGGCGCAATGCAGTATTCACTAAATTTTAGATCTGTCAGCGACAAAGCCCTGCTGGTACGGAGATATAAAGAATTTGACTGCATAACTAAGTTTTGCCCTGACGACATGCTCGAAAATTTTAGAAATGGTGGACAGCTTGGAAATAGGTCTGTAGTTACGGACACCACTTTTAAAAACGGGCGTAACAGAAGTAACCTTCCAATCATCAATGAAAGTACCAGACGATAGGGACTTGTTGAATATCAATCTCAAAGGAAGAACTAAGGAAGGATTAGTTTTTAGAAAGACCGGGGAAAATCCGCCAACATCTGTCTGAGATGATGGTTTAAGCTCCGAAATCGCTTTACTAATAAGCTCAGATGATAATAAAAGGGACCCGAAGTTTAGAGCAGAGTTTGGGCTGATCGAAAAATCAGGGTACTGATTACAATCATCCGGTGAAAAATTAGATTTAAAGAACTCAGCAAATAAGTTTGCTGAATCTCTTGGAGTTTGCGCTGAGGTACCATCAAGGTAAACACCGTGGTAATACTGGAGCAAATTGGAGCAACCTCTTTTCGACTTTATATAATTCCAAAAAGTTTTACGATTAGACTTAATATTGGACTCAATATTATGGATGTAGTTGGCGTACAGGGATTTGTTCAAGTTATTGAAATATTTTACATATTGCTATTTATTTAATGAAGAAAATATGGTTCTTTGTGAGTTAAAATTTTTTTGAGTATTTATTTTTTAGATTCCGCGGTTTTAGTAAACCCTTAGAATACCATGGCAATTTGTATGTACTTTGTTTTTTAACTGGAATCCAATCCAAGCAGTGTTTGAGCACGTAAGATTTGAAACTAGAAAAGCTATCTGAGGTATCAAGACCCCCAAGTAACTGCTCCCAATTTATATCAACTAGTAAATCATTAAAACTCGGAAAGTTGTAACGAGAATAATTAAAAGTTATTTTACTTTCCAAAGGTACCGAGAAGAAATTGTAGAATTTGAATTCAATATGCAGGGGTAAATGATGCCTGTCCTTAGGAGTTATTGGATCCGTGCACTCGCAAACAAATAATAGATCCAATAGCCGATTTTGGGAATTAAAATACATATTAATTTGACTTAAGTTAAGACTAAGAACATAATCAATGAAATACAATTCATGATTTGAAGCAAGATTATTCGGTGTGAGACCACAATTCGAAGCACTTGCTGACCATTGAACGTTAAACAGGTTAAAGTCACCAAGCACGCAGAGATGGCTATCATGTAGATCGTTGAGAACCAAAGAAATAATATTATCAGCATGTCCCTTGTATAGCTCAAATGAGCTGCCAGGTGGTACATACGATGCCAGTAAATATAAAGATCGTTGCGAAGTAGGACCTTTAACACATATGCAAATTTGATCAAGCAGACTGTGGATACAGGCGCGTCTGATTCGATCGAATTAAGCCAACAAGAAAATAAGACCATTGGCATGGAGCAAGATTGCGTACAGGCACTGGAGAGGACACCCAGGTAATTGGAGAAGTAGCATGTGAAGTCACAATTGGAATGAAGGGGATAGAGGAAGACTATCAGAGTAAGGCAGAACAGCTGCTTATCATGAGAGATATTGATTTTATAAAAGAATTTTTAAATGAAAATCTAAACGTCTTTACAATAAACAGGGTAATGCAAGTTAAAAGAATGGAAAATTTGGAAGCTTACATCTAAGCAGGGCCGCATTAACCCTCAACGGGGCCCTAGGCAACCATCAATTTGGGGGCCATTTTTTCACGTCCGTTCCCTTCTTTTTTCGATTAAAAAATACAAACTTATATCTTTCATAAACATTTTATTGTCACAATGTAATAATATGAATAAGATTACTATCTACATTTTAAAAATGTCGTTTTCTACATTTGTTTTCGGCAAATTCACCATCATCAGTATCGATTTTGTTCAATAAATCTGACTGAATGCAAAGTATACCTAACATCTCGAGTCGCTCTTGTCGCGATGTAGCTCTTTCAGCAGCTTTGATTCTTTTTAATTGCGAGAAGGATCGTTCGGAAGAACAATTTGTGATCATTAATGTTAAAGGAATCCGAAGAGCTATTTCTGTGCTAGGAAATACATCGGCTAATTGACCTTCCATTAGAATCTTATACAAATGACTATGAGTTTTTTGTGCATCAGCGTATCTAGAGTTCACGTAACTTTGGAATTGTTTCATTTCAATGAAAAATTCTTCCAAATCTCTAGAATAAAAACGAACAAAGTTATTTATAGCTTCGTGGAAGTCTTCATCACTTAGAGAAAAGTTGATGAGAAATGCAAATTCAATGTGAAGATTGTTGATGATTTCGAGGAAACCTTTTGTCCTAAAATCAGAGCGAGGAGAAAATTCTTCTTCTGGACTTCTGGAGCATTTCCGTCATTAGGTTGGTTTTTTCTAATACGAGTACGTTTCACGATTTCTGTATAAACTACACCAGGTAATAATTGTTTTGTTTATTCCTCGAAATCTTTGGACTTTTCACGGAATGAAACTAAACGCTCTTCTAACAATCCGTACAAAAAACCACACGTTTGCAAATCTGCTTTTTCACTTTGCAATGACTTACTCACTGAACGCATAGCAGTCAAAATAGAGTTCCATAAAGTGAACATGGAACCAAATTCGAATTTTTGCATTATATTCGCTATACACGTTGCCTCATAACGAGTGTCAGTGTTTTGTGATTAATTATCAGCAATGATTTCCACAGCCTCTAATATGATATCAAATGAATCGTAACTGCATTCGTCGCATTCGAATGTGTTTCCCAGCGTGTAGTTGACAATGTCTTCAAATTTTTCTCATTGTTTATTTTATTTTTTAATACGCCCCAGCGGAAGCGGAAAAAATTACATAATGTCTTTAAGGGAATGCGCGGAACAGGGAACATAGATCGCATTCTCATTCAATTCTTGCTTGCACACCTTTATACTTCCCGGACATGTTTAATGCGTTGTCATATTATTGTCCTCTACAATTTTGAATACCTAAACCACAGTCTTCAGTAAGAAACTTTAAAGTTTGATTCGCTAGACTTTCACCAGTATGACCTTCCAACTGAGAAAAGTTATAAACCTTTTTTATACTCTCCTTTCACTTTTATACTCTCCTTTCACTCCGATACACTTCTTTACACGCTCTTCAAATGAGTCGGAAATGTTCTTTTTAGGAACCTCGTCTGGTTTGTCGGTCGGCGCCTTATGAATGCGGTTAATTGAGTTTTATTTATTTGAGTAAAATTTATTTTCAGTTCTGATTATATTTTTCTTTCACTCTCTAGAATTTTATGTTTGTAAGAAAATTTTAGAAGTCTTTTTCATTTTTTGGAGGCCCCTAAAATCGGGGGCCCGGATAACTGCCTATTCTGTCTACCTGTTAATGCGACCCTGCATCTAAGCATTTAAAAAATCATGAAAATTTAAATTTCAACACGTCGCAATATACATAAAAGCTCAAAACGCTGTCGTATCGCAATGATGTCTTCTTCCAAAGTTGACGCAGATTTTATGCGAAGAATAAAGCAGTCCATGGCCTCGTTTATTGTAACTTTTGTAATTTTGCCATTGAAGCGGTATTTTGCTGTTGGCGTTATAACTTCGTTGAGCAGTAATGCGACGATGCAGTTTTTGGAATCTACATATAAATATATTCCATTAATTTCAGTACAGACTTATTTCTAACATTTGCTGTGACGGCAGCGTTGTTTAAATTAAAATGCACGAAATATTTTAATGATGCAATGTCTGCAATGGTTTTAATATCTGATAAAACAGGATGAAATTCAATTTTGGTACAAAGAAAATGTCAAATATAAAAGATAACTTACTTATTCGTGTTCTTCGTTCATTCGTTTCCAAAAGAAAGAGAACGGAAGCGAATGCACGTTATTCTAAAGGAAAATATACATGGTTGCACGAATAGTAACAACTAAGAATTACAAACGTATCGATACACTTAAGTGTTGCGGTTTAAAATTTTAAAATTAAGATAATATAGACTTGGGTAAAATATGAGTATGAACATCTAGATACCACCAGTAACATCCTCCTCTCCGTGATTCGATTCGTTGTCGAGAGAATCACCTTTGACGCCGAGCACGGCTAACTTCGATGCAGGCCGCCGTAGATTCCCTGCAAGGGACCTCACTTGGCCATCCGCAGCTTTTGTTACTTCCAACACTATACCACGTTTCCAATGCACGCGGCTTTCATTATCATCGCATACTATGACGACGTCTCCTACACATATCGGTTTTACTCGCTGGAACCACTTGGTGCGTCTTGTCGGAGTTGGAAGATACTCCAGGACCCATCTCTTCCAGAACGTTTGCTTCAGCTGTTGAGATATATGCCACTGTTTCCTTAGACACCGCTTTTATGGCAGCTCAGGTGTCTGCACAAACTTAGGACACCCCAAAATGAAGTGAATTGGCGTGAGTGGATCGTCATCGATGCTTTCTATCGGAACGTGAGTAAGTGGACGAGAATTTACAAGATTCTCTGCCTCAATCAGAAGGCTTTGTAGTGTTTCCACTTGCGGAGCCTTTTCCTTTAGCGTAAATTGTAACACTCGTTTTACCGTTCTAACCATTCGTTCCCACACTCCGCCAGCCGCTGGATTTGCCAGGACATTAAAAAACCATTCCACGCCTCTGCGACAGCACTCCTCGCCAATGCCTCTTTCCACCTGAACCCACATTTCCTCACTGGCTCCAACAAAATTTGTTCCTCGATGGCTCCTCATACGGATAGGAACGCCTCTTCGGTTTATGAAGTTACGACAGACGATGATTGCAGCATTAGCTGACAGGTCCTTGGCCAGCTCAAGATGAATATTTCTCACTGTAGGACAGGTGGATATGGCGACCCATCGCTTTTCATGGCGGCGTTCAATGGAAACCAGACTGGGCCAAAGTAGCCCACGCCCGTATACGAAAATGGTCTTACAAATGGCGTAAGCCTGTCCCTAAGGAGTTGACCCATTTTCTGAGTTTCGGGTACTGCTGTTAGATTTTTGCACAGCTGACAGCTTGCTTTTATGGACCTTAGCAAGCGACGAATACTCGGGATGCAGTACTTGTAGCGTATTGCAGCAACTGTAGCTTCGAAATTCTGATGGTGGAACATCTCATGGTAATGTCTTACTATAAGTCATGAAAACAGATGACACTTCGGCAATATTATTTGGTTAATTCGTTGTACTTCTATAAATAGACCAAAAACAACAACAAATTCCAAGTTTCTCTGAAAACCGCCTTACAAACAGGCATAACTTCAACACATAACTAAATACGAATTATGTGATGTGTGGAATATAATATATGCGAAAAGAAGGCAATTGGGAAAAACTTTACAACAACTAAGGCATGACGTAGCTGAATGCGTTTATAACTATTTCAACTATCGTAGAAGTGCGGGTTCGACTCCCACTCCCGGAAGAAAAGGCTTTGAAGAGATTTACAAGGTATAATCGAAACAGCTGTCGCCTTGTCCGTCCCGATGTCACGTTGTTTAAATTTTTCCCAAATTATTAAATATTATTGGTCGTTTAAGTGATAATGGTATACGATTTGCATAGTCTATACGACCACTTAATCGCATAACTTCTTCGTCCACCGCCGGACATAATTTGTAAAGTGGACTACCTTTCTTTACCGATAGCTGGCGGCGTAATAATTGCATCTCTTCCGGAAACTCGGCTTCCTGAACCAGTCAGCAAATAAAGACTTCCGTTTGCTTAATGTGTAGTGCTGATAGTGAGTTTGGCACCCCGAAGTCGGGACTATGTGCCAGTGATTCAAACTTTAGTATCGCACATGACATAAACCTGAGAAATTTATATAGGTTTATATATTTCGCAAAAGGAATGAAAATATTATGTATATTAATAGTATACAATGGCTTAGATCGCACCTCTAGGTCGTTTTGCCCTTCGGGGGTTCGTTTGGAATTGCAGGCCAACGATCTTCCTTACACTTCAAAAATTGTGGACCATTCACCCATTTGCATTTAGGGTTAAAGACCCTTGGGCGAGTCGTATCTTCAGCCGGATTTTCACTGACCGGTACCCATCTCCACTGATGCACCTCTGATGCCTGGAGTACCTCTGCTATGCGGTGTGCTACAAATTGCTTATAATTCCGAGCGTCTGACTTTATCCATTGAATTACGGTCTAGAATCGGTCCAAAATTTGACAAAGCTTGGCTTAACGTCGTGACTATTAATGATAGTTTCTTTTAACCGCACTCCTAGGACAGCTGATTGCAGCTCTAATCGTGGTATCGACAACGGCTTAAGAGGACTGCATCTTGATCTTCCTGCAATAAATATTACGTCTACTTGGTCTTTAATGTTTATGCGCCAATAAGCGGCTGCTGAAAAGCAAGCTCGCTTGCATCAGTAAATATATGCAGTTGAACGTCGGTCCCTCTATTCAAGAAGTGTGGATGATAGCATCGGCTTAACTTCATATTTTCTATACCTTTTAGCCCGTTGTACCATTCAAACCATTTTGCACATATCGTCGGGAATTGGCTCATGCCAATCTACGTTTCGTTGCCATAAGCACTGCAACAAAACCCTGGCAAAAATTGTCGCATTGCACAATATTCCGAAAGGATCGAAGATCGACATTAAATTACTTTGCATTTCACCCTTTGTTGGCTTTCGAGTGCCGTCTAATACAGCCCTTGGTACCCTAACAAAAGAAAGATTGAAGCAAAAGGACTCTTCTTTCGAACTCCAGTGCATACCCAGCACCTTCTCCGTGTTAATTTCACCCTTGCACGTACTCACTTCGTTCAACATGGTATCCGCTGAACTACCGGCGACTGATTCCATAACCGCTTCAGAGTTCGAGATAATATTCCTCAATTCAAATCCTCCCAGATCATGTATTTTAATCACCCTATTTGTAACGTTGACAGGTTCTTCAAGTGTATTGAAACTATCCATATAGTCATCAACGTAATGTCGTTCGACTATAGCATCAACCGCCCTTGGATCAGTGCACCGGTACTTTTCAGCATTAAGGTTTTTTACATATTGTGCTGAACACGGTGAGCTTATTGAACCGAAAATCATCACGCGCATTACATAGACGTCTGGCGGACTTTCACTGTTACCTCCTCCATCGTCGATAATTTTATATTCATTGGCCTTATTAAATGTGTATGTGATAATCCAATTAATAGCTGTGGAGTTGCATTTACGTATTCAAAAATATTTGTTTTCATCAGCTGCTCGTGTCGAGAAGTGAATTTGCATAGATCCAAACTTTGTTGTGGCAAATATAAGTTTTTTGTTGTTCGGACATCCCTCATTTCATAATTTGTGGATCCAACAAAGTTGCCGGCTATTTCGAAAGACACTCGCCGTAATTGTTCACTTATTGTCTGGTTGCCGATCCACTTTAATCGAAGTAAATCTGATTTCCCCTCACACCAATAGCATTGGCAACACTTTCTTCAAGCAATGATATTTTTGCTCCTTCATCTATGAATGCAATGATATTCGCCTCTCCTTTGGGACCTTTTAAAGTGACAGGTAAATATTTCAGCAGTGTTTTTGGTTGATGTTGGCAGGGCGCATTCAATGTTTACGGCGAACCTTTCGAAATTTGAAAGCAGCTGACTGTCGCTAATGACTTTTGTTCGGTGTTTCTACATTTTTTTGTATTTGTATCTGCGTTTGGTTTGTGGAAAATTCTATTGTGGAATCTATCACACGGTTGTAATCCACATACATGGCGCTTTGAACATTTTTGCAGATTATGTCCTGATTGCAGACAAGAAAACATAGATTATGTTTTTTACTATGTTCCATCTGGACGAATAATCTGTCGCTTTGAACTTTTCGCATTTAAACAGATAGTGTCTTTCGCTGCACAATAAGCACTTTTCATCGTCTTTGCTGATTGACAAAACTGTTTTTGTTGGCGTCTTACTTTTCAAGCCAGGTTGTTCAATCGAAGAAAATTGTTTTGCAGGGATGACATCAGTAGCCTTTGATACATATAAGGCGACTTGTTGTAACCAATTACAAAATTCCCTGAATGTGGAATATTGTTGCCTCAAAGTTAGTGAATGACGCGTCCATTCTTCCCTCTTGTTGAATGGTAACTTGCTCAATAACTCGTCAAGTAATATGGGGTTGTTTAAGTGAGGTATATCTCCTGAGCTTTCAAGGAAAACGGTCAAATTCGTGACCATTGTGCTAAAGTTAAATATGTCGGAAATCTTTCCGCTAGTGACCATAGGCTATGCGCCCGCTTTTGCGATTTGGCTACGGACAAATAATTCTGGCCGTCCGTAATAGTGCTCATAACAGCATTGACATTCGTGGGATGGATTAAAAGCGATTCCACCTGCTGACGTGCCTTACTTTTCAATACTTTTTGCAGACGAAGCAAATTTTTTAATTCAGTGTACGCATATAGTATGGAGGTTTCCCTGAATGCTACCGAAAACAATGGCCACTCTTCTGGTGAGCTGTGAAATTCGGCTAGCACGTGCACCATGCGAGTGGGTGGATGACTTGTGCCAAAGGCAGTTGCTGGATACATTGGACGCACCACAGGCGGCGCTGTATTCCAGTTACTTGTATTAACATTTGTATTTTGAAAAGGAATGCTAGTGCTACGCTGCGTTACGAAATCTCCGTTGGCAGAGGGCGCATATAACGGGGCACTGGTGCGAAGGCTGCTATAAGCAAATTCGCTGATGGGATTAACGTGGGCATGATTATAGGTGGTGTAGATATAGGTGCCGTTGGCAAAGGGCACCACAGTTGACGTTGGCGCTGGCAGCGCTATTTATTGATGCGGCAGTGCATACGTTGGTAGACGATACATTTTGTGAAGTACGATATGAATAATTTGTGGTTAGGCCAGCTACTGTGCTGGTGGCGTGGCCATTGGCGGATTCAGCTTCCGCAATTTTGGAGTTTTCTATTGACAAGGTACTTACGGCTTTTTGGCGGCTTATTACTTCCTGGAGTTGGAGTTTCTCCTTCTCTGACGACACTAAGGACATTTGTAGTTCGGGATTCACAAATTGAATAAATATTAAAAGATATTGTGACGGCAGCGTTGTTTAAATTAAAATGCACGAAATATTTTAATGATGCAATGTTTGCAATGGTTTTAATATCTAATAAAACAGGATGAAATTCAATTTTGGTACAAAGAAAAAGTCAAATATAAAAGATAACTTACTTATTCGTGTTCTTCGTTCATTCTTTTCCAAAAAAAAGAAACCGGAAGCGAATGCACGTTATTCTAAAGGAAAATATACATGGTTGCACGAATAGTAACAACTAAGAATTACAAACGTATCGATACTTTTAAGTGTTGCGGTTTAAAATTTAAAAATTAAGATAATATGGACTTAGGTAAAATATGATTATGAAAATCTAGATTCCACCAGTAACATTTGCCTTCCACTGTTCATGGACTTATAGTCGATTTTAGAAAAAATTTCTTTACAGGCTTTGTCCTTTATATTGCTGGCGAAAAACTTTGTGATATATGGTACAAATTTTTCCCACGTTAAAAAAACTGGAAACTTTTTTCTTGAAATAGCATTTCAAAATCGCTTTCGATATAAAAAATTCAATAAAAGTACGAAGTTAAGCTAAGCTATTACCTCTGTTTCTTTAGACGCGCATATGAATATACAATTGAATTTTAGAAGAAAAAACGAATTCCCGTGGAATTAACCATATACATACATATGCGCGTTAAAGGAAATAAAATATTATTACTTATACATAAATGCACAAAATTGTATAAATGAAAAATTAAATATGACCTAAAATGTGTGACATTTATGTAATAGCTTACCTTTGAGTATATGAAAAATATCTTCCAAACCCCAATCTCTGAGGATATTTTACAGATGCTCATCGTCTTCTGTGACACTCATACTGAAAAAACAGAAATTTATTTGAAATAAGCTTTGCGCAATAATAAATTTAATCATTTAAAACCGCTGAAGTTTGCCAGCATTTTAACGTATCGAATTCAGAATTGCGAAACAGGAGTTGTCGATTTTTGCGAGAGCATGCACTTACATACATTCAAGTAAGTATTCATGTAACAAGCGTGCTTTTGTTCCAAAATGTATGCAAATGTATGTTTTCCATTTAATTGTTTCGTTGTAAGTATTTATTATAAAAACATTCTAATTAATGCTTTAAAGAAATCCAACTAATTCCCTTTTTATATTTATAACCCCCTTAATAACAAAATTGCACACACAACTTGTTCCGAATTACTATCGATAGCTTTGTACGAAAGTATGTTTTCATATACATATATACCTAAACATGTGAATACATACCCAGCAAAAACTGTACCCCTAAATTGGTTAGTAAAATGACTAAAATCTGTGTCGATGGAACACCTAAATCGTTAAGTAGCATTTGTACAGGGCGGCGTTAACTTGTGTGACCAGTTCATTCCGTTGTTGTTGTAGCGATAAGGGTGCTTGGAGCTTGGGGTCGCCAGATCCTCGCCTGTTAGTGAAACAGGATAGGTGATGGGTTTGGAGAAGCTATTGAGCTGGCTACTTGAAGGGTTGCGCTACACAGCCCCTTGAATCTGGTATTTTAGTCGCCTCTTACGACAGGCATACCTACCGCGGGAATATTCTGACCCCCTAACCCGCTGGGGTAGTCCATTCCGTCGTACCTATTTATGTGGTTATCCATACTGCTCACACATATACGGTATTAGGTTATCGAAATATAAACAAACTATAGTGCTGTACTGTTCTTACATTCACGTTAACTGTCAAATGGCAGTCATTTTTTAATTTATATACCTGTAATTTTACGAGCATTTTTACAGTATTTTTACGTTAATATGACCGCCTTTTGACTAGTATTACGACCGTTTTTTTACTTGGATTATATCTGAAATTGCTATATAAATAAAACATTTCTTTAATACAAATCCATTAAAATTTCTTTTATTCAACATTTTTATAATATATTAGATTCTTTATAATAGTTGTAAATTATTAACTATAAGTCATAAGGAAGGAATAGTTTTTCAGTCTTGTTGATGAGCCATAAATACAAATTTTATTGTATGCATACAAAGTTAAGGGAAACTTAAATAAATAAATTAATGATATAGAAAACAAAAGAGAAGAACTAATAGAACTATTGGTTGCAGTAAACCATCAAATCGCAAGTAGGCAATTCACAATTTGAGTAAGTTGACTTGTAATTCGCCAATTTTAATACTATACCTTTTTTATTTTAGTTCAGAAAGCTGCAATTGAGGTTCGAAAGTTACAATTGAAGTTCAAAAATTTCAATTCAATTTCAGAAAATTGAAATTAAAGCTCAGAATTTCTATTTGTAGTTCAGAAAATTAAAATTGAAGTTCACTGTTTGAATTTCAGAAAATTATAATTGAACTTAAATTGTAATTTTCTGAACTTCAGTTGTAATTTGCTGAACTGCAGTTGAAATTCCTGAACTTCAATTATAATTTACTGAACTTCTATTGAAAATTGTGAACTTCAATTGTAATTTTTTGAACTTCAATTGAAATTCCCGAGCTTTCAGAACTTCAATTGCAACTTTCAAAATTTTTATATAAAATGAACAATTTAACATTTTTTCTGACAGTTAAAGTGGTGAATTGCCTACCAGAGGTTTGAAACCACTTGCATTCGTGTTGGCGCTTCTCTATATCATTAATATAACAATATCTTTTTAATAATTTCACTAATAGACAAATATAAATTTTATTATTATTATTTTATTATATGTAATTTTACATATCGCAACCTAAACCAAAAAGTATTGCAACTCATAATCAGAGAAGCTTTGCGTTGAGTGTTGATTTATACCACAAAAATAACAATATTCTTAACAAAACCAGGCTAAACGATAACGTTAACTACCGAAAAACATAAGTTATTTTACGATGCTTTTATGGATCGATTTACACTTAAGAATCGATTTAATTTTTTTTAAGTTTTGACATTTTTTAGTTTAGAATGCCATATATACATTCAGTGGAATAATTTTACATTGAGGGTACTTTATGCTATTTTCTTTTTTTCGTAATTTTGCAATAATAAACGTAGGTACTCATATTAATATTTTGTTTTAAATTATGTGATTACAATATTTATAAGGACCATTTAGTTGATGGTATTGGTACTGTCAGTTAGATTCATCAGCAAATATTTATATTCAAAATATTTTTTGTTATACATCTAGTTTATGAGGTTTGGTTAAAAATTATTGACAAATTCGATGCAATTGAATTGCTTTAAAAATCTTTGCAAACTTTATGCGATTCTTGAATATTTTTTTAATTAGATCATAAAAAGCTTAGAATAGGAACGTAGGAAACAGCTTAGAATTATTAGATACTTTTTAATCAAGATTATTTCAGTGTGTGTTATTCGTTTGTTGTACAAATTCGTTACATATTAATTTTCAGATCAAGAATACTCAAAGGTGTCGTGGCATCGTCTTGTTGGTCAATCGCGCGCCGCAATATCCATTGATGGGAATTAACATTCATTATAGTAGCGAAGGCACGGTCCTGCGCAAACACGTCGCCGACCTGTGTTGGCAAAAGGTATGCTGAACTGTAGAGGAAGAAACATTTTTAAAATTTAATAAAATCAAAATTATAGTGCTGCTAAAAAGGGGTAAAGTATTGTATGTTAAAGTATAGCAAAGTTTCAGCGGCCTTGTCCTGGTGAAAATTGAGTTTGAATAGGTCTCATTCTTCATTCTCAGAAACATGTACGAAGGTACCTCGTAAGATATTAAAAATCCTCAACGCTTTTTGCAATAACTTCAAAAAGCTCACATTGAAACCGGTGTCCTATCCCTATTTCTGTTTAACTTCTACATATCAATAGCTATCTTCACCACCAGAAGGAGTCACTATTGTTTGCTACACCATATGGTCGCCAAGCCTAAAGATTACCCACTGGAAGAAGCTGCAGGCCTGCCAAAATACTGCCCTCAGAACCGCCACGGGTTGTTTCCTTATGTCCTCAGAACACCATCTACATAATGAGGCGAGAGCACCCCCAATAAGTGAAAGAAATGAAATGATAACCGAACAGTTTCTGTTGAATACCCAGGAACCTGGGCATCGCAACAGACATCTGATTGATGAGCCCACACCGCCCAGGGTCTTAAGGAGTCACCTCCGTAAGCACTATGAGGAAATACGGCACCTGAGAACTCAGCCGTATGAAGCAAGAAAACACAAGCAGGTCCTTGGTGAACTCCATAAACAGGCGTTGGACCTCTATGTCAGGAATTGCCCGGTGAATTCAGTACTCAAGAACAATACCCTAAACTTGCAGAAACGGAACGCACGCTCCCTAGGGAAACGCGAGTCACTCTAGCTTAACTTCGATCTAGATACTGTAACAGGTTAAACTCTTACCTGTCCAAAATCAACCCCGACATACAAAATGACCCTACTTGCAATGTGTCCCCACATGACACCAACCATCTCTTCAATTGTAATTTGGAACCAACTCCTCTAACACCCCTCTCTTTATGGTCCACCCTGGTTGAAACAGCAAGTTTTCTCGGACTCTCGTTAGAGGACATTGATGACTATTTGTGATTGGTCAGACCTATTGGATGGGGCGAAGCACTGCTACAACAACAACATCAGAAGACACTCGAAGACGATGCCTCAAAACTAACAACCAAAAGCAATAATTATCGTTTCACTAACACAAATTTTATAGCTTTCTCTTCCGTAGTTGGACACAATCTTTTCATAATATTACTTAACAATTGAAGATTAGACATTTTTTTCAAGTTGTATTTTGACTTACCAGCAACGACAGAATCATGTTTGATTGTACGCCGCACAATCATTATACCATCATGTAACGAAGCTCAGTTTCTTCCAAAAATTGTTCGGCACTGTCACGTAAAATCAATGTACATGTTCTAGCATTAACACAACCTTTAAATAATTATAAACTATAAAAATAAAATTAATTTCAAACCCACTATCAAACCTTGGAAAATGTTGAAACGTTCACCACCAACTTGACGTTCTTCAAAGTAATCACATTGACCCAAAACACTTGAATTAATATTATTAGCTGTAGTCATAACAGCACCACCACAAGCTTTCATTGTATGTTTCCAATTTTCTTCTTGTACATGAACAGCAGAGAACATATCACGATCTGCAAAATACTGTGTACCAACATCACCAATTGTTAGTTTATTTTATTTATTTATTTTGTAAACCTTCGCCCAATAATTTAAAATTATAGACTAGGTAGGAGCTATGGCTGCCAGGGCCTTAAGCTCGATCGATAACAAATAAATACTATTATTAATATTTTTATAAATAGATTTGTTCTTTTTAACATAATGTATGTTTCTACTATACAGGAAGTTTCAAATTATATTGTTGAATAGAGTTTTGTTAGTTTCAGAAATGAAATAATATTTTCTGTGTTTTCTGTGGTAGGGTTAGAAAGGGATTGTATTATGGAGTTGTTCGGGAAAAGGATATTTCTATGAGCACTAAATGCCGGGCACTCAGTTAAAATATGGCTGATACTAATTGTATTATAACCACAGTATTGACAGTTGTTGCTAAGGCTGCTATCAAGTAGATGTTGGTGAGTAAGACCGCTATGACCTAGGCGAAGTCTTTCATATTTCACTAGATCTAGTCTATTTG